>NC_054469.1:32970218-33289281 GCF_017639515.1 Carcharodon carcharias | reverse complement strand
AGTTTTACAGTTTGAAACCATTAGAGTAAAGCGGGAGTTTCAACATTTCGAAGAGTGAGAGGAGAGCTGGGAATTTCACACTTTGAAACTGGTGCAGGAGCTTCACACTTGGAAACTGTGTGAAGTGAGCCAGTGGTTCACAGCTTGAAACAGCAAGAAGACAGCCGGAATTTTACAGTTTGATACAGAGAGAGAAGAGCTGCGATTTTCACAGTTTGAAACAGCGAGAAGTGAACTGAAGTTTCACAGTTGGAAACAATGAGAGGAGAGCAGAAGATTCATTGTTTGAAACAACAGGAGGTGAATGGGATTTTCACAGCTTGAAACAGCGGGAGAGGAGCAGGAGTTTCAGAGTTTGAAACAGGGAGAGGAGAGTTGGAGTTTCACAGTTAGAAACAGCGAGAGGAGAGCTGGGAGTTTCACAGTTTCAACTGCAGAAGGTGAGCCGGAGATTCACATATGGAAACAGTTTGAATTGAACCCGAGATTCACAGTTTTATGGAGCAAGACAAGAGCGGGAGTTTCACAGTTTGAACCACCAGGAATGAGCTCAGAGTTTCACACTTTGAAACAGCGAGAGGAAAGCAGAAGTTTCACTGTTTGAAACAGGAAGAGGAGAATTTTGCAGTTTGACAGCAAGAGGAGAGCGGGAGCTTCACATACAGGAACACTGAGAGGTGAGCTCAGAATTCCACACTTTGAAACAGTGAGAGGAGACTGGGAATTTGAAAGTTTGCAATGGTGAGTGGAGAGCGGGAGATCCGCTGTTTGAAACAGGGAGAGAACTGGAGTTTCATAGTTTGAAAAGCGAGAGTAGTGAGGGAATTTCACAGCTTGATGGCAAGAGGAGAGCCGGAGTTTCACAATTTGAAACATGGAGAGGAGAGTGAGAGTTTAAAAGTTTGCAATGGTGAGTGGAGAACAAGAGTTTCAGAGTTTGTGACAGGAGGAGGAGAGTGGGAGTACCGCACTTTGATATGACGAGACAAAGGCCAGGATTTTCAGACTTTGAGCAGTGAGAGGAGAGCAGGAATCTCACAGTTTGAAGCAGTGAGAGTAGAATGGGACTTTCACAGTTTGAAACAGCAGCTTGTGAGCTGGAGTTTCACAATTTGAAACAGTGAGAGGAGAATCGGGAGTATCACAGTTGAAAGCAGCGAGAGGAGAGCCAGGAGTTTCACAATTTGAAACACTGTGAGGAGAGCTGGGAATTCCACACTTTGATACAGTGAGACTAGAGCAGGAGTTTCACAGTTTAAACAGCGGGAGGAGAATGGGTGTTTCACAGTTTTAATCAGCGAGATACGAGCCAGAGTTTCACAGCTGGAATCAGAAAGAGGGGAACAGGAGTTGGTTTGATGCAGCAAGTGGAGAGCGGGACTTCCACAGTTCAAAACAGGGAGAGGAGAGCCGAATGTTTCACACTCTGAAACAGCAAGAAGCCAGCTGGAATTTCACAGTTGGAAACTGTGTGAAGTGAGCCGGTGATTCACAGCTTGAAACAGTAAGAAGACAGCCGGAATTTTACAGTTTGTTACAATGAGAGGGGAAAGTTAGTTTCACAGTTTGAAACAAGGACAGGAGTATGGGAGTTTCACAGGATAAAACAGTCCCAGAACAGGGGCAGTTTAATAGCTGATAACAGTGAGGGGAGAACAGGAGTTTCACAGGTTGAAAGTGGGAGTGGAAAACCAGAGTGTCACTGTTTGAAACACTTAGAGGAGATTGGGTTGTTTCACAGTTTGAAACACCCAGAGGAGAGCAGTAGTTTCACAATATGAAGCAGGGAGAGCAGAGTGGGTGTTGCACCATTTGAACCAGTGCAAGAAGTGGCTGGAATTATCTCAGTTTTAAGCACTGAGGGGAGAGCCAGGGTTTTCACTGTTTGAAATGCTGAGAGGAGAGAGGGAGATTCACAATTCAAAACAGTGAGAGGAGAACAGCAAGTTTCACAATTTGAAACAGTAGGAGGATAACTGGAAGTTTCATTGTTTGAAACAGTGAGAGCAGCGCGGTCAATTCACTGTTTGAGACAGCGTGAGGAGAGTTACATTTTCACAGTTTGAAAACGTGAGAGGGGAGTGAGAGTATCACAGTTTGAAACAGCGAGAGTAGAACAGGTCAATCACAATTTGAAACAGTGAGAAGAGAGCGTTTGTATCACAGATTAAAACAGCCAGAGGAGAATGGCAGTTTCACAGTTTCAAACAGCGAGAAGTGAACCGGGGTTTCACAGTTGGAATCAAGGAGAGGGGAACGGGAGTTTTGTGGCTTGAAGCAGCAAGGGGAGAGCGGGAGATTGACAGTTCAAAACAAGGAGTGGAGAGCTAGGTATTTCACAGCCTGAAACAGCAAAAAGCGAGCTGGAATTTCACAGCTGGGGACTGCGTGCAGCAAGCCAGAGATTCACAGCTTGAAACAGTGAGAGGAGAGATGGAATTTCACAGTTTGATACAGTGAGAAGAGAGTGAGTATCACAGTTTGTAACAGCGACAGTAAGTATGGGAGTTTCACAGGTTAAAGCAATGCCAGGACAGCAGCAGTTTAATAGCTGGTAACAGCGAGAGAGAACAGGAGTTTCACAGTTTGAATGTCAGAGACGTGAGCCAGAGATTCACAGTTTCAAACAGTGAAAGGAGATCAGGAGTTTCATATTGTGAAACAGGGCGGGCAAGGTGGGTGTTGCACCATTTGAAACAGTGCGAGGAGAGCCAGGAGCTTCTCAGTGTGAAACACCAACAGGAGAGCCAGGGGTTTCACAGTTCCGAGTGCTGAGAGGAGAGAGGGAGAGAGGGAGTTGCACAGTTCCAAAGAGTGAGGGGAAAGCCACGAGCTTCATCATTTGAAACAGAGACAGGAGGATTGGGAGTTTCACAGATTGAAACACCGAGAGGAAAGCTGGGAGCTTCAAAGTTTGATACAGTGAGGGGAGAGGGGGAATTTCAGAGCTTGAAACCATGAGAGAGGAACGGGAGATTCAGTGTTTGAAACAGTGAGAGGTGAGCCTGAATTTCACAGTTCGAAACAGTGAGAGGTGAGTGGGAGTTTCCCGACTTGAAACAGCAAGAGGAGAGCGGGAGTTTCACAGTTTGAAACAGGGAGAGGAGAGCGGGAGTTTCACAGTTTGAAACAGGGAGAGGAGAGCGGGAGTTTCACAGTTTGAAACAGGGAGAGGAGAGCGGGAGTTTCACAGTTTGAAACAGGGAGAGGAGAGCGGGAGTTTCACAGTTTGAAACAGGGAGAGGAGAGCGGGAGTTTCACAGTTTGAAACAGGGAGAGGAGAGCGGGAGTTTCACAGTTTGAAACAGGGAGAGGAGAGCTGGGAGTTTCACAGTTTTAAACACAGAGAGGGGAGCTGGGAGCTTTTCAGTTTGAACTGTGAGAAACAAATTCAGTTTCACAGTTGGAAACAGCAAGAGCAGAGAGGCAGTTTCATAGCTTACAATAGCGGGAGCGGAACAGGAGATTCACAGTTTGAAACAGCGGGAGGCAAACCGGGGATTCACATTTTGAAACAGTGAGAGGAGAGCGGGAGTTTAACAGCTTTAAACAGGGAGGGGAGGTCCGGGGGTTTCACTGTTCGAAACACCAAGAGGTGAGCTTGTAATTTCACTTTGCAGCGAGAGGTGAGCTGGGGTTTCACAGTTCGAAACACCAAGATGAAAGCTGGGAATTTCGGAATTCAAAACAGAGAGCAGAGCAGAAATTTCACACTTTGAAGCAGTGAAAGGAGAGTGGAAGCATCACAATTTGAAACTGTGATAGGAGAGCCAGGAGTTTCACCGCTTGAAACATTGAGTGGAGAGCGGGAAGTTCAGATTTTGATACAGAAAAGGGGAATAGGATTTTCACAGTTTGAAACAGTGAGATGAGAGCAAGAGTTTCCAAGTTTGAAACAGTGAGAGGAGAGCGGCATTTTAACTGCTTGAAACAGGGAGAGGAGATCCGGGAATTTCACTGTTCGAAAAATAGGGCGGAGAGCCTGAAATTTCAGGGTTTAAAACTGTAAGAGGAGAGCGGGAGCTTCACACTTAGAAACTCTGAGAGCTCAGAATTTCACACTTTGAAACAGTGAGAGAAGAGTTGGAGTTTAAAAGGAGAGGAGAGTGGATGTTTCACAGCTTGAAACAGGGAGAAGAGGGCTGGATTTTTACAGTTTCAAATGTGAGAGGAGAGCAGGAGTTTCACAGTTTGAAACAGCAAAAGGAGAGCCAAGGGTTTCACCATTTGAAACAGCAATAGATGAGCCTAAGTATCATAGTGTGAAACAGTGAGAGGAAAGCGGGAGTTTCACAGTTTAAAACAGCAAGAGGAGAGCCAGGAGTTTCTCAGTTTAAAACACGAGGAGTGAGCCGCAGTATCACAGTTGGAAAGAGCAGTTTCTTGAGTTTTCTAGAGGGGCAGTTTCATAAGCTTACAATACAGGAATGGAACAGGAGATTCTCATTTTGCAACAGTAGGAGGCAAGCTGGGTTTTCACATTTTGAACCAGTGAGAGGAGAGTGGCAGTTGAAAAGTTTGCAATGGCAAGTGGGGAGAGGGAGTTTCACAGTTTGAAGCAGTGAGAGGAGAGTGGAAGCATCATAAAATGAACCCACGAGAGGAGACCCATGGGTTTCACAGCTTGAAACACCAATAGGACGGATCAGAATTTCACACTTTGAAACAGTGAAGGGGAGCGCGAATTTTATTGCTTGGAACAGTGAAAGGTGAGCTGGAATTTCAGATTTTGAAACAGAAAAGGGGAGTGGGAATTTCACACTTTGAAATAGTGAGAGGAGAGCAAGAGTTACCATTTTGAAACAGTGAGAGGAGAGCAAGAGTTACCCATTTTGAAACAGGGAGAGGAGAGCAGGAGTTCCACAGCTTGAAACAGGCAGAGGAGATCCGGGACTTTCACAGTTCAAAAAATACAGAGCAGAGCTGAGATTTCAGAGTTTGAAACAGTGAGAGGAGAGCGGGAGCTTCATACTTAGAAACACCAAGTAGAGAGCTCAGAATTTCTGAGTTTGAAACAGTGGGAGAAGAATTGGTGTTTCACAGTTTGAAACACCAGGAGGTGAGCCTGAGTTCCACAGTTGGAAACAAAGTTAATCGAGCTAGAGTTTCACAGTTTGAAAGACCAAGATGTGAGTGGGGCTTTCACAGTTTGAAACACCGAGAAGTGAGTTCTAAATTTCACACCTTAGAATAGTGTGAAGAGAGCCAGATTTTCACAGCTTGAAAAGAAGTGATCAGCAGTTTCAGAGTTTGAAGCAGTGAGTGGAGATGCGAGAGTTTTGCATTTTGAAGCGTCGAGAGGGGAGTGTGAAATTCAAAGTTTGAGACACCAGGATGTGAGCCAGAGTTCCACAGTTGGAAACAATGTGAATTGAGCCAGAGTTTCACAGTTTGAAAGAGCAAGACGTGAGCGGGCCTTTCACAGTTTAAAAACTCTGAGAAGAGAGTTCAAAATTTCACACCTTGAAACAGCGAGAGTCAGGGCTCATTTTCACAGTTTGAAAAGGGGAGGCAACACCAAGACGAGAGCCGGGAATTTCAGAGTTCGAAACAGTGAGAGCAAAGCAGGAGTTTCACAGTTGAAACAGAAGGAGGTGAGCCGGAGCTTCACAGTTTGAAACAGCAGTAGGTGAGTCTGAGATTCACAATGTGAAACAATGAGAAGAGAGCAGGAAGTTCGCAGTTTGAAACAGCGAGAAGCAAGCCACGATTTCAGAGTTGGAAACAGTGAGAGCGGAATGGCAGTTTCATAGTTATCAATAGCAGTAGTGGAACTGCAGGATGCGAGCCGGAGTTTCACAGTTTGAAACAGTGAGAGGAGATCAGGGCTTTCACAGTTTGAAGCAGTGAAAGAGAGTGGAAGTATCAAAGTTTGAAACAGCGAGAGGAGAGCCCAGAAGTTCCACAGCTTAGCGCTGAGATGGGAATTTAACACTTTGAAACAGAGAGAAGGGAGCGGGGCTTTCACAGTTTGCAACAACAAGGAGAGAATGGGATTTTCAGAGTTTGAAACAGGGCGAGGAGAGCGCGAGTTTCACAGTTTGAAGCAATGAGAGGAGAGCAGGAGTTTCATGGCTTGAAACGAGAGCAGTGCGGGGAAATCACAGTTTGAAAAGCGTGAGGAGGGTGGGAGTTTTGCAGTTTGAAACAGTGAATGAAGAGCCAGGAGTTTCACTATTTGAAGCAGTGAGCGGAGAGCCAGGAATTTCACAATTTGAGGCATCGAGAGGAGAGCTAGGGTTTTCATAGTTTCAGCGAGAAGTGAGCTGGAGTTTCAAAGTTTGGAACAGCGAGTGGAGAGCCTGGAGTTTCAGAGTTTCAAACAGCGAGAGGAGAGTGGGAATTTCACAGTTTGATTCAGCAGGAGGCGAGCTGGAGATTCACAGATGGAGAAGTGTGAATCGAGCCAGATTTTCACAGTTTGAAAGAGCAAGAGGAGAGCGGGAGTTTCACAGTTTGAAATATCGAGAGGTGAGTTCGGAATTGCACACTTTGAAACAGTGAGAGGAGAGAAAGGAGCTGTTGAAATTGATGCTTCAAGAGGAGAGCCGTGATTTTCACAGTTTGGCAGCAGAATGGGAGACACTCTCAGTTCGAAAGACCAACAAGTGAATTGGAATTTCACAGTTGGAAACAGCGAGAGGAGAACAGAAGGTCATAATTTGAAGCAGCAGGAGGTGAACAGGAGTTCCACAGTTTGAAGCTGAGGAAGGTGAGCTGGGGTCAGGCGCGATGAGGAGTTTCACGGTTTGAAGCACTGAGATGAAGTGGGCATTTCACAGTTTCAAACAGTGTGAGCAGAGTGGAAGAATCACAGTTTGAAACAGCGAGAGGAGAGCCGGGAGTTTCACAGCTTGAAACACCAAGAGGAGAGATTGGAATTTCACACTTTGAAACAATGAGAGGGGATTGTGAGTTTCAGAGTTAGAAACAATGAGAGGAGAGTGGGAGTTCAACAGCTTGAAACAGGCAGAGGGTATCCAGGAGTTTAACAGTTTTGAAACATAGAGAGGTGAGATTAAAACTTCAGGGTCTGAAACATTGAGAGAAGACCGGGATCTTCACAGTTGGAAACAATGACAGGTGAGCTCGGAATTCCACACTTTGAAACAGTGAGAGGAGACTGGGAGTTTCAAAGTTTGCAACGGCGAGAGGGTTTGAAGAAGGGAAAGGAGAGCAGGCATTTCACAGTTTGATGCAGTGCGAGGAGAGCGAGAGTTTCACAGATCGAAGAGGCGAGAGCAGAGCTAGATGTTAACAGCTTGAAGCAGGGAGAGGAGAATTGGGAGTTTCACAGTTTCAAATAGTGAGAGGAGAGCTGGGATTTTCACTATTTGAAATGGTGGGAGGTGAGCCAGAGTTTCACAGATGCAGAAAGCTTGAATTAAACCAGGGTTTCACAGTTTGAAAGAGCAAGAGGAGAGTGGGACTGTGAAACACCGAGAGGTGAGCTCAGAACTTCACACTTTGTAACAATGGGAGAAGAGTTGGGAATTTCAGAGTTTGAAAAACAGAGAGGATAGCTGGAAATTTCCTGAATATGAAACTGTGAGAGGAGATCAGGTGTTTCACAGTTTGAAGCAGAGAGGAGAGTGGGAGTTTCATTGTTTGAAACAGGGAGAGGAGAGATGGGTTTTCACAGTTTGAAATGTGAGAGCAGAGCAGGAGTTTCACTGTTTGAAACAACGAAAGGAGAGCCAAGAATTTCACAGTTTGAAACAGTGAGAGGCAAGTGGGAATTTCAGTTTGAAACAGCAGAAGGAGAGCCTGAGTTTCACAGATGGAAAAAGTTTGCATCAAACCGGAGTTTCCTAGTACCACAGTATCACAGTGCAGAAGAGGCCCTTTGGCCCATCGAGTCTGCACCAACATGTGAGCAACACCTGACATACCTGCCTAATCCATTTATCAGCACTTGGCCCAAGGAAATCTGGGAGTCTCACAATTCGAAACACGAAGGAGAGATGAGTTGAGGGCACAAATTAATGCATGGAAGTATGATGACATTGCTGTCACAGCGTCATGGTTGAGAGAGGGATAGGATCTGTAGCTCAATAATCTAGGATATAGGGTCTTCAGGCGAGACAGGGTAGGAGGTAAAAGAGGAGGGGGTATTGCAACATTGATCAAGGAATCAGTTACATCAGCAAGGAGGGATGACACCTTAGACGGCTCCTCAAATGAAGCCATATGGGTAGAACTGAAAAAACAAAAGGAGCAACACATTGCTGGGAGTGTACTATAGGCCCCCAAACAATCAGAGAAAAATTGAAGAGCAGATATGTAGGCAAATTTCAGGGAAGTGTAGTGATAGTGGGGGATTTCAACTTCCCCAACGTTAACTGGGTTAGTCATGGTGTGATAGGTTTAGAGGGAGCGGAATTCTTAAAATGCATCCAGGAGAGCTTTTTAAGCCAGTACGTGGATGGTCCTACAAGAGAAGGGGCTGGCAGTCCTGGACTTAATTTTAGGGAACGAAGATGGGCAAGTGGTAGAAGTATCAGTAGCGGAGAATTTTGCAGATAGTGATCATAACTCCATTAGATTCAAGGCTGTTATGGAAAAGGACAAGGCTGGGCCAGCAATCAAAGCTCTAAATTGGGGGAAGGTCAATTATAATAAGATCAGATATGATTTGGCCAGAGTGGACTGGGAGCAGCTACGTCAGAGCAGTGGGACTCATTCAAGAAGGAAGTAGGGAGAGTACAAGGCTAACATATTCCAGTAAAGCTAAAGGGTGGGACTAACAAATCCAGGGAACGCTGGATGTCGAGGGCTATACAGGATTGGATGACGAGTGAAAGGGAGGCTTATGGCAGATAGCGAGGGCTCAAAACAGCAGAAGCCCAAGAGGAATATAGAATGTGGAGGGAGGAACTTAAAAAGGAAATTAGGAGGGCAAAAATGTGGCAACGAAAAACATTGACAAGTAAAATAAAGGAAAATCTAAAGTTATTTTACAAGTATGTTAAATGTAAGAGGATAACTAAGTAAAGAGTAGGGCCCATTAAGGACAACAGTGGTAATTTGTGTGTGGAGCCGGAAATCATAGGTAGGGTTCTAAATGAATACTTTGTGTTGTTGTTCATAAGTGAGAGGGATGACATGGGTATGGAAATCAAGCAGAAGGACTGTGATATAATTAAAGAAATTAGTATAGAAAGGGAGGGGGTTCTAAGAGGTTTGGCAAGCTTAAAAGTAGATAAATCTCCAGGCCCGGATGAAATGTATCCCAGGCTGCTGTGTGAGGCAAGGGAGGAGATAGCAGGGGCATTGGCTATAATTCTGAATACCTCTCTGGCTGTGGAGAGGTGCTAAAGGACTGGAGCACAGTCAATGTGGCACTGTTATTCAAAAAGGTGGAAGGGATAAATCAGGGAACTACAGGCCAGTCAGTCTAACCTCAATGGTGGGAAAACTATTGGAAGCAATTCTGAGGGACAGAATTAATCTACACTTGGAGAGGCAGGGATTAATCAAGGACAGTCAGCACAGTTTTGTTAAGGGGAGGTCATGTCCGACCAACTTGATTGAATTTTTCAAAGAGGTGACCACGTGTGTAGATGAGGGCAATGCATTTGATGTAGTCTACTTGGAATTCAGCAAGGCCTTTGATAAGTCCCCGCATGGGAGACTGATAATGAATGTAAGAGCCCATGGGATTCAAGGCAATTTGGCAAATTGGATGCAGAATTGGCTGAGTGGCAGGAAGCAGAGGGTGATGGTCGAGGGATGTTTCTGTGACTGGATGCCTGTGTCCAGTGGGGTTACAGAGGGATCAGTTTTGGGTCCCTTGCTGTTTGTGGTATATATAAACGATTTAGACTTGAATGTAGGAAGGTTGATCAGTAAGTTCACGGATGACACGAAAATTGGTGGGGTGGTAAATAGTGAGGAGGATAGCCTTAGATTACAGGAGGATATAGACGGGCTGGTCAGGTGGGCTGATCAGTGGCAAATGAAATTTAATCTGGATAAGTGTGAGGTGATGCACTTGGGCAGGACAAACAAATCACGGGAATATACGATGAATGGTAGGACCCTGGGAAGTACCGAGGATCAGGGGGTCCTTGGTGTGCATGTTCACCGGTCCCTTAAGGTAGCGGGAGAGGTAGATAAGGTGGTTAAGAAGGCATATGGCATACTTGCCTTCATTAGCTAAAGCATAGAATATAAGAGCAGGGATGTTATACTGGAATTGTATAAAATGCTGGTTAGGCCACAGCTGGAGTATTGTGTGCAGTTCTGGAATATCCGCATTATAGGAAGGATGTGATTGCACTAGAGAGAGTGAAGAGGAGATTTACCAGGATGTTGCCTGGGCTGGAGAGCTTTAGTTATGAGGAGAGATTGGATGGACTGGGGTTATTTTCCCTGGAGCAGAGGAGATTGAGGGGGGACATGATTGAGGTGTATAAAATTGAGGGGAACAGATAGGGTTGACAGGAAGGAACTTTTCCCCTTGGTCCCCTTAATAGATTTAAGGTTATGGGCAGGAGGGTTAGAGCAGATGTGAGGAAGAATTTTCTCACCCAGAGGGTGGTTGGGATTAGAATAGTTAGGTACTTGTTTGACAGGCACAGACTCGATGGATGAAGGGCATTTTTCTGTGCTGTCGACCTCTGATTCTGAGATTTTGAAACAGGGAGGGAGGAATGGGAGTCTCTCTGTTTGAAGCAGTGAGATGAGAGTGGGAGTTTAACAGCTTGAAACGGACTGGGGAGCCATGAGTTTCACAGTTTGAAACTGTAAGATGTGAAGCAGAGTTTAACAGGTGGAAAGAGCACGAGGAGAGCAGAATTTTCATAGTTTGAAATAGCAGGAGGTGAACGGGATTTTCTCAGATTGTAACAGTGAGGCGAGAGCGGGAGTTTCACAGTTTGAAGCAACGAGAGGAAAGCCGGAGCTTAACAGTTTGAAACAGGGAGAGGAGATCCGGGAGTCTCACAGGATGAAACATAGAAATGAGAGCCTGAAATTTCAGAGCTGGAAACAGTGAGAGGAGAGTGGGAGTTTCATAGTTTGCAACAACAAAGGAAGAGCGGTAAATTCAGAGTTTGAAACAGGGAGAGGAGATCCAGGAGTTTTACAAATTGATGCGTCGAGAGGAGAGCCAGCAGTTTCACCATGTCAAACAGTGAGAAATGAGCTGGAGTTTGAGTTTGGAACAGCAAGTGGAGAGCAGGAGTTTCACAGTTTGAAAGAGTGGGAGTAGAGCGGGAGATGCAGATTCTGAAACATTGAGAGGATTGAGGGAATTTTGCAGGTTGAAACCGGGAGAGGACAGCGAAGAGATTCACAGTTCAAAAGAGCAATAAGTTTCACAGTTGGAGTCAGCGAGAGGAGAATGGAAGTTTTATAGTTTGAAACAGCAGGAGGAGAATGGGAGTTTCACAGTTTGAAACAGAGGGAGGCAAGCTGGAGTTCCACAGTTTGAAAGTCAGACGAGATCAGAAGTTCCACAGTTTGAAACAGTGAGAGGGGAACGGAAGTATCACAGTGTGAAACAGCGAGAGGAGAGCACAGAAGTTTCATAGCTGGAAACAGCAAAAGCTCAACTCGGAATATCACACTGTGAAACAGAGAGTGGAGGGAGGGTGTTTCACAGTTTCCAACAGTGGGAGGACAATGGAGGTCTCAGAGTTAGAAACAGGGTGAGGAGAGTGGGAGATTCACAAACTGAAGCAGTGAGAGGAGAGTGGGAGTTTCGCAATTTGTAACAGCAAGAGCAGAGCAGGAGAAACATGGTTTGAAACAGCAAGAGGAGAGTGGGAATTTCACCGTTTGAAACAGCAGGAGGCGAGCCGGAGATTCACAAATCACACAGCATGAATCGAGACAGAGTTTCACAGCCTGAAAGAGCAAGAGGAGAGCCAGAGTTTCGCAGTTTGAAACACTGAAAGGAGAGCAGGAATTTCAGAGTTTAAAACACAGAGAGGAGAGCCGTAAATATTAGAGATTCAAACAGTGAGAGTGGAGTGAGAGTTTCAAAGTTTGAAAAGTGAGAGAAGAGTTGGAATTTCATAGTTTGAACAGTGAGCAGGGGAGTTTATCAGCTTTAAACAGTATTGGGGGAGCGAGGCTTTCACACTTTTAAAGTGAGAGGAGAGTGGGAATTTTGCAGTTTGAAGCTTCGGGAGGAGAACGGGAGTTTTACAATTTGAAACTGGGAGAGGGGAGTGGGCTTTTCATAGTTGGAAAAGCAAGACCAGAGCAGGAGTTTCTCAGCTTAAATCAGTGAGAGGGGTGCGGGAGTTTCACAATTTTAAAGCGAGAGGAGAGTGGAGATTTCACACTTTGAAACAGCAGGAGGTGAGCCGAAGTTTCACAGATGGAAACCATGAATTGAGTCAGAATTTCAAAGATTGAAAGAGCAAGAGGAGAGCGGGAGATTCACAGTTTGAAACACAATGAGGTGAGCTCGGAATTTCACAATTTGAAACAGAAAGAGGAAAGCTAGAATCTCGCAGTTTGAAACACTGAGAGGTGAGCGGGAATTTCACAATTTGGCAGTGAGAGGCGAGCTTCTCAGCTTAAATCAGCGTGAGGGGAGCGGGGGTTTCACAGTTTGAAACATCAAGAGGAGAACGTGAGTTTCACAACTTTAAACAGGGAGTGGAGAGCAGAATTTTCACAGTTTGAACAGCAAGAGCAGAAGATATTCACTGTTAAAACAGCAGTAGGTGAGCCTGAGTTTCACAGTGAGAAACAGTGAGAGGAAAGTGGGAGTTGCACAGTTTGAAGCAGCGAGAGGAGAACGGGAGGTTCATAGGTTGAAACATTTGGAGGAGAGCCGGGAGTTTCTCAGTTTGAAACAACGAGAAGTGAGCCGTAGTTTCACAGTTGGACACTGTTGGAAATAATGAGAGTAGAGTGGCAGTTTCATAGTTTACAAAAGCAGCAGTGCAATGGGAGATTCCCAGTTTGAAACAGCAGGAGGAGAGCTGGGAATTTCACAGTTTCCAACAGCGAGAGGACAATAGAAGTTTTTTTTAGCTTGAAACAGGGCAATAAGAGTGGCGTTTCACAGTTTGAAACAGTGAGGGAAGAGCAGCAGTTTCACAATTTGAAGCAGCGAGAAGAGAACGCGAAATTCCCTGTTTGAAGCAGAGAGAGGAGAGTTGGGCGTTTCAAAGTTTGAAGCAGTGAAGGGGGAGCGGGAGTTTCCCAATTTTTGAGAGTGGGAGAAACACAGTTTGAGAAGTGAGAGGGGGAGCAGGAGTTTCACAGTCTGAAACAGTGAAAGGAGTGCCAGGATTTTCTCGTTTGAAAAACGAGAAGTGAGCTTGAGATTCAAAGTTTGGAACATTGAGAGGAGAGTGGGAATTTCACAGTTTGAGAGCAAGAGGCGAGCGGGGGAGTTTCTCAGCTTTAAACAGCAAGAGGACAGTGGGAGTTTCACCATTTGAAACAGGGAGAAAAGAACTGGATTTTCACAGTTTACAAAGCGAGAACAGAGCAGGAGTTTCTGAGCTTAAATCAGTGAGAGTGGAGTGGGGGATTTCACAGTTTTAAAGCAAGAGAGTGGGAATTTAACAGTTTGAAGCATCGAGAGTAGAATGGGAGTTTCACATCTTGAAAGAGCAGAAGTGAGCTTAGGTTTCAGAGTTTGGAACAGCTTGAGGAGAGCTGGGAGTTTCACAGTTTGACACAGTGAGAGGAGAGTGGGAATTTCAAAGCTTGAAACAGTAGGTGGCTAGCCGGAGTTTAACAGATGGAAACAGCATGAATCAAGCCAGAATTTCACAGTTTGAAAGAGCAAGAGGTGAGCTAAAAATTTCACATTTGGAAATGGCAAGAGGAGAGCCAGAGTTTTGCAGTTTGAGACACTGAGCGGAGAACTGGGAATTTCAGAGTTTGGAACAGTACAAGAAGAGTGGGAGTTTCACAATTTGAAGCCGTGAGAGGAGAGTAGAAATTTCACAGATTGACAACGAGAGGCGAACAGGAGATTTCAGTTTAAATCAGGGAGAGGGGAGTGGAGGTTTCACAGTTTTAAAGCGAGAGGAGGGTGGGAATTTCACAGATTGAAACGTGGGGAGGAGAGTGTGAATTTCCCAATTTGAAACATGGGGAGGAGAGTGGGATTTTCACAATTTGAAGTGAGAGAGCAGAGCAGGGGTTTCACAGTTCAAAACAGCAGTAGGCAAGCTTGAGTTTCACAGTGAGAAATAGCAAGAGGAGAGTGGGAGCTGCACATTATGAAGCAGCGCGAGGAGAGCGGGAGGTTCATAGTTTGAAACAGTCAAGAGGGAGCAGGAGAGTCACAGTTTTAAACTCAGAGGGGAGAGCTGGGAGTTTCTCAGCTTGGAACAGTGAGAAGCGAGCCACAGTTTCACAGTTGGAAACAGCATTAATCGAGCCAGAGTTTCACAGTTTGAAAAAGCCAGAGGTGAACTCAGAATTTCATTGATTGAAACAGCAAGAGAGCTGGAGTTTTGCAGTTTGAAACATTGAGTGGAGGGATAGAAATTTGAGAGTTTGAAACAGAGAGGAGAGCCGCAAATTTCAGGGTTTGAAACAGTGAGAGCAGTGCTGGAGTTTCACAATTTGCAACAGTGAGAGGAGTGTGGGAGATTCACTGTCTGAAACGGAGGGAGGAGAGTGGGACTATCACAGTTTGTAAAGCGAGAGGAGAGTGGGAATTTCACATTTTGACAGTGAGAGGCATGCGGGGGATTTTATCTGCTTAAAACTGCTTGGGGGGAGTAGGGCTTTTGCACTTTTAAAGCAGGAGGAGAGTAGGAATTTCACAGTTTGAAACATCGAGAGGAGAGCCGCAGTTTCACAGTTTGAAACAGGGAGAGGAGAGTGGGGTTTTCACAGTTTGAAAAGCGAGAGCAGAGCAGGAGTTTCACAGTTTAAATAGCAGTAGGTGAGCCTGAGTTTCACAGTGAGAAACAGTGAGAGGTGAGGATGAGTTGCACAGTTTGAAGTAGCTAGAAGAGAGCGGGAGGTTCATAGGTTGAAACACAGAGGAGAGCCGGGAGTTTCTCAGTTTGAAACAACAAGAAACAGGCCAGTCTCATAGTTGGAAACCATTTGAAACAGTGAGAGCAGAGTGGCAGATTCATAGTTTGCAATAGCAATAGTGGAACGGGAGATTCACATTTTGTGACAGTGGGAGGAGATCGGGAGTTTCACAGCTTCCAACAGTGAGCGGACAATGGTAGTTTTGTAGCTTGAAACAGGGCGAGGTGAGTAGGTGTTTCACAGTTTGAAGCAGTGAGAGAAGAGCGGGAGCTTCCCAATTTGTAACAGTGAGAGGAGAGCGGGAGAATCACAGTTTGAAAAGTGAGAGGAGAGCAGGAGTTTCGCAGCTTGAGACAATGAAAGGAGTGCCAGGAATTTTACAGTTTTAAGCAGTGAGCAGAGAGGAAGAAGTTTCACAATTTGAGGCATCGAGGGGAGAGCTGGGATTATCACAGTTTGAACCAGCGAGAAGGGAGATTGAGCTTCAGAGTTTGGAACAGCAAGAGGAGAGCTGGGAGTTTTGCAGTCTGAAGCAGGGAGAAGAAAGTGAAAATTTCACAGTTTGAAACAGCAGGAGATGAGCCGGAGTTTCACAGATGGAAACAGTATGACCCAAGCAAGAGTTTCACAGCTTGAAAGAGCAAGAGGTGAGCTCGGGATTTCACACTTTGAAACAGCAAGAGGAGAGCCAGAATTTCGCAGTTTGAAACACTGAGAAGAGAACAGGAATATCAGAGTTTGAAACGCATAGAGGAGAGCCAGAAATCTCACATTTTGAAATAATGAGAGCAGAACAGGAGTTTCACATTTGAAGCAGTGAAAGGAGAGTGGGAGTTTCTCTGTTCGAAACAAGGAGAGGAGAGTGGGAATTTCACAGTTTGAAATAGCAGGAGCAGAGCTGGGAGTTTCTCAGTTTCCAACAGCGAGAGGACAATGGGAGTTTTCTAGCTTGAAACAGAGTGAGGAGAGCTAGTGTTTCACGGTTTGAAGCAATAAGGGGAGATTGCGAGTTTCCCAATTTGTAACAGCGTTAGGAGAGTGGGAGATTCACAATTTGAAACCGCAAGAAGTGAGCTTGCATTACAGAGTTTGGAACAACGAGAGTAGAGCTGGGAGTTTCACAGTTTGAAACAGCAAGAGGAGAGCCGGAGATTCACAGATGGAAACAGAATGAATGGAGCCAGAGTTTCACAGAATGAAAGAGCAAGAGGAGAGCAGGAGTTTTACAGCTTGAAACACCAAGAGGTTAGCTGGGATTTCACACTATGAAGCAGCAAGAGGGGAGCTGGAGTTTTGCAGTTTCAAGCATAGAGGTGAGTGGGAATTTCAGAGTTTGAAACACAGAGAGGAGAGCCAGAAATTCCAGAGTTTGAAACAGTGAGAGCAGAGTGGGAGTTTCACAATTTGAACCAGCGAGAGGGGAGTGGATTTTCACAGTTTGAAACAAGGAGAGGAGAGTGGGAGTATCATAATTTGAAAAGTGAGAGGAGAGTGGGAATTTTACAGTTTGACAGCAAGAGGCAAGCGGGAGTTTCTCAGATTAAATCAGTGAGAGTTGAGCAGGGGTTTCACAGTTTTAAAGCAAGAGGAGAGTGTGCATTTCACAGTTTGAAACAGCAAGAGGAGAGCTGGGGTTTCGGAGTTTGAAACATAGAGAGGAGAGCTGGAAATTTCAGTTTGAAACAGTGAGAGCAGAGCGGGCGTTTCACAGTTTTGAAGCTGTGAGAGGAGCATGGGAGCTTCACTGTTAGAAACAGGGAAAAGAGGGAGGGAGTATCACAGTTTGAAAAGTGAGACGAGAGTGGAAATTTCAGTTTGACAGCGAGAGGCGAGTGGGGGAATTTCTCAGCTTAAAACAGTGAGGCGGAGAGGGATTTTCACAGTTTTAAAGCGAGGGTCGAGTGGGAATTTCACAGTTTGAAACAGGGAGAGGAAAGCGGGATTTTCACAGTTTGAAAAGTGAGAGCAGAGCAGGAGTTTCATAGTTTAAAACGGCAGTAGGCGAGCCTGAGTTTCACAGTGTGAAACAGCGAGAGGAGAGCGGGAGTTTCAAAGTTTGCAAGGGTGAGGGGAGAAGCACAGAGAGGAATGCCAGGAGTTTCTCAGTTTGAAACAACGAGAAGCAAGCCGCAGTTTCACAGTTGGAAACAGTTGGAAATAGTGAGAGCAGAGTGGCTTTCTAATAGTTTGTAATAGCAGGAGCGGAAAGGAGCTTCCCAGTGTGAAACAGAGGGAGGTGAACTCGGAATTTCACATTTTGAAACAGTGAGAGGAGAGTGGGAGTTTCAAAGTTTGCAATGGCGAGGGGAGAGTGGGAGTTTCAGAGTTTGAAACAGGGAAAGGAGAGCCTGGAGTATTACAATTTGATGCATCTAGAGGGGAGCCGAGAGTTTCACAGTTTGAAACAACGAGAAATGAGCTGGAGTTTCAGAGCTTGGAACATTGAGAGGAGCCTGGGAGTTTCACAGTTTGAAACAGCGGGAGTGGAGCGGTAGATTAACATTTTTAAATATGGAGAGGAGAGCCCGACTTTCATAATTTGAAACATCGAGAGAAGGGCAGCATGTTTCAACATTTGAAACAGCAAGGGGCGAGCCAAGAGTTCCACAGCTTGAAACATTGAGAGGTGACCTCGGAATTTCATACTTTGAAACAGAGAGAGCAGAGCAGGAATTTCACAGTTTGCAACAGTGAGAGCTGTGAGTTTTAAATTCGACGCATTGAGAGGAGAGTAGGACCTTTCATGGTTTGAAACAGTGGGTGTAGAACGGGAAATGCACATTTTGAAACATTGAGCAGAGAGCGGGAGTTTCGTAGCTTGAAACCGGGGGAGGTGACCGGGAGTTTCACAGTTTTAAACAATGAGATAAGATCGGGAATTTCACAGTTTGAAGCAGTGAAAGGAAAGCAGGGGTTTCAGAGCATGAAGCACAGGCAACAGAGCAGGAATTTCACAATTTGAAATAGCCAGAAGTGACCCGGAGTTTCACAAGTTGGAAACAATGTGAGGAAAGCAGACTCATAGAAAGCAGAAAGTATAGCTTGAAACAGCAGGAGGCAAATGGGGGTTTCACATTTTGAAACAGTGATATGAGATCAGGAAGTTCACAGTTTGAAGCAATGGATTAGAATGGGAGATTCACAGCTTGAAACACCGGGAGGCGAGCTTGGATTTCATACTTTAACTCAGTGAGAGGAGAGCCGGTGTTTCACAGTTTGAAACACCGAGAGGAGAGCTGGAAATTTCAGAGATTGAAACAGTGAGAGGAGAGCCGGAATTTCACAGTTTGAAACACCGAGAGGAGAGCTGGAAATTTCAGAGATTGAAACAGTGAGAGGAGAGTGGGGGTTTCACATGTTGAAGCGGCAAGAGCAGAGCAACAGTTTCACTGTTTGAAAAAGGTATAGGAGAGTAGGAGTTTCACTGTTTGAAAAGTGAGAGGAGAGTGGGTGTTTCACAGTTTGTAACAGGGAGGGGTGAGCCAATTTTCACAATTTGAAAAGTAGGGGGAGGGCAAGAGTTTCAAAGTATGAAACAGCGAAAGGATAGCTGAGAGTTTTGCAGTGTGAAACAGGGAGGGAGGAATGGGAATTTCACAGAGATAAAAACAAAAAAACTGCGGATGCTGGAAATCCAAAACAAAAACAGAATTACCTGGAAAAACTCAGCAGGTCTGGCAGCATCGGCGGAGAAGAAAAGAGTTGACGTTTCGAGTCCTCATGACCCTTCGACAGAACCAGTTCTGTCGAAGGGTCATGAGGACTCGAAACGTCAACTCTTTTCTTCTCCGCCGATGTTGCCAGACCAGCTGAGTTTTTCCAGGTAATTCTGTTTTTGTTATGGGAATTTCACAGTTTGAAGCAGTGGGAGGAGAGTGAAAGTTTCCCAGTTTGAAACAGAGAGAGGGCAGCGGTATTATGACAGCTTGAAAAAGGGAAGGTTGTCCAGGAGTTTGACGGTTCAAAATATAGAGAGGAGAGCCTGAAATTTCAGATCTTGAAAGAGTGAGAGGAGAGGCAGGAGTTTCACGATTTGACGCATCGAGAGGGGAGCCAGGATCTTCATAGTTTGAAACAGTGAGAAGTGCACTTGAGTTTCAGTGTTTGGAAAATCAAGAGGAGAGCTGGGAGCTTCAAAGTTTGAAACAGTGAGAGGAGAGTGAGAATTTCACAGCTTGAAACAGCAGGAGGCGAGCCAGAGTTTCACAGATGTTAACAGCATGAATCAAGTGAGAGTTTCACTGCTTGAAAGAGCAGGAGGAGAGCGGTTGTTTCACAGTTTGAAACACCAAGAGGCGAGCTCGGAACTTCACAGTTTGAAACAGCAAGAGGAGAGCCGGAGTTTTGGAGTTTGGAACACAGAGAGGAGAACAGGATTTTCACAATTTGAAAAGCGAAAGCAGAGCATGAGTTTCACAGTTCCAAACAGCAGTAGATGAGCCTGAGTTTCACATTGTGAAACAGTGAGAGGAGAGTGGGATTTTTACAGTTTGAGGTAACGAGAGGCGAGCCGGTCGAAGCAGTGAGAGGAGAGTAGGAGATTCACAGTTTGAAGCACAGAGAGTAGAAACCGCCTTTTCTCAGTTTGGAACGATGAGAAGCAAGCCGCAGTTCCACCGTTGGACACAATTGGAAATAGTGAAAGCAGAGTGGCTTTCTAATAGTTTGCAATAGCACGAGTGGAACGGGAGCATGCCAGTGTGAAACAGTGGGAGGTGAACCGGAATTTCACAGTTTGAATCAGAGAGAGGATATTGGGAGCTTCACTGGTTAAAACAGGGAGAGGAGAGCCGGGAGGATTACAATTTGATGCACCTAGAAGGGAGCTGGGAGTGTCACAGTTTGAAACAGTGAGAAATGAGCTGGAGTTTCAGAGATTGGAACATTGAGAGGAGAGCGGGATTTCACAGTTTGAAACAGCAGGAGTAGAATGAGAGATTAAGATTTTGAAATATGGAGAGGAGAGCAGGAATTTTACAATTTGAAACAGCAAGAGGCGAGCTTGAAGCAGCAAAAGGTGACCTCAGAATTTCATACTTTAAAACAGAAAGGGCACAGGAGTTTCACAGTTTGCAACGACGAGAGGAGAATGGGAGTTTCAGGGTTTGAAAGAGGGCGAGGACAACGCGAATTTCACAGCTTGACACACTGGGAGGAGAATGGGAGTTTCACAATTTGAAACAGTGAAAGAGAGACCAGGAGTTTCACAGGTTGAAAAAGTGAAAGGAGGGCCGCGAGTTTCACAATTTGACGCATCGAGAGGACAAATGGGAGTTTCGCTGCTAGAAACCGCGTGAAATGGAATGGAGTTTCAACGTTTGGAACAGTGAGAGGAGAGCCGGCAGTTTCACAGTTTCAAACAGCAGGAGTTGAGCCGGAGTTTCACAGATGGAAATTGCATGAATCCAGCCGAAGGATGAAACAGCAATAGAAGAACCTGAGTTTCACAGCTTGAAACAGCAAGTGGAGAGTGTGAGTTTTACAGCTTGAAACAGTGAGTGGAGAGCGGGAGTTTTACAACTTGAAACAGCGAGTGGAGAACTGGAGTTTTACAGCTTGAAACAGTGAGTGGAGAGCAGGAGTTTTACAGCTTGAAACAGCGAGTGGAGAGCAGCACTTTTAGGTTTTGAAATATGGAGAGAGGAATGGGAATTTCATAGTTTGAAGCAGTGGGAGGAGAGCGAGAGTTTCCCAGTTTGGAACAGTGAAAGGAAAGTGGGATTATAACAGCTTGAAACAGGGAGAGCAGCTCCGGGAGTTTGACAGTTCAAATATAGAGAGGAGAGCCTGAAATTTCAGAGTTTGAAAGAGTGAGAAGAGAGGCAGGAGTTTCACAATTTGATGCATTGAGAGGGGAGCCGGAATTTTCATAGTTTGAAACAGCAATAAGTGAGCTTGAGTTTCAGAGTTTGGAACATCGAGAGGAGAGCTGGGAGTTTCAAAGTTTGAAGCAGCATGACTCGAGCCAGAGTTTCACAGCTTGAAAGAGCAAGAGGAGAGCAGGAAGTTTCACAGTTTGTAGCACTGAGGAGAGAGCAGGAATTCAGAGTTTGAAACATAGAGAGGAGAGCAGGAAATTTCAGAGCTTGAACCAGTGAAAGCAGAGCAGGGGTTTCACAGCTGGAAGCAGCAAAAGGGGAACGGGAGTATCACAGTTTGAAAAGCGAGATGAGAGCGGGAGTTTCATAATTTGAAACAGCGAGAGGTGAGCTTGAGTTTCAGAGTTTGGAACACCAAGAGGTGAGCTCAGAATTTCACACATCGAAGCAGCAAGAGGAGAGCTGGAGTTTTGCATTTGAAGCACTGAGAGGAGAACAGGAATCTCAGAACTTGAAACACAGAGAGGAGAGCCAGAAATTTCAGACTTTGAAATACCGAGAGCAGAATGGGAGTTTCACAATATGAACCACCGAGGCAGTAGCGGGATTTTCACTGTTTGAAACTGGGCGTGGAGAGCGGGAGTATCACAGTTTGAAAAGTGAGAGGAGAGTGGGAATTTTACAGTTTGACAGCATGATGCGAGAGGGAGTTTCTCAGCTTAATTAACAAACAGGGAGTGGGAGTTTCACAGTTTGAAACAGGGAGAGGAGTATGACAACTTTACAGTTTGACAGCGAGAGGAGAGCAGGAGCTTCACAGTTTAAAACATCCAGTGGATAGTGGGAATTTCACAACTTGAACCTCTGAGAGTAAAGCGGGAGTTTCACATTTTGATGCAGTGAGAGGAGAGCGGGAATTTCACAGTTTGAAACAGTGAGAGGGTGACTGGGTATTTCACAGTTTGAAAAGTGAAATGCAGGCAGTAATTTCACAGTTTGAATCAGCGAGATGAGAGTGAGAATTTCACAGTTTGAAACAGGAAGAGGCAAGCCAGAGTTCCACAGATGGACGCAGTCTCAATCGAGCCAGAGTTTCACAGTAAGAAGCAGCAATAGATGTGTGGGTGTTTCACAGCTTGAACCACAAAAATGAGAGCTGGCAATTTCAGAGTTTGAACCAGCGAGAGAAGAGTGGGAATTTCACAGTTTGAAACAGCAGGAGGGGAACCGGAGTTTCACAGATGGAAACAGCATGAATTGAGCCAGAGTGACACAGTTTGAAGGAGCAAGGGGAGAGCTGGAATGTTGCAGTTTCAAACACTGAGAGCAGAGCCAGAAATTTCAGTGTTTGAAACAGTGAGAGCAGAGCAGGAGGTTCACAGTTTGAAGCAGTGAGAGGAGAGCAGGAGTTTCACTGTTGAATCTGGAAGAAGAAAGCAGGAGTTTCACAGTTTGAAAAATGAGAAGAGACTGGGAATTTCACAGTTTGAAAAGCGAGAAGAGACTGGGAATTTCACAGTCTGGCAGCGAGAGGAGGGTGGGAGTTTCACAGTTGAAAACAGCCAGTGGAGAGAGGGAGTTTCACAGTTTTAAAGTGAGAAGAGAGTGGGAATTTCACAGCTTGGAGCTTCGAGAAGAGAGCAGGAGTTTGACAGTTTGATGCATTGAGAGGACAGTGGGAATTAACACTATGAAACAGTGAGAGGAGAGCCAAGGGTTTCACAGTTTGAAACAGTGAGAGGCGCTCAGGAGATTCACTGTTTGAAAAGTGAGAGGGAGTGGGAAGTTCACAGTTTGATAGCGAGAGGAGAGCGGGAGTTTTACAGTTTGAAACAGTCAGGAGAGAACCAGAAGCTTCACAATCTGATGCACCAAGAGGAGGTTCACAGTTTGAAACAGGAGGAGGCAAGCCAGTGTTTCACAGATGGAAACAGTGTGAAGTGAGCCGGAGTTTCACAGTAAGAAACAACAATTGAAGTGTGGGAGTTTCACAGTTTGAAACACAAAGATGAGAGCCAGCAATTTCAGATTTTGAAACAGTGAGAGGAGAGTGGTGTTTCACAGTTTGAAACAGCAGGGGTGGGGGGAGGAGGCAGAGTTTCACAGATGGAAACAGCATGAATTGAGCCTGAGTTTCAAAGTTTGAAACACCCAAAGGTGAGCTCAGAATTTCACACTTTGATACAGCAAGAGGAGAGCTGGAATGTCACAGTTTGAAGAGAGCTGGAATTTCAGAGTTGGAAACTGAGAGGAGAGCAGGAGTTCAATAGTTTTTAAGCGAGAGGAGAGCGGGAATTTCATGGTTTGAAGCAGTGAGACAAGAGCTGGGAGCTTTCCAGGTTAAAACAGAAGTAGGGGAGCCTGGGTTTCGCAGTGTGAAACAGGAAGAGGAGAGCGGGAGTTTCACAGATTGAAACAGTGAGAGGAGAGATGGAGATTCACAGTTTGAAACACAGTTGGAAACAGTGATAGCAGGATTATAGTTTCATAGTATGCAATGGCATGAGTGTAATGGGAGATTCACAGTGTGAGGCAAGCTGGAGTTTCACAGCTTGATACATTGAGAGAAGGGCCAGGAATTTCGTAGTTTGAAACAGTGACAGGAGAGCGGGGTTTCCACACATTGAAGTGGCGAGAGACGAGTGGCAGTTTCACTGTTTGAAACAGGGAGTGGAGGGCAGGAGTTATAGTCTTTGAAAAGCAAGAGGAGAGTTTGAATTTCACAATTTGACAGCGGGAGGATAGCGATTGTTTCACAGTTTGAAACAGAGAGGAGAGCCAATTCTTACAGTTAGAAAAGCGAGTGGAGAGGAAGAGTTTCACAGTTTGAAACAGCTAGACAAGAGCTGGGAGTTTCCCAGGTTAAAACAGAAGTAGGGGAGCCTGAGTTTTGCAGTGTGAAACAGGAAGAGGAGAGCGGGAGTTTCACAGATTGAAAAAGCAAGAAGTGAGCTGCAGTTTCACATTTGGACACTGTTGGAAACAATGATAGCAGGGTGGCAGTTTCATGGTTTGCAATAGCATGAGTGTAATGGGAGATTCACAGTTTGAAACAGCATGATGTAAGCTGGAGTTTCACAGTTTGCAACATCGAGAGGAGACCTGGAAATTTCGGGGTTTAAACAATGAGAGGAGAAAGCAGGTTTCGCATGTTGGAGTGGCAAGACCTGAGCACAGTTTCACTGTTTGAAACAGGGAGAGGAGAGCGGGAGGTTCACTGTTTGAAAAGCGACAGGAAAGTGGGAATTTCACAGTTTGACAGTGAGAGGATAGCGTGTGTTTCACAGTGTGAAACAGCAAGAGGAGAGATTGGAATTTCACATGTTGAAACAGTGAGAGGGGAGCCAGAGTTTTACAGTTTGAAACAGTCATTGGAGAGTGGACAGTGGGAGTTTTACAGTTTGAAACACAGAGGGAAGACTAGGAATTACACGGTTTGAAGCAGCGAGAGGAGAGTGAGAGTTTCCTAGATTGAAACACTGAGAGGAGAGCAGGATTATAGCAGCTTGAAACAGGGAGAGGAGATCCAAGAGTTTCACAGTTCAAAACATAGGGAGGACTGCCTGAAATTTCAGAGCTTGAATCAGTGAGAGGAGAGCAGGAGCTTCACAGTTTGGAACACCGAGAGGTGAGCTCAGAATTTCACACTTTGAAACAAGGAAAAGAGAGTGGTAATTTCAAAGTTTGCAATGGCAAAGGGAGAGCAGAAGTTTGAGTTTGAAACCGGGAGGGGGGGAGCCAGAAGTTTTACAAATTGATGCATCGAGTGGAGAGCTGGGAGTTTCACACTTTGAAACAGCAAGTGGAGAACCGTGGGTTTCATAGTTCAAAAGAGCATGAAGTGAACCCAAGTTTCACAGTTGGAAACAGCGAGAGGAGAACAGAAGTTTCATAGTTTGAAACAGCAGGAGGCGAATGGGGGTTTCAGTTTGAAATATAGTGAGGGGAGCCAGAGTTCCACAGTTAAAACAGTCAGTTGAGATCAGGGGTTTCACAGTTTGAAACAGTGAGACAAAGCGGGATTTTCGCAGTTTGAAGCAGTGAGAGGAGAGCAGAAGTATCACAATTTGAAACAGCGAGAGGAGAGCCTGGAAGTTTCATCATTTGAAAAGCGAGAGGAGGGCAATAATTTCAGTTTGAAACATTGAAAGGAGAGCGGAGAGTTTCACAGTGTGAACAGCAAGAGAAGAGCCGGGAGTTTCACAGCTTTAAACACCGAGAGGAGAGATCAGAATTTCACACTTTGAATCAGCCACAGGAGAGCAGGAGTTTTACAGTTTGACACACTGATTGGAGAACAGGACTTCCAGATTTTGTAAAAGGGAGGGAGGAATTTGAGTTTCACAATTTGAAGCAGTGAGAGGAGAGCGAGAGTTAACCAGTTTGAGAAGTGCAGGAGTTTAGTAGCTTGAAGCAGGGAAAGGGTATCCGGGAGTTTCACCATTCAAAACAGAGAACAGAGCCTGAAATTTCATAGTTTGAAGCAGCGAGAGGACAGTGGGAGCTTCACAGTTTGAAACACCGAGAGATGAGCTCGGAACTTCACACTTTGAAACAGTGAGAGGAGAATGGGAGTTTTTCAAATTGATGCATCGAGAGGTGAGCCAGGAGGTTCTTAGTTTGCAACAGTGAGAAATGAGCTGGAGTTTCAGAGTTTGGAACAATGGGAGGGGAACAGGAGTTTCAAAGTTTGAAACAGTGGGAGTAGAGTGGGAAATTCACATTTTGAAACATGGGGAGCAAGGCGGGAGTTTCGCAGTTTGAAACAGCGAGAGGAGAGCCATGATTTTCACAGCTTGAAAGAGCGAGAAGTGAACCAAAGTTTCACAGTTGGAAACAGCGAGAGGAGAACCGAAATTTCATAGTTTGAAACAGCATGAGGTGAACAGGAGTTTCACAGTTTGAAGCAGTGAGAGGAGAGTGGAGGGATCACATTTTCAGACAGTGAGAGGAGAGACCGGAAGTTTCAGACCTTGAAACACCGAGAGCTGAGCTCAGAATTTAACACTTTGTATCAGAGAGAGGAGGGTGGGAGTTTAACAGTTTGCAACAGCAAGGGGAGAATGGGATTTTTACAGTCTGAAACAGTGAGAGAAGAGTGGAAGAATCACAGTTTGAAAAGTGAGAGGAGAGCAGATGTTTCACAGTTTGAAACAGTGAAAGGAGAGTCAGGAGTTTCACACTTTGATAAAGCTAGCGGGGAGCCAGCTGTTTCAAAATTTGGTGCATCAAGAGGAGTGCTGGGATTTTCACAGTTTGAAATAGTGAGAAGTGAGCTGGTGTTTCAGAGTTTGAAAGAGCGAGAGGAGAGCGGGTGTTTCACACTGTGAAACAGGGAGAGGAGAGCCGATTTTCAAAGTTTGAAAAGTGAGGGGAGAGCAAGAGTTTCACAGTTTGAAAAAGTGAAAGGATTGCCGAGAGTTTCACAGTGTGAAACAGGGAGAGGAGAGGGGGAAGTTTCACAGCTTGAAACACCGAGAGGACAGATCCGAATTTCACACTTTGAAACAGTGAGAGGAGAGCAGGAGTTTTACAAATTGAAACAGAGTGGAGTGCAGGAGCTTCAGATTTTGAAACAGGGAGGGAGGAATGGGAGTTTCACAGTTCGAAGCAGTGAGTGAAGAGTGAGTTTCCCACTTTGAAGCAGTGAGAGGAGAACCAGGAGCTCCACAGCTTGAAACACTGAGAGGCGAACTTGGAATTTCACACTATGAAACAGAAAGAGGAGAGTGGGACTTTCACAGTTTGAAGCATTGAGAGCAGACCTGACAGCTTCTCAGTTTGAAACAGTGAGGGGGGGACCGAGAGTTCCACCGCATGAAACATTGCGAGGTGAGCTCAGAATTTCATGCTTTGAAATAGAGAGAGGAGACTGGGAGATTCACAGCTTGCAAAAGCAGGAGGAGAATGGGATTTTCAGAGTTTGAAACAGAGCGAGGACAGTGAGAGTTTCACTGTTTGAAACAGTGAGCGGAAAGCCAAGAATATCATAATTTGACAAATCGAGAGGAGAAGCAGGAAGTTTGCAGTTTGAAGCAATGAGTGGAGAACCAGGAGTTGCACAATTTGACACATCGAGAGAATAGGCAAAATTTTCACAGTTTGAAACACCGGGAACTGAACTATTATTTCAGAGTTTGGAACAGCGACAGGAGAGTCGGAATTTCACAGTTTGAAACAGCAGGATGTGAGCCAGAGTTTCACAGCTGGAAACAGTGTGCATCGAGCCAGAGATTCACAGTTTCAAAGAGCAAGGAGGGAGTGGGAGTTTCACAGTTTGAAACACTGAGAGCAGAGCTGGGAATTTCAGAGTCTGGAGCACAGAAAGGAGAGCCTGAAATTTCAGAATTTTAAGCAGCGAGAGGAGAGTGGAGTTCCACAGTTTGTCGCAGCGAGAGGAGAATGGGAATTTCACAGTTGGGAACAACGAGAGGAGAGCAGGAGAATCACAGTTTGAAAAGCAAGAGGAGAGCAGGAGTTTCGCAGTTTGAAACAGTGAAAGAAGAGCCAGGAGTTTCACAATATGATGCATCTAGAGGAGTGCCGGGATTTTCAATTTGACACAGTGAGAAGTGAATTGTGGTTTCAGAGTTTGGAGCAGCAAGAGGGGAGTGGGACTTTCACAGTTTGAAACAGCAGGAGGTGAACCAGAGTTTCACAGATGGAAACAGCATGCAACGAGCCAGAGTTCCACATTTTGAAAGAGGAAAGAGGAGAGCGGCAGTTTCACAGTTTGAAATATCGAGTGGTGAGCTCAGAATTTCACACTTTGAAACAGTGAAAGGAGAGCCAGAATTTCACAGTTTGAAATACAGGGAGCGGAGCCGGCAATTTTGAAATTTTTAAACACAGTGAGAAGAGCTGGAAATTTCAGAGTTTTAAGCAGTGAGAGGAGAGTGGGACTTTCACAGCCGAAGCAGCGAAAGGAGAGGGGTAGTTTTACTCTTTGAAACAGGGAGAGGAGAGCGTGAGTTTTAGATTTTGAAACACTGTGAGGGGAACGGGTTTTTCACAGTTTGAACCAGTGAGATGAGAGGAGGAGAAGGGGAGGTTAACAGTTTGAAATACGGATAAGAGCCTGAAGGCTTCACAATTCAAAACAGAGAGGAATGCCTGAAATTTCAGAGCCTGAAAGAGAGTGTGGGGAATGGGAGCTTCCCAGTTTGAAACAATGAGGGGTGAGCTCGGAATTTCACACTTTGAAACAGTGAGAGGAGAGTGGGGAGTTTACATGTTTGTAATGGCGAGGGGAGACTGGGAGTTTCAGAGTTTGAAACTGCAAGAAATGAGCTGGAGTTTCAGAGTTTGGAACAGTGAGAGGAGAGCAGGAGTTTCACAAATGTAAACAGGGGGAGTACAGTGGGAGATTCACAGTTTGAAACATCGAGAGGAAAGTGTGAGTTTCACAGTTTGAAACAGGGAGAGGAGAACAAGGGGTTCCACAGCTTGAAACACCGAAGGGTGAGCTCAGAATTTCACACTTTGAAATAGTAAAAGGAGAGTGGGAACTTCACAGTTTGCAGCAGTGAGAGTAGAATGTGAGTTTCAGAGTTTGAAACAGGGTGAACACAGCAGGCGTTTCACACATTGAAGTGGTGAGAGGAGAGTGGGCGTTTCACAGTTTGAAACACCAAGAAGAGACCCAGCAATTTCAGAGTTTGAAACAGGGAGAGGAGAGTGGGTGTTTCACAGTTTGAAGCAGTGAGAGGTGAACGGGAGTTTCACAGGTTGAAACCGGGGAAGGAGAGTGGGATTTTCATAATTTCAAAAGTGAGAGCATGGCAGGAGATCCACTCTCTAAAACAGCTGTAGGCGAGCCTGAGTTTCACAGTGTGAAACAGTGAGAGGAGAATGGGAGTTTCAGAGTTTGAAGCAGCAAGAGGAGAGCAGGAGCTTTGAAGTTTGAAACAGTGAGAGGAGAGTGGGAGATTCACAGTTTGAAACAGGCATAGGAGAGCAGGAGTTTCACTGTTTGAAGCAGAGACAAGAGAGGTGAGAGCTTCTCAGCTTGAAACAGCGAGAAGCAAGCCGCAGGTTCACAGTGGGAAACAGTGAGAGCAGAGTCGCAGTTTCATAATTTGGAATAGCAGGAGCAGAATGGGAGATTCACAGTTTGAAACAATGGGAGGTGAGCTGGACTTGCACAGTTAGAAATAGTGAGAGGAGAGGGAGTATAATGGTTTGAAACAGCGACAGGAGAGCCAGGAGTTTCAAAGCTTGAAATGCCAAGAGGGGAGTTTCTAATTTCATATTTTGAAACAGTGCAAGAAGAGCAGGAGTTTTGCAGTTTGAAACAGCTGGTGGAGATCATGAGTTTCAGATTTTGAAACAGGGTGAAGGGATTGGGAGTTTCACAGTTTGAAGCAGCGAGAGGCGAGTAAGATTTTCCCAGCTTGAAACAGTTAGAAGAGAGCAGGGATTTAGCAGCTTGAAACAAGGATAGGATGTCCGGGTGTTTCACAGTTTGATACAGAGATGAAAGTCTGAAATTTCAGAGTTTGAAAGAGTGAGGGGAATGGGAACTTCGCAGTTTGAAACATCGAGAGGTGAGCTTGGAATTTTATACTTTGAAACAGTGAGAGGAGGGAGAGGGTTTCAAAGTTTTCAATAGTGAGGGGAGAACGGGAGTTTCAGAGTTTGAAACGGAGTGGAGAGCTGGGATTATTACAACCTGATACATCGAGAGGAGAGCCTGAGGTTTCACAGTTTGAACCAGCAAGAAATGAGCTGTGCTTCAGAGTTTGGAACAGTGAGAGGAGAGTGGGAGTTTCATTGTTTGAAACAGAGAAAGGACATCCAGGTGCTTCAGAGTTCAAAATCGAGAGGAATTCCTGAAATCTCAGAGTTTGAAACAGCGTGAGGGGACCGTGAGCTTCACAGTTTGACACACTGTGGGGTGAGCTCGGAATTTTACACTTTGAAACAGAGAGAGGAGAATGGGAGTTTCACAGTCTGAAACATTGGGAGTTGAGCGGAAGATTCACATTTGAAACATGGAGTGCAGAGCGGGAGTTTCAAAGTTTTAAACAGTGAGTGGAGAGCCGGGAATATTATAATTTGATGCATCGAGAGGAGACTTGGAGTTTCACAGATTGAAACAGCAAGAAATGAACTTCTGTTTCAGAGTTTGGAACAGTGAGAGGAGAGTGGGAGTTTCACAGTTTGAAACAGTGGGAGTTGAGTGAGAGATTCACATTTTGAAACATGGAGAAGACAGCAGGAGTTTTGCAAGTTAAAACAGGGAGAGGGGAGCGGGAGAGTCACAGTTTTTGAAACATCGAGAGGAAAGCCGCAAGTTTCACAACTTGAAACAGAGAAGAGGGCCAGGATTTCCACAGCTTTAAGCACTGAGAGGTGAGCTAGGAATTTCACACTTTGAAACAAAGAGAGGAGAGTGGGAGTTGCACAGTTTGAAGCAGTGAGAGGAGAGCCGACAGATTCACAGCTGAAACAGTGATAGGGGGATTGGGAGTTCCACCGCTTGATTGACCGAGAGGTGAGCTCAGAATTTTACATATTGATATACAGAGAGGAGAGTTGGAGTTTCACAGTTTGCAACAGCGAGAGGAGAGTGGGAGTTTCAGAGTTTGAAGCTGGGCAAGGGCTGTGGGAGTTTGACAATTTGAAGTAGTGAGAGGTAAGCAGGGGTTTCACAGTTTTGAGCAGTGAGCGGAGAGCCAGGAATTTCTCAGTTTGAAACACTGAGAAACGAGCCGCAGTTTCACAGTGTGAAACATTGAGAACAGAGTGATAAAAGCAAAATACTGTGGATGCCGGAAATCTGAAACAAAAACAAAAATTGCTGGAAAAACTCAGCAGGTCTGACAGCATCTGTGGAGAGGAAGACAGAGTTAACGTTTCTGATGATGAGTCATACGTACTCAAAACGTTAACTCTGCCTTCCTCTTCACAGACACAGTCAGACCTGCTGAGTTTTTCCAGCAATTTTTGTTTTTGTTGAGAACAGAATGACAGTTTCATGGTTTGCAATAGCAGGAGCGGAACAGGAGACTCACAGTTTGAAACAGTGGGAGGCGAGCTGGAGTTGCACAGTTTGAAACAATGGGAGGAGAGGGAGTTTCACGGTTTGAAACAGCGAAAGGAAAGCCAGGAGTTTCACAGCTTGAAACACCAGGAGGAGAGATCAGAATTTCATACTTTTAAACAGTGAGAGGAGAGCAGGAGTTTTGCAATTTGAAACAGTAGGTGGAGAGCGTGAGTATCAGATTTTGAAGCAGGGAGAAGGGAATGGGAGTTTCACAGTTTGAAGCAGTGAGAGGAGAGTGAGATTTTCCTAATTTGAAACAGTGAGAGGAGAGCGGGAAAAACTTGAAACAGGCAAAGGACATCTGGGTGCTTCACAGTTCAAAGCAGAGAGGAAAGCCTGAAATTTCAGAGTTTGAAACAGTGTAAGAGGACTGTGAGCTTCAATGTTTGAAACACCGAGAGGTGAGCTCCGAATTTTACACTTTAAAACAGTGAGAGGAAAGTGGGTGTTTCAGAGCTTGAAGCAGGGTGAGAGAAGTGGGAGTTTAACAGTTTGAGGTAGTGAGAAGCAAGCGGGAGTTTCACAGCTTGGAGCAGTGAGTGGAGAGCCCAGAGTTTCAGTTTGAAACAGTGAGAGGGGGATCGGGATTTTCACAGTTTGGAACAGTGAGCGGAGAGCCAGGAGTTTCACAATTTGATGCATCAAGAGGAGAGACGGGAGGTTCACAGTTTGAAACAGCGAGAAGTGAGCTAGAGTTTTAGTGTTTGGAACAGTGAGAGGAGAGTCAGGCGTTTTACAATTAAGAACGGTGAGAGGAGAGTGGAAATTTCACAGTTTGAAACAGGAGGAGGTGAACCAGAGTTTCACATGTGGAAATAGCTTGAATCAAGCCTTTGTTTCACAGTATGAAACACCATGATGAGTGCCGGCAATTTCAGAATTTGAAACAGTGAGAGTAGACTGGGTGTTTCACAGTTTAAAACAGCAAGAAGAGAGCAGGAATTTCACGGTTGGAACCAGTGAGAGGAGAGTGGAAGTACCACAGTTTGAAACAGGGAGAGGAGAGCCGGGAATTTCAGTTTGACAGCAAGGGTTGAGCGGGAGGCTCATAGTTTGAAACAGGGAGAGGAAAATGGAAGTTTCACAGTTTGAAAGTGAGACGAAAGTGGGAATTCCACAGTTTGAAGCAGTGAGAGAGGAGCAGTAGTTTCACAGGCTGAGAAAGGGAGTGGAGAGTGGAATTTTCACGGTTTGAAAGGCGAGTGCATGGCAGATGTTTCACATTCTAAAACAGCAATAGGCAAGCCTGAGCTTCACAGTGTGAAACAATGGGAGAAGAGCAGGAGTTTCACAGCTTGAAACACCAAGGGGGACTTTGGAATTTCACACTTTAAAACATTGAGAGGAGAGCAGGCGTTTTGCAGTTTAAAACAGCAGGTGGAGATCATGAGTTTCAGATTTTAAAACAGGGAAAGGGGAATAGGAGTTTCAGAGTTTGAAGCAGTGAGAGGAGGGCGAGATTTTCCCAGTTTGAAACAGAGGAGAGGAGAGTGGGAGATAACAAATTGAAACAGGTATAGGAGATCCGGGTGTTTCACAGTTCAATACAGAGGTGAAAGCCGAAATTTCAGAGTTTGAAACAGTGTGAGGGGAATGGAAGCTTCACAGTTTGAAACACTGAGAGGTAAGCTTGAAATTTTACACTTTGAAACAGTGAGAGGAGAGTGGGAGTTTCAGAGTTTGAAACAGGGAGTAGAGCACCAGGAGGGTTACAACTTGATGCATCAAGAGGAGAGCTGGGAGTTTCATAGTTTGAAACAGCAAAAAATGAGCTAGTGTTTCAGAGTTTGGAACAGTGAGAGCAGAGCGGGAGGTTCACATTTTGAAACATGGAGAGGAGAGCGGGAGTTTCACAAATTGAAACAGGGAGAGGGGACTGGGAGACTCGCACATAGAAACATCGAGAGGAAAGCTGTGAGTTTCACAGTTAGAAACAGAGAAAGGAGGGCCAAGATTTCAACAGGTTGAAACACCGAGAGATAAGCTCAGAATTTCACACTTTGAAACAGAGACAGGAGAGTGGGAGTTTTACAGTTTGAAGCAGTGAGAGGAGAGTGGAAGTATCACAGTTTGAAAGAGTGAGTGGGGATCAGCGAGTTTCACAGCTTGAAACACCGAGAGGAGAGTTTGGAATTTAACAGTTTAAAACAGCGAGAGGTGAGTGGGAGTTTCGCAGTTGAAACAGGGAGAGGAGAGTGGGATTTTCATAGTTTGAAAAGCAAGAGAAGAGCAGGAAGTTCACATTCTAAACAGCAGTAGGTGAGCCTGAGTTTTACAGTGTGAAACTGTTGAAGGAGAGCGGGAGTTTCAAAGTTTGAAGCAGTGAGAGGAAAGCAGTAGTTTTGAAGTTTGAAATAGTGAGAGGGGAAAGGGAGATTCACAGTTTGAAACAGGGATAGCAGAGCAGGAGTTTCAAAGTTTGAAGCAGCGAAAGGAGAACCGGGGGATTTCTCAGTTTCAAACAGCAAGAAACAAGCTGCAGTTTCACAGTGGGAAACATTGTGAACAGAGTGACAGTTTCATGGTTTGCAATAGCAGGAGCAGAACAGGAGACTCACAGTTTGAAACAGCGGGAGGCGAGCTGGAGTTGAACAGTTTGAAACAATGAGAGGAGATTAGGAGTTTCACAGCTTGAAATGCCAAGAGGAGATATCGGAATGTCACACTTTGAAACATTGAGGGGAGGGCAAGAGGTTGCCCAGAAACAGCAGATGAAAAGCACGAGGTTCAGATTTTGAAGCAGGGAGAGGTGAGCGGGAACTTAACAGCTTGAAACAGGAAAAGGACATCCGGGCGTTTCACAGTTCAGTACAGAGAGGAAAGCCTGAAATTTCAGAGTTTGAAACAGTGTGTGGGGGCCGTGAGCTTCACAGTTTTAAACACCAAGAGGTGAGCTCTGAATTTTACACTTTGAAATAGTGAGAGGAGAGTGGGAGTTTCACAATTTGAAACAGTGGGAATTGAGCGGCAGATTCACATTTTGAAACATGGAGAGGAGAGCGGGAGTTTCAAAGTTTGGAACAGCGAGAGGACAGTTGGGCATTTTACAATTAAAAACAGTGAGAGGAGAGTGGGAATTTCACAATATGAAACAGTAGGAGGTGAGCCAGCTTTTCACAGATGGAAACAGCATGAATCAAGCCTCATTTTCACACTATGAAACACCAAGAGAAGAGTAGGAGTTTCACAGTTTGAAACATAGAGAGAAGTGAAGTTCTTTCACAGTTTGAAACAGCAGGAGGCGAGTCCAAGTTTCAGTGTGAAACAGTGAGAGGAGACAAGGTGTTTCACAGTTTGAAACAGTGAGAGGAGAGCCGGGTGTTTCACGGCTTGAAATACAGAGAATAGATCGCAATTTCACACTTTGAAGCAGTGCGAGGAGAGCAAGAGTTTTACACCTGGAACAGTGAGTGCAGAGCTTGTGTTCCAAATTTTGAAACAGGCAGAGAGGAATGGGATTTTCACAGTTTGAAGAAATGAGAGGAGAGCAAGATTTCCCCAGTTTGAAACAGTGACAGGAGAGCGGGAGATTAACACCTTGAAACAGTGACAGGAGATCTGGGTGTTTTGCAGGTCGAAATAGAGAGGACAGCCTCAAATTTCAGAGTTTCAAACAATGTGAGGGGAGCTTGAGCTTCACAGCATGAAACACTGCGAGGTGAGCTCAGAGCTTCATACTTTGAAACAGTGAGAGGAATGTGGGAGATTCAAAGTTTGCAATGGCGAGGAGAGAGCATGAGTTTCAGAGTTTGAAACAGGGAGCGCAGAGCCGGGAGTATTACAATTTGATGCATCGAGAAGAGAGCTGGGAAATTCACAGCTTGAAACTGCGAGAAATGATATGGAGTTTCAGAGTTTGGAACAGTGAGAGGAGAGCGGGCATTACTGTTTGAAACAGTGGGAATAGAGTGGGAGATTCACATTTTGAAACATTGAGAGGAAAGTGGGAGGTTCGCAATTTGAAACAAGCAGAGGGGAGCGGGTGATCCAGAGCTTGTAACTTTGAGAGGAGAGCCGCAACTTTCACAGTTCGAAACAACGAAAAGTGAGCGGCAGTGTCAGAGTTCAGAACAGTGAGAGGAGAGCAGGAGTTTCATAGTTTTAAACAGTGGGAGCAGAGCGGGAGATTCACATTTTGAAACATTGTGAGTAGAGTGGGAGCCAGACTTTCATAGTTTGAAACAGTGAGAGGAGAGCAGGAGTTTTGCAGCTTGAAACAGTGAGTGGAGAGCATGAGTTTCAAATTTTGAAACAGGCAGAGGGGACTGGGATTTTCACAGTTTGAAGCAATGAGAGGAGAGTGAGGTTTTCCAAGTTTGAAACAGGGATAGGAGATTCAGGTGTTTCATAGTTCAGAACAGAGAAGAAAGCCTGCAGTTTCAGAGTTTGAAACAGCGTGAGGTGAACTCAGAATTTTACACTTTGAGACAGTGAGAGCAGAGCAGGAGTTTAAAACTTGGAATGGCAAGGGGAGAGCCAGCGTTTCAGAGCTTGAAACAGGGAGAGGAGAGCTGGGAGTTTCACTGATTGAAGTAACAGAAAGTGAGCTGGAGTTTCACAGTTTGAAACCATGGGAGTAGAGCAGGAGATTCATATTTTGAAACAGGGAGAGGAGAGCGGGAGTTTTGCAAATTAATACAAGGGAGAGGGGATTGGGAGATTCACAGTTTGAAATATCGAGAGTAAGCCGCGAGTTTCACAGTTTGAAATAGTGAGGGGAGGGCAAGGAGTTCCACAGCTTGAAGCACCGAGAGGTGAGCTCACAATTTCACACTTTGAAACAGAGAGAGGAGAGTCAGGAGGTTTACAATTTGAAACAGCAAGAAGTGAGCTAAAGTTTCAGCATTTGGAAGAGTAAGGGGAGAGCTGGGAATTTCACAATTAAAAGCAGCTGGAGGAGAGTGGGAATTTCACCGTTTAAAAACAGGAGGAGGTGAGCCAGAGTTTCACAGATGGAAACAGTATGAATCAAGGCTTAGTTTTACAGCATGGAACACCAAGAGAAGAGTGGGATTTTCACAGTTTGAAGCACCAAGATGAGTGCTGGCAATTTCAGAGTTTGAAGCAGTGAGAGCAGAGCGGTTGTTTCATAGTTTGAAACAGCGAGAGGAGAGTGGGAGTTTCAAAGTTTGCAATGGCGAGGGGAGAGCGGGAGTTTCAGAGTTTGAAACAGGGAGAGGAGAGGTAGGAGCATTACAATTTGATACATCGAGAGGAGAGCCATGAGTTTCACAGTTTGAAACAATGAGGCGTGAGCTAGAGTCCCAGAGTTTGGAACAGTGAGAGGAGAGCGGGGTTTTCACAGTTTGAGACAGTGGGAGTAGGGCGGGAGATTCAGATTTTAAAACATGGAGAGGAGAGTGGGAGTTTCGCAAATTAATACAAGGTAGAGGTGATTGGGAGATTCACAGTTTGAAATATCAAGTGGAAGCCGTGAGTTTCACAGTTTGAAACAACAAGAGGGGAACCAGGAGGTCCACAGCTTGAAACACCAAGAGGTGAGCTTGCAATTCCACACTTTGAAACAGAGAGAGGAGAGTCGGGAGTTTCACAGTTTGAAACAATGAGAAGTGAGCTAGAGTTTCAGCATTTCAAACAGCGAGAGGAAATCCAGTTGTTTCACTATTAAAAGCAGCTAGAGGAGAGTGGGAATTTCACAGTTTAAAAACAGGAGGAGGTGAGCCAGAGTTTCACATATGGAGCAGCATGAATCAAGACTTAGTTTCATAATATGAAATATCAAGAAAAGAGTGGGAATTTCCTCTGAAACAGCAAGATGAGAGTCGGCAATTTCAGAGTTTGAAACAGTGAGAGCAGACCGGGTGTTCATGGTTTGAAACAGCAAAAGGAGAACAGGAGTTTCACTGTTTGAAACAGCAAGAGGTGAGCAGGAGCTTAACAGCTTGAAAGAGGGATAGAAGGTCTGGGTGTTTCACAGTTCTAAGCAGAGAGGAGAGCCTGAAATTTCAGGGTTTCAAAGAGTGTGAAGGGAACTGGAACTTCACAGTTTGAAGCAGCGAGAGGTGCGCGTGGAATAATACACTTTGAAACACTGAGATGAGAGTGGGGCTTTCAAAGTTTGCAATGGCGAGGGGAGAGCGGGAGTTTCAGTGTTTGAAACACAGAGGAGAACTGGGAGTATTACATTTTGATGTATTGAAAGGAGAGCCAGGAGTTTCACAGTTTGAAACAGCGAGAAACGATCTGGGGTTTCAGAGTTTGGAACGTGAGAGGAGAACGGGAGTTTCACAGTTTGAAAAAGTGGGAGTGGAGCGTGAGTTCACATTTTGAAACATGGAGAAGAGAACAGGAGTTTTGCAAATCAAAAAAGGGAGAGGGGAGCAGGAGTTTCACAGCTTCAAGCAGTGAGACGAAAGCCGAGAGTTTCACAGTTTGATACAGTGAGAGGGGGACCAGGAGTTCCACTGCTTGAATCACTGAGAGGTGAGCTTGGAATTTCACACTTTGAAATAGAGAGAGCAGAGTGGGAGTTTCACAGTTTGCAACAGCAAAAGGAGAATGGGAGTTTCAGAGTATGAAGCAGGGAGAGGACAGTAGAATTTCACAGTTTGAAGCAGTGAGAGGAGAGCAGGAGTTTCACAGTTTGAGACAGTGAGACGGGGACTGCAGGTTTCACAGTTTGAAAGGCGAAATGAAAGTGGGAGTTACACAGGTTGGAACAGTGAAAGGAGAGCTGGGAACTTCACAGTTTGAAACAGTGAGTGCAGAGCCTGGAGTTTCACAAATTGACACATCGAGAGGAAAGCCGAGAGGTTCACAGTTTGAAAGAGTGTGAAGTGAGCTCGTGTTTCAGTTTTTGGAACAGTGAGATGAGAGTCGGTTGTTCCACTATTAAAGACTCACCTGGAGGAGACTGGGAAATCCTCAGTTCGAAACAGGAGGACGTGAGCCAGAGTTCCACAGATGGAAACAGCGTGAATGAAGATTTAGGGCAGAATTTTATGTTTGTCGGGCCCAACCCAATCGGCAGCGGGTGCATAGCCGATCTCTGCCAGCGAAACGGGCTGTGTCACCGGGCCAATTAAGGCCCACCCAATGGGGAACTGGCAGTCTGTATAAAGAAAGTCCAGGCAGCCTCCATGTTCACCATGGCCAGCGACTGGTCTCCAAAGGAGGTCAGGGCAGAGGAGGAGGAGGAGGGGGGCAGGCTGCAGGGTAGGCCAGCGGGGGGGCCAATGTGCTCCTCAGGTTCTTCGATGCCTGCCTCGCTGCCCTCCTGGAAGAGGTGTCTAACCATCCGGAGGTGTTGTCTCCTGAGGGTGGGAGGAAAAGGGCCCCCCACATGACCAGGCAGGCGTGGCAGGAGGTGGCGGAGGCTGTTAGCTCTTAAGATGCTGTGCAGCGCACAAGAACCCAGTGTCGCAAACGCTTCAATGATTTGTTGTGCTCTGGAAGGGTGAGTACCATGTCGGCATTGGCCATTTAACCCAGCAGGTAGCCTTAGCCTTTGAGCAGCGTTTTTTGCACTTGGAACATGACCTCTCTCTTCCTACATTTATTCCTCAGCTAATAAAGGCAAGCCTGGCTTTGACCTTGTTAAATGCCTTATGGTCCTGTCCTACTACCTTAACGGGTGTGCCCAGCAAGGTCCCTGTAATTGTCATGACTTTCCATGGTCCTACCATTACTCATGTATTCCCGTGCCTTGTTTGTCTTGCCCAAGTACTTAACCGCACACTTATCCACATAACATTCCATGTGGCATTCCTTAGGATATCTGACCAGCCTGTCTGTACACGCATGTAATGTTTGGGCCTCCTCTTGACTATTTACCACCCCACCAATGTTCGTCTCCTTAGGTTCTTGAAGGTTGAGCGCATTATGAGCCTGGGGGGGGAAAGGGATGAAAGGTGTTACTGACTGAACGTTAACGAATGCACTGTCCTTGTTGTTAATTTCAGCATCACCACCGCATGGCCACCAGGAACAAGTCCAGAGCACCCCCTTCACATCTGAGGGGAATCACTTGGGTCACATCATTTCAGTGAGCCAGGCAACAGCGCAGCGACTTCCACATTGGTGGGGATTATGATGTCGGCTAGTGTCCCGGGGCACAGTGGAGAGGGCACTTCACAATCGCTGGAGCAGATGGCACAGACAGAGAGTGCCAATGGCACCAGCAGCCAGAGGACTGCAGGGGAGCAGGCACATGATGTGCCTCTGGAGATGTCAGCCATGCAGCAGCAGCAGGGCAAGCCGCAGGGTGCGTGGCAGCATCTGGCAGGGTTGCATGAGGGTGTGCTTCACTTGGTCTCTGTGGTGGAGGGATCCAGGCAGCGTGTCAGTGATGGCATGAACCTCAGGACAGAGCTTCAGGCTTCCTCCATGGAGAGATTGGCGACTGTCATGGGGAGGGGCTTCCAGCAGATTGATCAGCTTCTGATTGGGTTACGCTCTGACCTGCAAGCCCTCACAGCGCTAATGGTCACAGGTGGTTATTGGCAATGTGGGAGATGTTCTGGGCACCAAGTGTCCAGCTCAGTGCCCAACCGCTTGTGGTGAGCAGGGAGGTCCAATGGAACCTCATGTCAGTGCAGCAGCTGCCTGTCGTCGCTGCGAGCTCCTCTCAGGGTGCTCCAGATGAGGGCAGCAGCTCCTCCGCCCCTCTGCCAGTGACATTTACATCCATTGAGGCTGCGACAACAAGGGAGGTGCCAGTTCTGGAACTGGCCACTTCCTCCCAGGCGGGGCCAGCACAGGCTCCACGGGCCAGAGGACGGCCACCAAGATCATCGAGGCCAACAGGACAGCAGAGTCAGCAGGCTGTCTCACAAGCCACTCCGAGCTATGGGGCGGCACCAAGACGTAGCACCCACAAACGTAAGCATAAGGCACGTTAGGCACTCCATGGGTTTGTCACTGGTGATTTTGTGTTGGCCCTAGATTAGGGAATGTTTCATTATCTGCGTCAGAGCGATGTTTGTTGTTTATTTTGGTGGCAATAAAGTCCACATTTCTGACCATGGCTGAGGGTGTTTCCTTTGTGCTACATTTGTATGGTTCACAGGCATATCATGAGTGTTTGAGTGGACATTGATGTTTCTGTACTAAGCCCTTAGTTGCAGCTGATGAGGTGGAAGATGCAGCACCTAAGTGCCACGTATGGAAGTGCCAGGCAATGCTGGTCCTGCAGATCCATGTGTGTGGAGCTAGCTGAAGGTTCATTGGATTAAAGTGTCCCAGATGTCCCTGCCTCCTTGGTGTAATAGCGGGTTGGCGTGCTGCCCCTCATCATTGCTCTGTGCTTCCTCATCCTCTGAACCACTGCTGGATTCATCATGTGCAGCCTCATCCACTGTGTCAAGGTCTTCATTGTCAACTGCACCCCCCCTTTCCAGCGCAAGATTGTGTAGAGCACAGCAGCCTACCACGATCAGAGAGACGCGATCTGGGGGGTACTGGAGTGCGCCCCCTGAGTGGTCCAGGCATCGGAAGTGCATCTTGAGAAGACCGATGGTTCTCTCCACTACGGCCCTTGTGGTGCCGTGGCTCCTATTGTAGCACTGCTGAGCTTCTGTTCTTGGAAAGCGAAGAGGCATCATGAGCCACCTTCTGAGGGGATAGCCCTTGTCACCCAGCAGACACCATCCAGCTGAACCAGAGCACTGAAAAGCCCCGGCACCTGGGAGTGTCTGAGGATGTAGGCGTTGTGGGAGCTGCCTGGGTACCTTGCACAGACTTGTAGAATCAGCATCCTGTGATCACACACTATCTGCACGTTCATGCAGTGGAAGCCCTTCCTGTTGATGAAGGCACCGGGCTCATCTGCTGGGGCCTTGATGGCCACATGTGTACAGTCGATTGCACCCTGGACACGGGGGAAGACAGCAATGGCTGCAAAGCCTCTGGCTCGCTGTGTCTGGCTTGCCTGGTCACAGCGGAAGTGGATGAAGGTGGATGCCCATCTGAATAGAGCATTTGTAACCTGCTTGACACAAGTGTGGACAGCTGATTGGGAGACACAGAAATGATCACCCACCAAGCCCTGGAAGGAGCCAGATACATAGAAGTAAAGGGCAACTGTGAGCTTCAGAGCCACTGGCATGGGATGTCCACCCACACAGTTAGGGGAGATTTCAGGGCCAATCACCTGACAGATATAGTTGACTGTCTCCCTTGAGAGTCGGAGCCTCCTTCAGCACTGCACCTCAGTCATATTGAGATAGCTGCTTCGCCGCCTGTATACCCTGGTAGCAGGATAGTGGCGTCTTCTGCGGCCCCTTCCACCTTGGACAACCTCTTGGCCCTACGCCCCTTGTGCCTGCGCCTGGCCTCCCAAAGGTGGCTCCCCTGGAGGCTGATTGTCCTCTCCTGGCCTCCTCCTTATTCCATTCCTCCCTTCCTCAGAGGAGCTGCCTCCAGTGGGGATGTCAGAGCCCATACCCAGGCTAAATGGAAGCCTCCAGAAAGTTGCAGGCCCGATAAAGATTACTGTCTGCTGACTGCTGAGCTGAAGCTTCAAAGTACAGAGAAAGCTATTGGAAATCGATCTGAACTGGTAACAATCACACAGGCAAGTTTAAAACACTTTCTGCATTAAATACTTCAGATAAAACATTAACAACCCTTCTGAGCCCACATATTCCGCCCGTGGATGAGGTTTGTTAAAAAGTCACTTACCCGCCTGCCCATTGGGCCTGTGTGCCGAGCCGAAGATCGCACGGGCTCCTCAAAACCGGCGTCGATTGCCAAGTTAAGGGCCTTAATAAGACCTTTAATTAATGGCGGGCGCGCATTGCACTTCATAGCGCGCCTGCCCACCTAAATATTGCAATAGCGCCCGCTGACGTCAGGACGCTCGCCTGATGTCAGTGCGCAACATTTTAAGCGCTGATGTGCAGGCTCCGCCACCCACATGTCAGCCAGAAAATTCTGCCCTTCGTTTGACAGTTTGTAACACCAAGGTGAGAGCTGGCAATTTCAGAGTCTGAAACATTGAAAGGAGAGCAGGAGTTTCACAGTTTTAAAAAGTGGGAGTAGAGCACGAGCTCACGTTTTGAAACAGGGAGAGGGGTGCAGGAGTTTCACAGTTTAAATCAGCGGGAAGTGAGCTCGTGTTTCATCGTGTGAAACAGTGAGAGGAGAGCGGGAGTTTCAGAGTCTGAAACATGGAGAAGAGAGCCGGGAGTAATACAATTTTATGCATTGAGAGGAGAGCTGTGAGTTTCATAGTTTGAAACAACAAGAAGTGAGTTGGAGTTTCAGAGTTTGGAACAGTGGGAGGAGAGCAGGAGTTTCACTATTTGAAACAGTGGGAGTACAGCGGGAGATTCAGATTTTGAAAAATGGGGAGAAGAGCGGGAGTGTTGCAAATTAATACAAGGGAGAGGGGATTGGGAGATTCACAGTTTGAAATATCAAGAGGAAGCCAGGGGTTTCACAGTATGAAACAGGGAGTGGACAGCGGGTGTTTCACAGTTGGAAACAGCAAGAGGTGAGCGAGAGCTTAACAGCTTGAAACAGAGTTAGGGGATCCTGGTGTTTCATAGTTTGAAACAGAGAGGGCAGCCTGAAATTTCAGGGTTTCAAAGAGTGTGATGGGAACAGGAGCTTCACAGTTTGAAGCACCAAGAGGTGAGTGTGGAATATCACACTTTGAAACAGTGAGAGGAGAGTGGGAGTTTCAAAGTTTGCAATGGCGAGGGGAGAGCAGGAGTTTGTGTTTGAAACATGGAGAGGAGATCTGGGAGTATTACAGTTTGATGAATCAAGAGGAGTGCCGGAAGTTTCAGTTTGAAACAGCGAGAAATGAGCTGGGGTTTCAGAGTTTGGAACAGTAAGAAGAGGGTGGGAGTTTCACAGTTTGAAACAGTGGGAGTAGAGTGGGAGATTCAGATTTTGAAACATGGAGAGAAGAGCAGGAGTTTCGCAACTTAAAAGGGGAGAGGGGAGTGGGAGATTCATAGTTTGAAATATCGAGAGGAACACCACAGAGAGAGGAGGGCCAGGAGTTCCACAGCTTGAGGTGAGCTTGGAATTTCAATCTTTGAAACAGGGAGAGTGGAGTGGAAGTTTCACAGCTTGAAGCAGTGAGAGGAGAGCTAAGAGTTTCACAGTTGGAGACAGTGAGAGGGCGACCAGGAATTCCACTGCTTGAATCACCGAGAGGTGAGCTCAGAATTTCACACTTTGAAAGAGAGAGAGCAGAGTGGGAGTTTCACAGTTTGCAACAGTGAGCCGAGAATGGGAGTTTCAGAGCTTGAAGCAGGACGAGGACAGCGGAATTTCACATTTTGAAGTAGTGAGAGGAGAGCGGGAGTTTCACAGTTTGAAGCAGTCAGAGGAGAGCTAAGAGCTTCAAAGTTTGAGACAGTGAGAGGGGCACCGGGAGCTTCACAGTTTGAAAAGCGAAATGAGAATGGGAGTTTCACATTTTGGAACAGTGAAAGGAGAGATGGGAGTTTCACAGTTAGAAACAATGAGTGGAGAACCAGGAGTTTCACAAATTGACTCATCGAGTGGAGAGCCGGGAGGTTCACTGCTTGAAACAGTGAGAAGTGAGCTAGAGTTCCAACGTTTCGAACAGCGAGAGGAGAGCCGGTCATTTCATTATTAAAGACAGTGAGACGAGAGTGGGAAATCCACAGTTTGAAGCAGGAGGCAAGCCCATGTTTCACAATGTGAAGCAGTATGAAACAGTGAAAGGAGAGCAGGGGTTTAACAGTTTGGAAAAGCAAGAGGTGAACTTGGAATTGCACACTCACAACAGTGAGAGCAGAGTGGGAGTTTCAAAGTTTGCATTGGCGAGGAGGAGCAGAAGTTTCAGGGTTTGAAACAGAGAGGAGAGGCAGTAGCATTACAAGTTGATGCATCGAGAGGAGAGCCATGAGTTTTAGAGTTTGGAACAGTGAGAAGAGAGTGGGAGTTTCGCAGTTTGAAACAATGGGAGCAGAGCAGGAGATTCAAATTTTGAAACATGGAGGTGTTAGTGGGAGACTCACAAATTAATACAAAGGAGAGGAGATTATGATATTCACAGATTGAAATATCGAGAGGAAGCCACAAATTTCACAGTTTGAAACAGCGAGAGGACGGCCAGGAGCTCCACAGCTTGAAACACCAAGAGGTGAGCTCACAACTTCACACTTTGAAACAGAGAGAGGAGAGTCGGGAGGTTCACTAATTTGAAACAGTGTCAAGTGAGCTAGAGATTCAGCGTTAGGAACTGCGAGAGGAGAGCCGGGTGTTCCACAATTAAAAACAGCTGGAGGAGAGTGGGTATTTCACAGTTTGAAACACCAAGATGAGAGCTGGCAATTTCAGAGCTTGAAACAGTGAGAGTAGGGCGGGTGTTCCACAGTTTGAAACAGCGAGAGAAGAGTACGAGTTTTGCAAAGTTAAATTAGGCGAGGGGAGCTGGAAATTCATGGATTGAAATATCGAGAGGAAAGACCCAAATTTCACAGTTTGAAACAAAGGGTGGGGGGGTGGGGGGGAGGGGGGGTGGTGCCAGGAGTTCCACAGCTTGAAACACTGAGAGATGAGCTCGGAATTTCACACTTTGAAATAGAGAGAGCAGCGTGGGAGTTTCACGGTTTGCAACAGCGAGAGGAAAATGGGAGTTCAGAGTTTGAAGCAGGGAGAGGACAGCGTAATTGCAGTTTGAAGTATTAAGAGGGGAGCGCGAGTTTTACAGTTTGAAGCATTGAGACAAAAGCCGAGAACTTCACAGTTTGAGACAGTGAGAGGGGGACAAGGAGTTTCACAGTTTGAAAAGCGAAATGAGAATGGGGGTTTCACAGTATGGGAGCAGTGAAAAGAGAGCCAGGACTTTCACAAACTGACGAATCGAGAGGAGGGCTAGGAGGTTCACAGATTGAAACATCAAGAGGAGAGCCAGGAGTTCCACAGCTTGAAACATCAAGAGGTGAGCTCGGAATTTCACATTTTGAAATAGAGAGAGTAGAGTGGGAGTTTCACAATTTGCGACAGCGAGAGGAAAATGGGAGTTTCAGAGTTTGAAGCAGTGAGTGTAGAGCCAGGAGTTTCACAAATTGACACAACGAGAGGAGGGTCAGGAGGTTCACAGTTTTAAACAGTGAGCAGTGAGCTAGAGTTTCAGCGTTTGGAACAGCAAGAGGAGAACCCTTCATTTTGCAATTAAAGACAGCAAGAGGAGAGTAGCAATTCTACACTTTGAAACAGGGGGAGGTGAGCCAGGATTTCACAGATGGAAGCAGCATGACTCAAGACTTAGTTTCACAGTATGAAACGTCGAGAGAAGAGTGGGAGTTTCACAGTTTGAAACACCAAGGTGAGAGCCGTAAATTTCAGAGTTTGAAACATCCTCTCGATGCGTCAGTTTGTGAAAGTCCTGGCTCTCCTTTCACAGTTTGCAATGGCAAGGGGAGAGTGAGAGTTTCAGAGTTTGAAAAGGGAGAAGAGAGCTGGGAGTATTGCAATTTGGTGCATCAAGAGGAGAGCCGTAAGCTTCACACTTTGAAAAAATGAGAAGTGAGCTGGAGTTTCAGAGGTTGGAACAGTGAGAAGAGAGCGCAGGTTTCACAGTTTGAAATAGTGGGAGTAGAGCAGGAGATTCAGATTTTGAAAAATGGAGGTGATAGTGGGAGTTTTGCAAATTAATACAAGGGAGAGGAGATTAGGATATTCACAGATTGAAATATGTAGAGGAAGCCACGAATTTCACAGTTTGAAACAGTGAGAGGACGGCCAGGGATTCCACAGCTTGAAACACTGAGAGTGAGCTCTCAACTTCACGCTTTGAAACAGAGAGGAGATTTGGAAAGTTCACAGTTTGAAACAGTGTCAAGTGAGCTAGAGTTTCAGCATTTGGAACAGCAAGAGGAGAGCCGGGTGTTCCACAATTGAAAACAGCTGGAGGAGAGTGGGAATTTCACAGTTTAAAAACAGGAGGAGGTGAGCCAGAGTTTCACAGATGGAAACAGCGTGAATCAAGGCTTAGTTTCACCATCTGAAACACAAAGAGGAGAGTGGGAGTTTCACAATTTGAAACACCAAGATGAGAGCTGGCAATTTCAGAGTTTGAAACAGTGAGAGTAGAATGAGTGTTTCATGGTTTGAAACAGCGAGAAAGGAGAGCAGGAGATTTGCAAAATTAAACTGGGAGAGGGGAGCGGGAAATGCATGGTTTGAAATAGCAAGAGGAAAGCCCCAAGTTTCACAGTTTGAAACACCAAGAGGTGAACTCAGAATTTCAATCTTCAAAACAGGGAGAGAAGAATGGGAGTTTCACAGCTTGACGCAGTGAGAGGAGAGCCGAAAGTTTCACTGTTTGAAACAGTGAAAAGGGGACCAGGTGTTCCACTGCTTGAATCACCAAGAGATGAGCTCAGAATTTCACACTTTGAAATAGAGAAAGCAGAGTGGGAACTTCACAGTTTGCAACAGTGAGAGGAGAATGGGAGTTTCAGAGTTAGAAGCAGGGAGAGGACGGCGTAATTGCACAGTTTGTAGTATTGAGAGGAGAGCAGGAGTTTCACAGTTTGAAACAGCGAGAAGAGAGAGGGAGTGTCACAGTTTGAAACATAGAGAGGAGCACTGCTGTTTCACAGTTTCAAACAACAGGAGGTGAGTCCGAGTTTAACAGTTTGAAACAGGGAGACGAGAGCAGGAGTTTCTCAGTTTGAAACAGTGAGAGATGAACGGGAGTTTAACAGCTTAAAACAGGGATGGGATATCTGGGTGTTTCACAGTTCAAAACAGAGAGGAGAGCCTGAAATTCCAGGTTTTCAAAGAGCGTGAAGGGAGCATGTGCTTCGTAGTTTGAAGCAGCGAGAAGGGAGCGTGGAATTTCACACTTTGAAACAGTGAGATGAGAATGTGGGTTTCGAAGTTTGTAATGGTGAGGGGGGAGCTGGACTGTCAGTGTTTGAAACACGGAGAGGAGAGCCAGTGGTTTTACAATTTCATGAATCGGGAGTTCCACAGTTTGAAACAGCGAGAAATGAGCTGGAGTTTCAGAGTTTGGATCAGTGAGAGGAGAGCGGGAGTTTCACAGCTTGAAGTATTGAGAGGAAAGCTGTGAGTTTCAGTTTCAAACAGAGAGAGGAGGGCCAGGAGTTTCACAGCATGAAACACCGAGAAGTAAGCTCAGAATTTCAATCTTTGAAAAGTGATATGAGAGCGGCAAGTTCCCAGTTTGGGACAGTGAGCAGAGAGCCAAGAGTTTCATAAATTGATGAATCGAGAAGAGAGCTGGGAGGAACACAGTTTGAAACGTGAGAAGTGAGCTAGAGTGTCAACGTTTGGAACAATGAGAGGAGAGCCGGTCTTTTCACAAATAAATACAGCGAGAGGAGAGTGGGAATTCCACAGTTTGAAACAGGAGGAGGTGAGCCAGAGTTTCACAGATGGAAATAGCATGAATCAAGACTTAGTTTCAGCGTATGAAACAGCAAAAGAAGAGTGGGAGTTTCACACCTTGAAACACCAAGTTGAGGGCCGGCAATTTCAGAGTTTGAAACAGAGAGGACAGCAGGTGATTGTGGAAGTATCACAGTTTGAATCAGCGAGAGGAAAGATTGGAATTTCACACTTCGAAACAGTGAGAGGAGAACAGGTGTTTTACAGTTTGAAACAGGTAGTGGAGATTGTGCATTTCAGACTTTGAAACAGGGAGAGGGAAATGGGAGTTTCACAGTTTGAGGCAGTGAGAGGAGATCGAGAGTTTCCCAGTTTGAAACATTAAGAGGAGAGCGGGAGATTTAACAGCTTGAAACACGGATAGGAGATCCAGGTGTTTCACAGTTCAAAACAGAGATAAGAGCCTGAAATTTCAGTGTTTCAACCAGTGTGAGGGGAGTGGGAGCATCTCAGTTTGAAACACCGAGAGGTGAGCTCGGAATTTCACACTTTGAAACAGTGAGAGGAAAGTGGGAGTTTCAAAGTTTGCAACGGCAGGAGGAAAGCGGGAGTTTCACAGTTTGAAACAGTGGGTGTAGAGCAGGAGATTCATATCTTGAAACATTGAGAGGAGAGCGGGAGTATCGCAATTTGAAACAGGGAGAGGGGAGTGGGAAATTCAAAGTTTGAAACATTGAAAGGAGAGCCATGAGTTTCACAGCTTGAAACACCGAGAGGAAAGCACAGAATTTCACACTTTTAAATGGTGAGAGGCGAGCGGGAGATTTACAGTTTGAAACAGCGAGTGCGCAGTGAGAGTTTCATCATTTGCAACTGTGAGAGGACAATGGGAATTTCAGAGTCTGAAACATGGCAGGGCAGATGAAACTTCACAGTTTGAAAAAGTGGGAGGAGAGCTTGGGATGCACACATTGAAGCAGCGAGAGCAGAGTGGGAGTTTCACAGTTTGAAACAGCGAGAGGAGAGCTGGGCGTTTCACAGTTTGAAACACCGAGAGGAGAGATCGAAATTTCACATTTTGAAACAGTGAGAGGAGAGCAGGTGTTTTACAGTTTGAAACAGGGAGTGGAGAACGTGAGTTTCAGATTTTGAAACAGGGAGAGGGAAATGGGAGTTTCACAGTTTTAAGAAGTGAGAGGAGAGCGAGATTTTCCCAGTTTCAAACAGTGAAAGGAGAGCAGGGGTTTAGCAGCTTGAAACAGGAATAGGAGATACGAGTGTTTCACAGTTCAAAGCATTGAGAGGAGAGCCTGGAATTCCAGAGTTTCAAACAGTGTGAGGGGAGTGGAAGTTCTGCAGCTTGAAAGATCGAGAGGTGAGTTCGGAATTTCATACTTTGAAAAAGTTAGAGGAGAGTGGGAATTTCAAAGTTTGCAATGGTGAGGGGAGAGTGGGAGTTTCAGAGCTTGAAACAGCGAGAAATGAGCTGGGGTTTCAGAGTTTGAAACAGTGAGAGGAGAGCGGAAGTTTCGGAGTTTGAAACAGTGGGATGAGAGCAGGAGATTCACATTTTGAAACATTGAAAGAAGAGTGGGAGTATCACAATTTGAAACAAGGAGAGGGGAGTGGGAGATTCAAAGTTTGAAACAGCAAGTGCAGGGTGGGAGTTTCACCATTTGCAACAGCGAGAGGACAATGAGACTTTCAGAGTTTGAAACAGGGTGAGGATGGCAGGAGCTTCACAGTTTGAAAAAGTGAGAGGAGAGCTGTGAGTTTCACAGTTTGAAACAGTGAGAGGGGACCAGGAGTTTCACAGTTTGAAACAGTGAGAGGGGACCAGGATTTTCACAGTTTGAAAAGCGAACTGAGAGCCCAGAGTTTCACAATTTGATGCATCAAGAGAAGAGCCGTGAGTTTCACAGTTTGAAACAGCGAGAAATGAACTGGAGTTTGAGAGTTTGGAACAACAACAGGACAGCCGTGAGTTTCACAGTTTCAAACAGCGAGAACAGACTGGCATTTTCACAGTTTGAAACAGCAGGAGGTGAGCCAGAGTTTTTACTTAGTTCTGTTGAAGGGTCATTCGGGTTCAAAATGTTAACTGTGTTCCTCTCCGCAGATGCTGCCAGACCTGCTGAGTTTTTCCAGGTATTTTTGGTTTTGTTCTGGAGTTTCACAGTTGGAAACAGCATGCATTGAGCCACAGTTTCACAGTATGAAACATCAATAGAAGAACAGGAGTTTCACAGTTTGAAACAGTGAGAGATGGACCGGGAGCCTCACAGTGTGAAAAGCGAAATGAACGTTGGATTTTCACAGTTTGAAACAGTGAGGAGCGAGCTAGAATTTCAGCATTTGGAACAGCAAGAGAAGAGCCGGCAGTTTCACAGTTAAAAACAGCGAGAGGAGAGTGGGAATTGCACAGTTTGAAACAGGAAGTGGCAAGCCGGAGTTTCACAGATGGAACAAGCGTGAATCAAGCCAGAGTTTCACAGTATGAAACACCAAGAGAAGAGTGGGAGTTTCACAGCTTGAAACACAGAGAGGTGAGATCGGAATTTCACACTTTGAAGCAGTGAGAGCAAACCAAGCATTTTACAGTTTGAAAGAGCGAGCAGAGAAAGTGAGCTTCAGATTGTGAAATGGAGAGGGGTATCGGAGTTTGACGGATTGAGAGGAGAGGGAGATTTTCCCAGTTTAAAACAGTGAGAGGAGGGCGGGTGTTTAACAGCTTGAAACAGGTATATGAGATACAGGTGTTTCACAGTTCGAAACTTAGAGAGGAAAGCCTGAAATTTCAAAGTTTGGAACAGTGTGAGGGGAGCCGGAGATTCACAGTTTGAAACACTGACATGTGAGCAAGAGCTTCAGCATCGGGAACAGCGAAAGGAGAGCTGGGAGTTTCACAGTTAAAAACAGCGAGAGAGAGTGGGAATTTCATAGCTTGAAACACAAGGAGGAGAACTAGGGTTTCACAGATGGAAACAGCGTGAACTGAGTCGGAGTTTCACAGTATGAAACACCAAGGGAAGAGTGGGAGATTCATAGTTTGAAACAATAAGATGAGAGCCGGCAATTTCAGAGTTTGAAACAGTAAAAGGCGAGCTGGAGTTTCGGTTTGAAACAGGCATAGGAGGTCTGAGTGTTTCACAGTTCGAAACAGAGAGGAGAGCCTGAAATGTCAGAGTTTCAAACTGTGTGAGGGGAGCAGGAGCTTTGCAGTTTGAAAGATCGAGAGGTGAGCTCAGAATTTCACATTTTGAAAAAGTTAGAGGAGAGTGGGAATTTCAAAGTTTGCAATGGCGAGGGGAGAGTAGGAGTTTCAGGGTTTGAAATAGGGAGAGGAGAGCTGGGAGTATTACAATTTGATGCATCGAGAGGACAGCCGAGAGTTTCACAGTTTGATTCAGCGAGAAATGAGCTGGAGTTTCAGAGTTTGGAACAGTGGGAGTAGAGCAGAAGATTCACATTTTGAAACATTGAGAGGAGAGCGGGAGTATCGCAATTTGAAATAGGGAGAGGGGAGTGGGAGATTCAATGTTTAAAACACCGAGAAGAGAGCTTTTATATAGTGAGAGGAAAGCAGGAGATTTACAGTTTGAAACAGTGAGTGCAGAGTGGGAGTTTCACCGTTTGCAACAGCAAGAGGACAATGGGAGTTTCAGAGTTTGAAGCAGGGCGAGGACGGTGGGAGTTTCACAGTTTGAAAAAGTAAGAAGAGAGCCACGTGTTTCACAGTTTGAAAAGCGAACTGAGAGCAGGTGTTTCACAGTTTGCAACAGTGAGCAGAGAATCCAGGGTTTCACAATTTGATGCATCAAGAGGAGAGCTGGGAGTTTCGCAATTTGAAACAGTGAAGGGAGGACTGGGTGTTTCACTGTTGAAGCATTGAGAGAAGAGCGGTAATTTCACAGTTTGAAACAGTGTGAAGAGAGTAGGTGCTTCACATTTTGAAAAAGTGAGAGAAGAGGAGGAGTTTCACAGTTTGAAATGGCATAAGGAGAGCAGGAGCTTCACAGTGTGATACAATGTGAAGAGAGTGATAGTTTCACTGTTTGAAACAGCAAGAGCAGAGCCGGGAGTCTCTTAACTTGAAACACGGAGAGCTGAGCTCAAAATTTCACACTTTGAAACTGAAAGAGGAGAACTGGAGATTCACAGTTTGCAACAGTGAGAGGAGAATGGGAGTTTCAGTGTTTGAAACAGGGTGAGGACAGTGGGAGTTTCAGAGTTTGAAGCATTGAGAGGAGAGCAGGAGTTTCACAGTTTGAAATAGTGAGCGGGGATCGGGAATTTCACAGTCCAAGAAGTGAAATGAGAGAGGGAGTTTCACAATTTGAAACAGCGGGCACAGGGCCTGGAGTTTTGCAATTTGACGCATCAAGAGAGCAGGGAGTTTCACAGTTTGAAACTGCAGGATGTGAGCTGGAGTTTCAGAGTTTGGAACAGCGAGAGGAAAGTCAGGAGTTTCATAATTTCAAGCAGCGAGAGCAGAGTGGGAATTTCACAGTTTGAAACAGCAGGAGGTGGGCCAGTGATTTACAGATGGAAACAACGTGCATTGACCCAGCATTTCACAGAATGAAACAGCAATAGAAGAACAGGAGTTTCATAGTTTGAAACACCGAGGTGAGAGCCAGGAATTTCAGAGTTTGAAACAGTGAGACGAGATCAGGAATGTCACAGTTTGCAGCATTGACAGTAGGATGGGAGTTCCACAGTTTAAAAGAGTGAGAGAAGAGCGGATGCATCACAGATTGAAACAGTGAGAGGAGAGCCGAAGTTTCACAGTTTGAAACATTGAGAGGAGAGCTTGGAATCTCACACTTTGAAACACAGGGAGGAGAGTCGGAAATTTCAGTGTTCGAAACAGGGAGAGGAGAGCGGGGGTTTCACAGTTTGAAAACTGAGAGGAGAGTGGGAATTTCACAGTTTGACAGCGAGAGGAGAGCGGGTGTTTCACAGTTTGAAGCAGGGAGAGGGGACTGGGAGTTTCACAGCATGGAACAGTGAGAGGAGAGCCAAGAGTTTCACAGTGTGAAACAGTCAGAATAGAGTGGATGTTTCACAGTTTGAAACAGTCAGAGGAGAGTGGGTGTTTCACAGTGTGAAACAGTAAGGGGAGAGCCTGGAGTTGCATAGTTTGAAACACTGAGGGAGCCAGGAGTTTCTCATTTTGAAACAATCAGATGAGAGCCATAGTTTCACAGTATAAAACAGCGAGAGGAGATTGGATGTTTCTCAATTTGAATCAGGGAGAGGAGACCCGGGTGGTTCACAATTTGGAACAGTGAGTGCAGAGCTGGGAATTTCACAGTTTGAAACAATGAGAGGAGATTGCGTACTTCAGTTTGAAACAGTGAGAGCAGAGCCGGGGGTTTCACCATTTGAAACACTGGGAGGACTGCCGGGAGATTCACAATATACAACAGGGAGAGCAGAGCCGGAATTTCATGGTTTGTAACAGTGAGAGGAGAACACTAGAGTCACAGTTTGAAACATTGAAAGGAGAGCAGGAGTTTCACAGTTTGAAACAGTGACAGGAAACCAGGAGTTTCACAGTTTGAAACCGCGAGAGGAGACCTGCGAGTTTCACAGTTTGAAGCAGTGAGAGGAGGGTCAGGAGATTCACAGTTTGAAACAGCCTGAGGAGGGCAGGAGTGTCACAGTTTGAAAAAGTGAGAGGAGAACAGGAATTTCAGTTTGAAACAGCAAGAGGAGAGTGGGTGCCTCATAGTTTCAAAATGTGAGAAGAGAGCTGGGAGTTTCACAGTTTGAAACAGCGAGACAAGAGCAGGAGATTCACTGTTTGAAACAGTAAGGGGAAAGCAAGAGGCTCACTGTTTGAAACAGTGATCAGAGACCCGGCAGATTCACAGTTTGAAACAGCGGGAGACCACTGGGTGATTCACGGTTTGCGGACAGCTGGGAGTTTCACTGTTTGAAACAGTGACAGGAGAGCAGGAGGTTCACAGTTGAAACAGCGAGAGGAGACCCGTGAGTTTCACAGTTTGAAGCAGTGAGAGGAGGGCCAGGAGATTCATAGTTTGAAACAGCCTGAGGAGAGCAGGAGTGTCACAGTTTGAAAAAGTGAGAAGAGAGCACGAATTTCACAGTTTGAAGCAGTGACAGGGGAGCAGGAGTTTCACAGTTTGAAACAACGAGAGGAGAACGCGAATTTCACTCCTTGAAACAGTGAAAGGACAGCGGGGTTTTCAAAGTTTGAAACAGGGAGGAAGCAGGAGTTCCACAGTTTGAAACAACATGCGGAGAGTGGGGGTTTCACAGTTTGCAACATGGAGAAGAGATCCGGGAGTTTTGCAGTTTCAAAAAGTAACAAGCGAGCCTGAATTTAGCAGTGGGACACAATGAGAAGTGAGCCAGAGTTCCACCGTTTCAAACAGTGACAGGAGAGCAGGGGTTTCACAGTTTGAAACAGCGAGAGGGGATCTGGGAGGTTCACAGTTTGAAGCAGTGAGAGAAGAGCTGGGAGATTCATGGTTTGAAACTGCGAATTGAGAGCCGTGAATTCCACAGTTAGAAACTGCAAGAAGAGAGCTTGAGTTTCATAGTTTGAAATAGCAGAAGCACAGAATCACAGAATCACAGTGCAGAAGAGGCCCTTCGGCCCATCGAGTCTGCACCGACACGTGAGAAACACCTAACTTACCTACCTAATCCCATTTACCAGCACTTGGCCCATAGCCTTGAATGTTATGACATGCCAAGTGCTCATCCAGGTACTTTTTAAAGGATGTGAGGCAACTTGCCTCCACCACCCTCCCAGGCAGTGCATTCCAGACCGTCACCACCCTCTGGGTAAAAAAGTTTTTCCTCACATCCCCCCTAAACCTCCTGTCCCTCACCTTGAACTTATGCCCCCTCGTGACTGACCCTTCAACTAAGGGGAAACAGCTACTCCTTTTCAATCCTGTCCATGCCCCTCATAATCTTGTATACTTCAATCAGGTTGCCCCTCAATCTTCTCTGCTCCAACAAAAACAACCCAAGTCTATCCTACCTCTCTTCATAACTTAATATTTCATCCCAGGTAACATCCTGGTAAATCTCCTCTGCACCTCCTCCAGTGTAATCACATCCTTCCTATAATGTGGCGACCAGAACTGCACACAGTACTCCAGCTGTGGCCTCACCAAGGTTCTAAACAACTCCAACATGATCTCCCTACTTTTGTAATCTATGTCTCGATTGATGAAGGCAAGTGTCCCATATGCCTCTTTCACTACCTCACTAACATGCCCCTCTGCCTTCAAAGATTTATGGACACACACGCCAAGGTCCCTTTGTTCCTCAGAACTTCCTAGTGCCATGCCATTCATTGAATACTCGGCAAGAAGGGAGTGGCAGTTTCACAGTTTGAAACAGGGAGAGGAGACGCAGGAGTTTCACAGTTTGAAACAGTGACCGGAGACCCGGCAGATTCACAATTTGAAACAGCGAGAGACCACCGGGGTGATTCACAGTTTGTGGACAGCCGGGAGTTTTACTGTTTGAAAAGAGAGAATCGAGCCAGAGTTCCACAGTTTGAAACAGTGACAGAGGTGCAGGAGGTTCACAGTTTGAAACAGTGACAGGAGAGCAGGGGGTTCACAGTGTGAAACAGTGACAGGGGAGCAGGGGGTTCACAGTTTGAAACAGTGACAGGTGAGAAGGAGTTTCACAGTTTGAAAAAGTGAGAGGAGAGCTGGGAGTTTCACAGATTGAAACAGTGAGAGGTGAGCTGGGAGTTTCACAGATTGAAACAGTGAGAGGTGAGCTGGGAGTTTCACAGATTGAAACAGTGAGAGGAGAGCTGGGAGTTTCACAGCTTGAAGCAGGGAGAACAAAGCAAGGAGTTTGACAGTTTGAAAGCATGAGAAATGAGTCGGATTTTCACATGTTGGAAGCTCCAAGAAGTGAGCTGGAGATTCACGTTCTGAAACAATGAGTGGAGAGCTGGGAGATTCACAGTTTGGAACAGGGGGAGCAGAGCTGGCCTTTCACAGTTTGAAACAGGGAGAGGAGAGCGAGAGTTTCACAGTTTGAAACAGTGAGTAGAGAGCTGGGAGTTTCACGGTTTGAAACAGTGAGAGGAGAGCAGGACTTTCTCAGTTTGAAACAGCGAGGAAGGAGCTGGGGTTTCACAGTTCAGAACAGTGAGAGGAGTAGGGGCGTTTCACACTTTGAAACTGTGAGAAGATAGCCGAGGATTTCACTGTTTGAAACAGGGAGAGGAGAGCGGGAGTTTCACAGTTTGAACCAGCGAGAGGAGAGCCGGGAGTTTTACAGTATGAAAGATCCCAAGGAGAGTTGAGAGTTTCACACTTTAAAATAGTGAGAGGAGAACCGGGAGCTTCCACTGTTTGAAACAGTGAGAGGAGAGAGGGAGTATCACAGTATGAAGCAGTGAGAGAAGAGCCAAGAGTTTCATACTTTGAAACAACGAGAGGAGAGTGGGATTTTCACAGTTGATGAGAGCGGGTGTTTCGCAGTTTGAAACAGCAGGAGGTCAGCTCGAGTTTCACATGCAGGGGTTTCATAATTTGAAAGAGCAAGGGGAGAGTCAGGGATTTCACACTTCGAAACTGTGAGAGGAGAGCCGGGTTTTCACACTTTGAAACTGTGAGAGGAGAGCTGGGTTTTCACAGTTTGAAATGGGGAGAGGAGATTGGGAGTAACACAGTTTGAACCAGTGAGAGGAGAGCCGGGAGTTTCACAGTATGAAAGATCCAGAGGAGAGCCAGGAATTTCACACTTTGAAATAGAGGAAGGAGAGTGGGAGTTTCACAGATTGGAACAGTGAGCGGAGAGCCAAGAGTTTCAAAGTTGAAACACCAAGAGGACTGTGAGAATTTCACAACTTGACACAGCGAGAAATGTGCTGGTGTTTTATAGTTTGAAACAGTGAGAGGAGGGCAGTACTTTCTCAGTTCGAAACAGTGAGATAAGATCGGGAGTTGCACAATTTGAAACAGGGAGAGGAGATCGGGAGTATCGCAATGTGAAATGGCGATAGGAGTGCCGGGTGTTTCACAGTTTGAAAGACCAGAGGAGAGCCATGAATTTCACAGTTTGAAACAGCAAGAGGAAAGCAGGAGTTTCACAGTTTGAAACATGGAGATGAGAGCAATAGTTTCGCAGTTTGAAACAGTTAGAGGAGACCTGGGAGTTTCACAGTTTGGAACAGTGAGAGGAGAGCTGGGAGTTTCACAGTTTGGAACAGTGAGAGGAGAGCTGGGAGTTTCACAGTTTGGAACAGTGAGAGGAGAGCTGGGAGTTTCACAGTTTGGAACAGTGAGAGGAGAGCTGGGAGTTTCACAGTTTGGAACAGTGAGAGGAGAGCTGGGAGTTTCACAGTTTGGAACAGTGAGAGGAGAGCTGGGAGTTTCACAGTTTGGAACAGTGAGAGGAGAGCTGGGAGTTTCACAGTTTGGAACAGTGAGAGGAGAGCTGGGAGTTTCACAGTTTGGAACAGTGAGAGGAGAGCTGGGAGTTTCACAGTTTGGAACAGTGAGAGGAGAGCTGGGAGTTTCACAGTTTGGAACAGTGAGAGGAGAGCTGGGAGTTTCACAGTTTGGAACAGTGAGAGGAGAGCTGGGAGTTTCACAGTTTGGAACAGTGAGAGGAGAGCTGGGAGTTTCACAGTTTGGAACAGTGAGAGGAGAGCTGGGAGTTTCACAGTTTGGAACAGTGAGAGGAGAGCTGGGAGTTTCACAGTTTGGAACAGTGAGAGGAGAGCTGGGAGTTTCACAGTTTGGAACAGTGAGAGGAGAGCTGGGAGTTTCACAGTTTGGAACAGTGAGAGGAGAGCTGGGAGTTTCACAGTTTGGAACAGTGAGAGGAGAGCTGGGAGTTTCACAGTTTGGAACAGTGAGAGGAGAGCTGGGAGTTTCACAGTTTGGAACAGTGAGAGGAGAGCTGGGAGTTTCACAGTTTGGAACAGTGAGAGGAGAGCTGGGAGTTTCACAGTTTGGAACAGTGAGAGGAGAGCTGGGAGTTTCACAGTTTGGAACAGTGAGAGGAGAGCTGGGAGTTTCACAGTTTGGAACAGTGAGAGGAGAGCTGGGAGTTTCACAGTTTGGAACAGTGAGAGGAGAGCTGGGAGTTTCACAGTTTGGAACAGTGAGAGGAGAGCTGGGAGTTTCACAGTTTGGAACAGTGAGAGGAGAGCTGGGAGTTTCACAGTTTGGAACAGTGAGAGGAGAGCTGGGAGTTTCACAGTTTGGAACAGTGAGAGGAGAGCTGGGAGTTTCACAGTTTGGAACAGTGAGAGGAGAGCTGGGAGTTTCGCAGTTTGAAACAGTGAGAGGAGAGCTGGGAGTTTCACAGTTTGGAACAGTGAGAGGAGAGCTGGGAGTTTCACAGTTTGGAACAGTGAGAGGAGAGCTGGGAGTTTCACAGTTTGGAACAGTGAGAGGAGAGCTGGGAGTTTCACAGTTTAAAATAGTGATGGAGAGTGGGTATTTCAGTTTGAAACTGAGAGAGAACGCGAGTTTCACAGTTTGAAACAGTGTGAGGAGGGTGGGAGTTTTACAGTTTGAAACAGCGAGGGAGGAGCTGGTTTGAAACAATGAGAGGTGAGCGGGAGTATCACACTTTGAAACTGCGAGAGAAGAACCGGGGATTTCACTATTTGAAACAGGGAAATGAGATCGGTAGCAACACAGTTTGAAGCAGCGAGAAGAGAACTGGAAATTTCATAGTATGAAAGATCCAGAGGAAAGCCATGAATTTCACACTTTGAAACAGTGAGAGGAGAGCAGGAGTTTCACAATTTGAAACAGGGAGATGAGAGTGGAAGTTTCACACTTTGAAACAGAGCCAGGAGGTTCGCAGTTTGAAATAGTGACAGAAGAGCAGGTGTCTTACAGTTTGAAAATGTAAGAGGCAAGCCAAGAGTTTCACAGTTTAAAACAATGAGAAAAGAGTGGGAATTTCACTGTTTCAAACAGCAAGAGGTTAGCGGGTATTTCACAGTTTGAAAATGTGACTGGACATCCAGGAGTTTCACTGTTTGAAACAGTGAGAAGCGAGCCAGAGTTCCACAACTTGAAACCATGACAGGAGAGCAATAATTTCAGTTTGAAACAACCTGAGGAGAGCATGTGTTTCACAGTCTGAAACAGTGAGAGGAGAGCGGGTGATTCACAGTTTGAAAATGTGGGCGGAGAGCAGGGGTTTCACAATTTGAAACAGCGGGAGACGAGTTTCACAGTTTGCAACAGTGAGAGGAGAGCCGGGTGTTTCACAGTTTGAAATAGTGCAAAGCAAGCCTGGGTGTCTCAGTTGGAAAAAGCAAGAAACGAGCTGGAGCGGTACAGTTTGAAAGAGCGAGAGAAGAGCGGGGGTTTCACAGTTTGAAACAGGGAGAGGAGATCGGGAGCAACACAGTTTGAATCAGCGAGAGGAGAGCCGGGAGTTTCACAATTTGAAATACTGAGAGGAGAGTGGGAGTTTCACGGATTGAAACAGCGAGAGGAGACCCAGGTTTTCACTGTTTTAAACACAGAGGAAAGCGGGGAGTTTCACAGTTCAAAACAGTGAGAAGTGAGCCGGGAATTTCACAGTTTCGAACAGGAAGAGCAGAGCCAGACTATCTCAGTTTGAAATAGTGAGAGGAGAGCGTGCATTTCAGAACTTATAACAGTGAGAGGAGAACACAAGTTTCACTGTTTGAAACAGCGAGGGGAGAGTGCAAGGTTCGCAGTTTGAATCAGTGACCCAGGAGTTTCACAATTTGAAACAGAGAGGACAGCGGGTGATTCACAGTTTGTGGAGAGCAGGGAGTTTCACTGATGAAACAGTGAGAAGCGAGCTGGAATTTCACAGCTGGACACAACGAGAATCGAGCCAGGGTACCACAGTTTGAAACAGTGACAGGAGAGCAGGAGGTTCACAGCTTGAAACGGTGAGATGAGAGTGTAAATTTCACAGTTTGAAACAGCGAGAGGAGAATGGGAATTTCACAGCTTAAAACAGCGGGAGGTGAACAGAAGTTTCCCAGCTTGAAACAGCAGGTGGCGAGCCAGAGTTTTACAGCTTGAAACATGGAGAGTCGAACCAGGAGTTTCACAGTTTGAAACAGTGAGATGAGAGTGGCACTTGCACAGTTTGAAACAGCATGAGGAGAGTGTCACTTTCACAGTTTTAAACAGCGAGGGAGGAGACCCATGAAATTCGCAGTTTGAAACAGTGACAGAAGAGCTGGTGTCTCAAAGTTTCAAAATGTGAGCGGAGAGCCGATAGTTTCACAGTTTGGAACAGCGAGAGGAGAGTTGGAATTTTGCAGTTTCAAACAGCAAGAAGTTAGCGGACACTTCACAGTTTGAAAATGTGACTGGCCATCCAGGAGCTTCACAGTTTGAAACAGCATGAGGAGAGTGTCACTTTCACAGTTTTAAACAGCGAGGGAGGAGACCCATGAAATTCGCAGTTTGAAACAGTGACAGAAGAGCTGGTGTCTCAAAGATTCAAAATGTGAGCGGAGAGCCGATAGTTTCACAGTTTGGAACAGCGAGAGGAGAGTTGGAATTTTGCAGTTTCAAACAGCAAGAAGTTAGCGGACACTTCACAGTTTGAAAATGTGACTGGCCATCCAGGAGCTTCACAGTTTGAAACAGTGAGTGGAAAGCAGATTTTTTACAGTTTGAAACAGTTAGAGGAGTGAGGGAGATTCACAGTTTGAAACAGTGAGAGGAGAGCTGGAAATTCACAGTTTAAAACAGTGAGAGGAGAACAGGAGTTTCACAGTTTGAAACAGCGAGAGGAGAACTGGAGGTTAACAGTTGGACACAGTGTGGAGCGAGCCAAAGTTCCACAGCTTGAAACAGTGATAGGAGAACAATAATTTCACAGTTTGAAACAGCCTGAGGGGAGCAGGAAATTCACAGTTTGAAAAAGTGAGAGGAGAGCATGCATTTCAGAACTTATAACAGTGAAAGGAGAACACGTTTCACAGTTTGAAACAGCGATAGAGGAGCAGAAGTTTCATTGTTTGAAACAGCGAGAGGAGAGTGCGAGGTTCTCAGTTTGAATCAGTGACCCAGGAGTTTCACAATTTGAAACAGAAGACAGCAGGTGATTCACAGTTTGTGGAAAGCTGGGAGTTTCACTGAAGAAACAGTGGGAAGCGAGCCAGAATTTCACAGTTGGACACAGTGAGAAGCGAGCCAGAGTTCCACATATTGAAACAGTGACAGGAGAGCAGGAGGTTCACAGCATGAAGCCGTGAGATGAGAGTGGGAATTTCACGGTTTAAAACAGCAAGAGGTGAGTGGGTGTTTCCCAGCTTGAAACAGGGAAGGAAGAATGGAAGTTTCACAGTTTGAAACAGCAGGTGGCGAGCCAGAATTTCACAATTTGAAATAGAGTGAGGGGAGTGGGAATTTCACAGTTTGAAACAGTGAGGTGAGAGTGGAAGTTTCACAATTTGAAACAACATGAGGAGAGTGGCAATTTCAGTTTTAAACAGCGAGAGAGGAGACCTGGGAGATTCATAGTTTGAAACAGTGACAGGAGAGCTGGTGTCTCATAGTTTCAAAATGTGAGTGGAGAGCTGGTACCTTCACAGTTTGGAACAGTGAAAGGAGAGCCGGGAATTTCACAATTTGAAACAGCGAGAGAAGAGTGGGAATTTCGCAGTTTCAAACAGCAATGAAGTTAGCGGACACTTCACAGTTTGAAAATGTGACCGGACATCCAGGAGTTTTGCAGTTTGAAACAGCGAGTGGAGAACAGATTTTTCACAGTTTGAAACAGTTAGAGAAGTGTGGGATCTTCACAGTTCAGAACAGAGAGGGGAGAGCTGGGAATTCGCAGTTTGAAACAGCGAGAGGAGAGCAGATGTTTCACAGTTTAAAACAGAGAGCTGGGAATTTCACTGTTTGAAACAGTGAAAAGTGAGCTGGAGTTTAACAGTTGGACACAGCAAAAAGTGAGCCAGAGTTCCACATCGTGAAACAGTGACAGGAAAGCAATAATTTCACAGCCTGAGGAGAGCAGGAGTTTCACAGTTTGAAACAGCGGGAGACAATCCAAAGCTTCATAGTTTGCAACAGGGAGAGAAGATCGGGAGAATCGCAGTTTGAAACAGGGAGTGGAAAGCGGGAGATTCATAGTTTGAAACAGCCTGAGGAGAGCCAGGAGTTTCACAGATTGAAACAGTGAGACGAGAGAACGATTTTCACAGTTTGAATCAGTGAAAGGAGAGCAAAAATTTCATGGTTTGAAAAAGTGAGAGCAAAGCCAGGAGTTTTACAATTTGAAAGCGTGAGAAGTGAGCTGAATTTTCACAGTTGGAAACTCCAAGAAGTGAGATGGCAATTTACGTTCTGAAACAATGAGAGGAAAGCCCGGAGATTCACAGTTTGAAACAGGGAGATGAGACCCAGGAGATTCACAGTTTGAAACAGTGACAGGGGAGCAGGTGACTCACAGTTTGAAAATTAGAGCTGGGTGTTTCACAGTTTGGAACTGCGAGAATGGAGCCAGGAGTTTCACAGTATGAAACAGTAAGAGGAGAGTGGGAATTTCACTGTTTGAAAACAGCAAGAGGTGAGCGGATGTTTCACAGTTTGAAAATGTAATCGAGCATCCAGGAGTTTCACAATTTGAAACTTTCAGAGGAGAGCCGGGTCTTCACAGTTTGAAGCAGGGAGAGGAAACCAGGCGTAACACATTTGATCCAGTGAGAGGAGAGCCGGGAGTTTCACAGTTTGAAGCAGAATGAGGAGAGCAGGAGTTTCACAGGTTGAAACAGCGAGAGGAGTGCGGGTGATTAACAGTTTGAGAGCCGGGAGTTTTAGTTAGAAACAGCAGGAGATGGGCCAGAGTTTCACAGTTTTAAACAGTGAGAGGAGAGCCAGGGGTTTCACAGTTTGAAGCAGGGAGAGGGAAGCCGGGAGTTTCACGGTATGAAAGATCCAGCAGAGAGCCGGAAATTTCACTCTTCAAAATAGTGAGAGGAGAGTGGGAGTGTCACAGATTGGAACAACGAGAGGAGAGCCATAGTTTCACAGTATGAAGACCCTGGAGTTTCACAGGTTGAAACAGCTAGAGGAGATAGGCAGCTTCACAGTTTGAAACAGCAAGAGGAGAATGGGATTTTCACAGTTTGAAGCAGTGAGCAGAGAGCTGTGAATTTTACAGTTTGAAATAGCGAGAGGAGAGTGTGAGTTTCACAGGTTGAAACAGTGAGAGGAGAGCTGAGAGGTAGTAATCTGAGGTGCACTATACCTTGAAGAGATTGTGAGCACATTAACCACGTGACTGTATTAACCAATTGTGTAGCGTGGGCTACAATCTTATTCAGTAATTTAGAATAGAGTCTGGTTTGAGAAACACACATTTGTTAGTGTCTCTGTTATTCATGTTAATGAACAGCATGTTGCTTCATCTTACATTGGTCTCGGCTTCTGCAATATATTGTTTACCAATCACTCACCAGTACTTGAGTTGCACCCATGTTCGGTGAGCAAAGCGACCTGACAGAGAAGGAACATAACAACTAGCGATGAGGCAAAACATGAACCAGTCCACAACACCAAAGAAAGCCGCAGAAATTCAACAGAAGTAGATCAGCCGTACCTTGCAAGGCGATTGTAAGTACAGTCGTCAAAGTCAGCTCCCTCCAGGATGCCACATTTTGGCTGCATTGAACCATTTGATCAGACCTCCAATGGAATTTTTTAAATGCATCCAGGAGGGTTTTTTGACCCAGCACATAGAAAGCCTTACAAGATGGTGATGATCAAAGGTTGTTTTTGCAATTGGAAGCTGAGACTCTTGCTTTTTGTAGTGCACATTAAAGATTTAGATGTGAATATAGGAAGTATGATCAGTAAGTTCACAGATGACATAAAAATTGGTGGTGTCATAAATAGTGAGGAGGAAAGCCTTAGATTACAGGATGATATAGATGGGCTGGTAAGATGGACAGAGCAGTGGCAAATGGAATTTAATCCTGAGAAGTGTGAGGTGATGCAGTTTAGGAGGACTAACATAGAAACATAGAAAATAGGAGCAGAAGTAGGCCATTCAGCCCTTTGAGCTTGCTCCGCCATTCATTATGATCATGGCTGATCCTTCAACTCAATAGCCTGCTCCCGCTTTCCCCCCATATCCTTTGATCCCTTTCACCCCAAGAGCTATATCTAGCTCCTTCTTGAAAACATACAATGTTTTGGCCTCAACTACTTTCTATGGTAACGAATTCCACAAACTCACTACTCTCTGGGTGAAGACATTTCTTCTCATCTCAGTCCAAAATGGTCTACCCCATATCCTCAGACTGTGACCCCTGGTTCTGGACTCCCCCATCATCGGGAACATCCTTACTGCATCTACCCTGTCTGGCCCAGTTAGAATTTTTTAGGTTTCTATAAGATCCACCCTCATTCTTCTGAACTGCAGCGAATATAATCCTAACTGACTCAATCTCTCCTCATATGTCAGTCCTGCCATCCCAGGACTCAGTCTGGTAAACCTTCGCTGCATTCCCTCTATAGCAAGAACGTCCTTCCTCAGATAAGGAGACCAAAACTGCACACAATATTCCAGATGTGGTCTCAACAAGGTCCTGTATAATTGCAGCAAGACATCCCTGTTCCTGTACTCGAATCCTCTGGCTATGAAGGCCAACATACCATTCGCCTTCTTTACCGCCTGCTGCACCTGCATGCTTACCTTCAGCGACTGGTGTACGAGGACACCCAAGTCTCGTTGCACATTCCCTTCTCTCAGGTTATAGCCATTCAGATAATAATCTGCCTTCCTGTTTTTGCTACCAAAATGGATAACCTCACATTTATCCACATTATACTGCATCTGCCATGCATTTGCCCACTCACTCAGCTTGTCCAAATCACACTGAAGCATCTCTTCATCCTCCTTACAGCTCACCCTCCTACCCAGCTTCGTGTCATCTGCAAATTTGGAGATGTTACATTTAATTCCCTCATCTAAATCATTAATATAAATTGTGAATAGCTGGGGTCCCAGCACCGATCCCTGCGGTACACCAGTAGTCACTGCCTGCCATTCGGAAAAAGACCCGTTTATTCCTACTCTTTGTTTCCTGTCTGCCAACCAGTGTTCTATCCCTCACAATACACTACCCCCAATCCCATGCGCTTTAATTTTACACGCTAATCTTATGTGGGGCTTAGTCAAAAGTCTTCTGAAAATCCAAATAAATCACATCCACTGGCTCCCCCTCATCAACTCTACTAGTTACATCCTTGAAAAATTCCAGTAGATTTGTCAAGCATGATTTCCCTTTTGTAAATCCATGCTGACTCTATTTGATTCTGCTACTGTTTTTCAAGTGCTCAGATATTAAATCTTTTATAATGGACTCTAGAATTTTCCTCACTACCAACGTCAGGCTGACTTGTCTATAATTCCCTGTTTTCTCTCTACCTCCCTTTTTAAATAGTGGGGTTATATTAGCTACCCTTCAATCTGTAGAAACTGTTCCAGAGTCTATAGAATCTCGGAAGATGACCACCAACGCATCCACAATTTCCAGGGCCACTTCCTTAAGTACTCTGGGAGGTAGACTATCAGGCCCTGGGGATTTATCAGCCTTCAATCCCATCAATTTCTCCAACAGCATTTCCCCACTAATACTGATTTCTTTCAGTTCCACCATCTCACTAAACCCTGTGTCCCTCAACATTTCTGGTATGTGATTTGTGTCCTCCTTTGTGAAGAGAGAACCAAAGTATGTATGTAGTTGGTCAGCCATTTCTTTGTTCCCCATTATAAATTCCCCTGCTTCTGACTGTAATGGACCTACGTTTGCCTTCAGCAATCTTTTTCTCTTCACATACCTATAGAAACTTTTACAGTCAGTTTTTATGTTCCCCGCAAGCTTACTCTGACACTCTATTTTCCCCTTCTTAATCAATCCCTTCGTCTTCCTTTGCTGAATTCTGAACTGCTCCCAATCCTCAGGTTTGTTCTTTTCTTTGACCAATTTGTAAGCCCCTTCCTTGGATCTAATACTATCTCTAATTTCCCTTGTAAGCCATGGTTTGGCCACCTTTCCTGTTTTACTTTTGTTCCAGACAGGAATAAATAATTGTTGCAGTTCACCCATGCGCTCTTTGAATGTTTGCCATTGCCTATCCACCATCATCCCTTTAAATAACGTTTCCCAATCCATCATAGCCAACTCGCGTCTCATAGCATCGTAGTTTCATTTATTAAGATTCATGGCCCTAGTCTCAGAATGAACGACATTACTCTCCATCTTGATGAAGAATTCTATCACATTATGATCGCACATCCCCAAGGGGCCTCGCACAACTAGATTGCCAATTATACCTTTCTCATTACACCACACCCAATCTAGGACGGCCTGTTCTCTCATTGGTTAATCAACGTATTGGTCCAGAAAACCATTCCACATACGCTCCAGGAAATCCTCCTCTATGGTCTTGTTACTAATTTGATTTGCCCAATCAATATGCAGATTAATGTCACCCATAACTACAGATGTTCCTTTTTTGCATGCGTCTCTAATTTCCTGTTTAATGCCATTCCCAACATCAGCAGTTTGGGGGTCAATATACCACACCCACTAACGTTTTTTGCCCCTTAATGTTTCTCAGCTCTACCCATACAGATTCCATATCATCGGAGCTAATATCTTTCCTCACTATTGTGTTAATTTCCCCTTTAACCAGCAATGCAACTCCAACACCTTTTCCTTTCTGTCTGTCCTTCCTAAATACTGAATACCTCTGGATGCTCAGTTCCCATCCATGCAGCCATGTCTCCTTAATCCCGACTATATCATAACTGTTTACATCTATTTGCGCAGTTAATTCATCCACTTTATTGCGAATGCTCCTTGTGTTAAGGCACAAAACCTTGAGGCTTGTCTTTTTAAACATTACTTGTCTCATTCCCACTATTTTTCACTGAGGCCCTTTTTGATTCTTGCCCTTGATTTCTCTGCCTATCACTTTTCTTATTCCCCTTTCTGTCTTTTGTTCTTGTCCTTGATTCCCCCTCCTCTGACTCCTTGCATAGGTCCCCATCCCCCTGCCATTTTAGTTTAAAGCCTCCCCAACCACTCCAGCAAACATTCCTGCCAGGACATCAGTCCTGATCCTGCCCAGGTGTAACCCATCCAAATTGTTCTGGTCCCACCTCCCCCAGAACCGGTCCCAATGTCCCAGAAATCTGAAACCCTCCCCCTCACACCATCTCTTCAGCCATGTATTCATCCGATATATCCTGCTATTTCTACTCTGACAGTATGTGGCACGGATAGTAATCCTGAGATCACTGCTTTTGAGGTCCTACTTTTCAATGTACTTCCTAACTCCCTATATTCTGCTTTTATGACCTCATCCCTTTTTTTACTTATGTAATTTGTATCAATGTTTACCACGACCACTGGCTGTTCACCCTCCCCCTTCAGAGTGTCCTGTAGCTGCTCTGAGACATCCTTGACCCTAGCACCAGGGAGGCAGCATACCATCCTGGAGTCTTGTTTGCGGCCACAGAAATGCCTATCTATTTCCCTTACAATTGAATCCCCTATAACTATTGCATTCCCACACTTTTTACTCCTCCCCTGTGCAGCAGAGCCAACCGTGGTGCAACGAATTTGGCTGTTGCTGCTTTCCCCTGAGAGGTCACTCCCCTTAACAGTATCCAAAGCGGTATATCTGCTTCGCAGGGGAATAGCCACAGGAGATTCCGGCACTGCCTGCCTAGTCCTCTTGCTCTGCCTGGTGGTCACCCATTCCCTTCCTGTTTGTGGGCTCTTAGCTTGTGGTGTGACCACCTCTCTATAAATGCTATCCACGATACTCTCTGCCTCACGGATGCTCCACAATGTCCCAAGCCGCTGCTTCAGCTCTGAAACCTGGGCTTCCAGGAGTTGCAGCTGCAAACACTTCCTGCACATATGCTTGCCCCGGGCACTGGAAATGTTCCCGGCTTCCCACATAGAGCAGGAGGAGCACACCACGGTTTTGAGCTCTCCTGTCATGAATTACCCCATTAAATTAAATTAAACCTTTTGGGAGATACTTAATATCAAATAATATCCATTACTCTAGGGCCCTTCTTCCCTGCTCCTCATTGTTACACAGCAAGAGAATACACAATGAATGGTAGGGCCCTAGGAAGTACAGAGGATCAGAGGGACCTTGGTATACATGTCCACAGATCCCTGAAGGCAGCAACACAGGTAGTTAAGGTGGTTAAGAAGGCATATGGGATGCTTGCCTGTATTAGCCAGGCATAGAATATAAGAGCAGGGAGGTTATGTAGGAGTTGTATAAAACACTAGTTAGTCTACAGCTGGAGTACTGTATGCAGTTCCGGTCACCACATTCTAGAAAGGGTGTGTTTACACTGGAGAGGGTATAGAGGAGATTCACCAGGATGTTGCCTGGGCTGGAGCGTTTCAGCTATGAAGAGAGACTGGATAGGCTAGGGTTGTTTTTCTTAGAGCAAAGAAAGCTGAGGGGGGACCTGATAGGTGTATACAAAATTATGAAGGGCATAGATAGGGTAAGTAGGAAGAAACCTTTCCCCTTAGCAGAGGTGTCAATACCCAGGGGGTATATATTTAAGGTAAGGGGCAGGAGGTTTAGAGGGAATTTGAGGAAAAATGTTTTCACCCAGAGGGTGGTTGGAATCTGGAACATACTGCCTGAGGGGGTGGTAGAGGCAGGAACCCTCCCAACATTTAAGAAATATTTAGATGAACACTTGAATCGCAATAGCATACAGGGCTATGGTTCAAGTGTTGGAAAATGGGATTAGAATATGTAGGTACTTAATGGCCAGCACGGACACGATGGGCCAGAGGACCTGTTTCTTTGCAGTATAACTCTATAACTCTATGACTGGTCACATTATATTGAACGCCTCGCATTCTTCTTTTTGGCCAGCGTCATTTTGAGGAAGGAGAAGAGGCGAGCGATCCTCTTATTGACATGTGGCAGTAAAACATACGACCTAATTTGTAGCCTAATGGCACCCAGCGCCCAGATTCCAAAAGCTTCGATGATTTGATAAATCTTGTGAAAAGCCACTTTCAGCCGAAATGCAGCATTTTAAATTCAATTCGAGGTGTCATGCCCCTGGAGAGACAGTCACTTGCTATGTAACAGCCTTAAAATAACTGACAGGTCATTGTGAGTTCAGGACGTCAATTAATGACATACTAAGAGACTAATTAGCATGTGGGATTAATGAAGATGCCATTCAAAAAAGGTTGTTATCAGAAATGAATTTAGACTTCAGCATGGCGCTGGAGTTGGTGCTTGCAACAGAGAGCGCAGTCAGGGATTCAGAAGCAGTCAAGGGATCAAAAATGGCACCATCCTTCGTGTCAGGTGGGGAACATCCACAATTAACAGGCTAGCGAAAAAGCAATGATTTAACGGAGAAAACACACAATAATAACGGCAGAAAAGGAACCAGACAGCCTGCAAGCGAATGACAATTTAAAAGAATCGAGTGTTTCTACTGCCATCATAATAGGCACACTATGCGATATAGTAAAGACAGGTTAAGACAAAACTTTAAGAAAAAAGGTGTAAATTGTGAAATCCACATAACAGAGGAACCAGGAGAAAGAGAGTCAGACATCACTCACTAAACAATTTAAAAATGAGTAAAACCAATCCAATCTACATGACAGTGGAAGTCAACAGGAAACCCATCTGAATGGAGGTGGATACAGGGGCATCCACGACAGTTATAGGGGAACATACATTCAAATATATGAATGGAGGAGAACACTTATTAAATCTGGAAAATTCAGGCGCTAAATTAAAGATGTATACTGGTGAAAACATATGAGTAAGCGGTATATGCAATGTTCCAGTACAGAATGGAAATCAATCTGTTGATCTACCTCCAATAGTGATAGAAGGCAGGGGACCGAGTCTCCTCAGAAGGAACTGGTTAAGAGAGATTAATCTTGCGAGACTACTGAGATCTCAATTAAAGGCAGGAAATGTTACTGTTTGGAAAAAGGAGGATGTAAAGACTCAACACAAGAAACTTGTAGAGGCAATGCTTCAGGACAGAGTTCAAGTTGAAGTCAGTAACCTCCAAAGAGAAAAAGAAAACCTGCCAAAGGGTGTTTGCATATTGCAAGATTCCCTCGGATCCCAATTTTTGCCACTAAAAAGGTATGAGGAAGAACAGAAAGAATTCAGCATATCTCTGGCCAAGATGAAGAATAAATTAATCGAGAAAACACAACAATGCTTAATGCTCCAGGAAACAACTAACAAATATAAAAAGAGAAATGGAAGAGCTGAAGAATTAGCTATGTGAAAGCCATGAAGATTTAAAAATAGAGACCCCTGAGTTTTCAAAGAAGCTGACAGATGAGGAAATGCTGGAAGACTCAACCTCCTGGGTTCACTCGAGTTGAGCTAACACCTGAGCCTAGTCTGGCCAATAGGGAAATTGAAAAGAATCCCAGATTAAAATCAGCACTGCCAAGAAGAAAACCCATCAAAAGAAGACACATAGGAAGAGAAAGCGGAATTACTAACAAGGCCCCCAATTTTTTTTTTCACACAACAAAAATCTGATCATACTATATTGAATTTAGCCTTGCCCAACATCATGATTTTGAGAACCTTCCTGACAGTTGACGTTCATATTGTTGAACTTGGAGGGGAGGGGCAGCAGGAGTGCATGCGATTGAGCCCGCCAGAGTTTGCAAGCATTCCTGTTGGGGTCTACACCACATGTGGAAGGAACTCCACTTGGTTTGGAAGTGACTGTAGGATCCGTTAAGCCTGAGAGAGTCGAAAAGACAAACTTACAGGTTCCTACTGGAGAGCCTCTTGGACAAATGACTCCTGAGAGTGAGGCCTCAGATGAACCATCCGAAGTTATAGAACTACAACATTCGACACATCTGAAGAAGCCTTCTGAGAGACTGAATTTGTAAATAGTTTATTTAAGTAAATAGTTGATATATTGTAAAGATTGTAAATTGTACTTTCGAGTAAAGGAGGGGGGATGTGGTGATCTGAAGCGCAATGCACCTTTAAGAGAATGTGAACAGATTGACTACGTTACTGTATTACCCAATTGTTGTGTAGCATCGGCAACAATGTTAATCAATAGTTTAGAATAGGGTCTGGTTGGACAAGCACAGTTAGTGCTCTGTTACTTGTGCACGTACTTCATCTTACACTGGTCTCTGTGACTGCGGTATATTGTTTACCAACACACTCACCAGTGTATAGGAGTGCAACTGTGTTCACTGAGCAAAGCGACCTTGCAGAGAAGGAACCTAACAGGGAGCTTCACAGTTTGAAATGAGAGGAGAGCGGGAGTGTCACAGTTTGAAGCAGCAAGAGGAGAGCTGGGAGTTTCACAGTTTGAAACAGCAAGGGGAGAACCAGGAGTTTCACAGTTCGAAACAGTGAGAGGAGAGCGGGGAGTCACGAGCCACAATGTGACGTGAATGCAGAGAAAGTAGCTGATTTTGAGGAGAATTGGTGAGTATTTCTAGTTTTTTAAGTAAAAGTAAGGTCTTTAGTTTGTGTTTAGGTCTCTAGTCTCTTTTTTCTCTTTTTTTTAAAAATAGCTTGTTAAGTATAAGATTGACACTAGTGTATAAGATAATTACTATAAAGTGTAAAGAGCGAGGGATTCTTCAAGTGTAAAGAGCAGGAATACTAGTGTAATTAAATCATAATTTAAATCAAAGATGAGAGTGATGGCAGGACAGGTGATGTGTTGCTGCTGCAGCATGTAGGGTAGCTCGACACCAAGGTGACCCAAAGTGAATACACAGTAAGTGTTTGCAACTCGAGAAACTACGGATCCAAGTTAAGGAGTTGGAGTCTGAGCTGCAGACATTGTGCCACATCAGGGAGGAGGAAAGTTACCTGGACACTTTGCTCTAGGCAGTCACACCCCTCAGATTAGGTAATTCAAATGTGGTCTTTCATCAAGGACAGGAGGATGTGACTGCAGGTGAGGCAGGTATTGAGACCCAGGGGTTGCCTTTGAGGAGCCTTGGCCCCTGCAATTGTCCAACAGTTATGAGGTTCTTGCAAGTTGTGTGAATGAGAGCAAGGACCGCAGGGAGAATGAGCGAACTGACCACAGCATCGTGGTACAGGGACCCATTCAAGTTGGGGGAGGAATTGAGAACATTGCAGTGGTGGGGGATAGATACTGTTCTTTGCAGACATGAGCGTGAGTCCCGAAGGCTTTGTTGCCTGCCCAGTGCCAGGGTTACGGACAGCTCCTCAGGACTGGAGGGGAACTTGGAGTGAGAGGGGAAGGATCCAATTGTCATTATCCACGTTGGTACCAATGACATCGATAGGACTAGAAAGGAGGTTCTGCTGAAAGTGTTTGAACAGTTAGGAGCTAAATTAAAAAACAGAACCTCCAAGGTAATAATCTTGGGATTACTACCTGAGCCATGGGCAAACAGGCATAGGGTAAATAAAATCAAGGAGTTAAATGCGTGGCTCAAAGATTGTTGTGAGAGGAATGGGTTTCAGTTCATGGGGCACTGGCACAAGTGCTGGTGTAGAAGGCAGCTGTTCTGGTGGGATGGGCTTCACTTGAATTGTTCTGGGACCAGTGTCCTGACAAATTGAATAACTAGGGCTGTAGAGAGGGCCTTAAACTAAATAGAAGGGCAGAGGGTTCTGGAGAGGGGGTACATAGGCTTACAAAGCAAAATGATATGGCAACATTGCAGGGCAGTTATTTAGGTAATGATACCCAGACTGTGACAGGAAGGGACAGAGTGCACAAACATTAAAAAAGCAGCAAGTAAGGTTATGTTATGGCCATTGTTCCTGAGGGATCTTTTACTCTGAGATCATTTATTAAAACTGCCTTATTACATATTGTCAGATCCTAAATAGCCTAATTCCTAGTTGGATCCACAACATATTGTTCTTGGAAACTGTCCTGAAGACACTCTATGAATTCTTGCTCATGGCTACGTCTGCCAATTTGATTTTTGCAATCTACATGAAGTTTAAAGTCACCCATGATTAATATACTGCCTTTTTACACGCCCTCATTATCTCATGATTTATTCCCTGCCCTACAGTATAGCTGCTGTTAGGGGGCCTATAGACTATTCCCACCAGTGTCTTCTTCACCGGGTTATTTTACCTCCACCCACATGGATTCTACATCTTCCGATCCAAGATCATTTCTTGTTATTGTACTTATTACAACTCGTACTAACAAAGCTACCCCACCGCCTTTTCCTTCCTGCTTATCCTTTCGAAAAGTCATATACCCCTGAACATTTAGTTCCCAGCTTTGACTTCCTTGTAACCATGTCCCCATAATGGCTATAATATCATATCCATTAACCTCTATTCGTGCCGTAACTTCATTTATTTTGCTCTGAATATTGCATACATTTAAGTAAAAAGTCATTAATTTTGCCTTTTATTTCCTTCTTTAACCCTATTTGCTGCTTTTTTTTAATGTTTGTACACTCTGCCCCTTCCTGTCACACTCTGTGTATCATTACCTAAGTAGCTGCCTGAAATGCTGCCTTATAATTTTGCTTTGTAAGCCTACAGTTCCCATAAGTTCTCCAGTCAACCTCACTTTCAAAAAGAGGCAATTTCACAGAGGCAGCTAAGACTGCTTTACTTCCTGATTTAGATAATATTCAGAAAACCTCCCGTTTATACCATCAACATGTCTAAAATATTCCATGAGTGTTGTGTTTCATTTCCATTGTTGTTTCTAATATTTACGGCTGACCTTTTGAACAGAGCTCTGAAAAAGTATTCTATAATTGCAAACATGGGAAATTGTGACCCCTTTGGTCACTTAATTATGTTATTGAAAGTGTCAGTTCCCAATTTCCATTCAGTAAAAATCTCTCTACTTGCTTCCAACCTATTTACCATGTTTAATATTAACAGAAATCCACCTATTTCATCAAGTCTCTAGTAGTCACTAGCCAACTTTAGCACATCCAATGTACTTTTAAAGGTCTCTAAAATGACACGTCATTTTCTAACTATAACTTGACCAATGAAGTGTACAAGGGTTATAGTAACCTGCATGCCATATATCTGATTGCCTTTATGGGACTAGAAAACTGCAGTGAATGCTCAATAATCATAGATAAATTCCTCTGCTATTCCTAATCCTTTATCACGGGCAGCATTTTCCTGTCGGCGAGAGGGGGCGGGGCCCGCTCGCTGACCCGCAAAATGACACAGTGATGTCGGGCGGGTGTCCTGACATCACTGCACGTCATTTAGATTTTCAGTTCGGTGGGCGCGCAGCCGAGTCGGCTGCGCACACGCCAAAATGTCAAAGGCCTTATTTTTGAAAGTGAGGTTGACTGGAGAACATATGGGAACTTACAAAGCAAAATTATAAGGCAGCATTTCAGGCAGCTACTTAGGTAATGATACACAGAGTGTGACAGGAAGGGGCAGAGTGTACAAACATTAAAAAAAAGCAGCAAATAGGGTTAAAGGAGGAAATAAATGGTAAAAAGGCAAAATTAATGACTTTTCACTTAAATGTATGCAGTATTCAGAGCGAAATAAATGAATTTACGGCATGAATAGAGGTTAATGGATATGATATTATAGCCATTAGGGAGACATGGTTACAAGGAAGTCAAAGCTGGGAACTAAATATTCAGGGGTATATGCCTGTTGAAAACAAATTAAGACAATTAAATGAGTTGCCCGTCCAACCTTAAGGTCGGTGGGCAGGTGAAGAGTCCAGGAGGCCTTTGCATAATTCATGGAACATCATCCAGGGGGGGGGGGGATGAGGTTTCATGAAGTGTTCAAAAAATCAGTAAAATTTTTTCCAAAATTTCACTAACATGTCCTAGCTCACATGAGGGGACATGTTTCAAAAGTTTAAAAATCTTTTATTTAAAAGTTTAACGCTGAAATAAATCTCTCTGAGGCACCTCTATGCTTCAGGGAGATCTTTGCGCTCTTGCATGCACATGCGACTCAGGGAATCCCCCTCCTGCCTGCACGGGAAGCGCACAGTTCTTCTGGGCATGCGTCGTACTGGGAGGGCCTTAATTGGCCCGCCCATATAAAATGGCGGCGCAAACCCGATCGGGGGCGCTGATCGGGTTCATGCTCGCTCCGGCCCTCCCCGCACAACGCCCCCCACCTCCCCCCTGCCAATGGGGGGAAAATTCTGCCTCATGATCTGTTTGAATGGTGAAGCAGGCTCAAAGGGCCGAGTGGCCTACTTCTGCTCCTATTTCCAATGTTCTTACGTTCTTATCTCCCTTATATTTGTTATCTCCCCATGTAGCTTCGTCTCATCAACATAATGTGGACAGTAGTGTGAAATTCAGAACAGGCACCAGCAGAATTCCAATTGTCCCTGGGCCCCCGACAGACCAATTTCTATTCATCGTCATCTTTTCTATTGCAAAATTAATGTTTAATCAATCTGGCAAAGTTCCTGTAAAATAGATAAAAACAAAAAACTGCGGATGCTGGAAATCCAAAACAAAAACAGAATTACCTGGAAAAACTCAGCAGGTCTGGCAGCATAGGCGGAGAAGAAAAGAGTTGACGTTTCGAGTCCTCATGACCCTTTGACAGAACTGTTAAAGTGTTCAAATCATATAATTTTACAGTACAGAAGGAAGCCATTAGTCTGTTGCACCAGTGCTGGTTCTCTGAAAGAACCATCCACTTAGCTCCATTCTCCTGCCATATCTTCATGCCCACTAAACTGTTTCTTTTCCAAATATTCATTTACTTCTTTTCAAAAGTTATTATATGTTCTGCCCCAGTGTCTATATCTGGTAGGGCATTCCACAACTCAATGGACCCCATTTTTTCATTTATTCGTGGAATGTGCTTGGCCAACATTTATTGCCCATAAAAACAAAAAAACTGCGGATGCTGGAAATCCAAAACAAAAACAGAATTACCTGGAAAAACTCAGCAGGTCTGGCAGCATCGGCGGAGAAGAAAAGAGTTGACGTTTCGAGTCCTCATGACCCTTCGATAGAACTTGAGTTCGAGTCCAAGAAAGAGTTGAAATATAAGCTGGTTTAAGGTGTGTGTGTGGGGGGCGGAGAGAGAGAGAGAGAGAGAGAGAGGTGGAGTGGGGGTGTGGTTGTAGGGACAGACAAGCAGTGATAGAAGCAGATCATCAAAAGATGTCAACGACAATAGTACAATAGAACACATAGGTGTTAAAGTTAAAGGGTGATATTATCTAAACGAATGTGCTAATTAAGAATGGATGGTAGGGCACTCAAGGTATAGCTCTAGTGGGGTTTTTTTTTTATAATGGAAATAGGTGGGAAAAGGAAAATCTTTTTTTTTCCAATAAATTATAAAGATTTTCCTTTTCCCACCTATTTCCATTATAAACAAAAAACCCCACTAGAGCTATACCTTGAGTGCCCTACCATCCATTCTTAATTAGCACATTCGTTTAGATAATATCACCAACTTTAACTTTAACACCTATGTGTTCCATTGTACTATTGTCGTTGACATCTTTTGATGATCTGCTTCTATCACTGCTTGTTTGTCCCTACAACCACACCGCCCCCCCTCCACCTCTCTGTCTCTCTATCTCTCCGCCCCCCACACACACACCTTAAACCAGCTTATATTTCAACTCTTTCTTGGACTTGAACTCAAGTTCTGTCGAAGGGTCATGAGGACTCGAAATGTCAACTCATTTATTGCCCATCCCTAGTTGCCATTGAGAAGGTGGTGGTGAGCTGCCTTCTTGAACTGCTGCAGTCTCTATGGTGTGGGTACACCCACAGTGCTGTTAGGGAAGGAATTCCAGGATTTTGACTCAGTGACAGTGAAGGAATGGCGCTATGTTTTCAGTACCAGCATATTTTCCAGGGGATTTCTTCCAAAGTTGTTGATTCCATTTCTTCTGACTTCATGTACTATGTTAGGTGTTGTTACCATTATTAGAATAAAGAAGGTTAAGGGAGATCTCACAGAAGTCCAGACATATGCAAGGTTTTGATAAGGCAATTCGGTGGGGGGGGGGTGGGAATTATTTCTATTGGTTGGCGAGTCATTAACTAGAGGGCACAAGTTTAAGGTTGTTACCAAAAGAGCTAGGGGATATATTAAGAGAAGTTATCGTTCCTTTCAAACCCATGACCACTACCATCTAGAAGGACAAGGACAGCAGATACATGGGAACACCACCACCTGGAAGTCCAGTCCCTAAATCCAGAGGATTTTTCAGATTCATTCCCGGAATGTGTGCATCACTGCCAGGGCCAGTATTTATTGTCATCATTAGTTGTTTTTAAAAAATTTTTTTCATGGGATATGGGCGTCGCTCGCAAGGTCAACATTTATTGCCCATCCCTAATTGCCCTTCAACTAAGTGTTCATTTCAAGCGGCAGTTAAGAGTCAACGAACTTTAAAGTGGATCTGAAGTCACATGTAGGCCAGACCAGGTAAGGAAGGCAGATTTCCTTCCCTAGAGGATATTAGTAAAGGAGATGAGATTTCACAACAATCCCACAGTGACATGGTCACCATTACTGACACTAGCTCTTTATTCCACATTTATGGAATCAACTGAATTTCAATTCCCCAGGTGCTTATAGTGGTATGTGAACTCATTGCTGGCTCCCACAGGATTACTAGTCCAGCAACATTACCACTAAGCTACCACTCCCTGCTCATGGCCACTTTTACTTATACCAAGGACGGGACTTTCGCAATGATGGAGAGTCTCTCAGTCAGTGCGAAAATGGCAGAAGTGGTTGAAAATCAGAAGTCCTGCCCCCAAACACAGCACCTGCCATTTTTGCGGGTTGGGGGGGGTGGGGTGGTGGTGAGAGAATTGGGCTTGAGTCAGGATTTTCACATGAGCATTTCACAGAGGTAGCTGCCCATGTGAAACAGCAACTGCCTCCATTCATGTCTAATTTTGGTGAGCCACATGTGTGAAACATGATGTGCACAGGTTAAACTTGGCAGATGCTGGTCTGAACTTTGTGGAGACCTCTGGAGAGGTAGTGTCCCCTTTTGGAGAGGTAGGGTACTCCTTTCGATATGGCCCTGGGACACCTTTGGCGAAGGTAAGGTACCCTTTGGGGTCGGTCATGTGTCCTTTAGGGGAGGTAAGGTACACCTTGGAGTTGTCAAAATTAGGCATGAATATGCATTAAAACGTGTATAAACTCATTAACTGTCAAACTCATCAGAACTGAGAAAAGTGTCAAAGTGAACTGTCAAAGTCAACTGTCAAAAATGTCGAAATGAACTGTCAAATGCAAATGTCAAACTGTTAAGCCAGTTAAAACTCACGCCCTTTAAATCTTTGAAAAATACCTAGAGTGTTTAAAAAAACTCATTGCTTGGTATTTCACTGTGTGTTGAAATAAACCTGAGGGCTATCATTACTGGACTAGTGTTGTATGACTTATTTCAACTTTCCCAATATTAATTAGGATAGACATTGTGTTAAGGGCTTGGATGGAGTGGATTTCTTGAAATGTGTACAGGAGAACATTTTAGGTCAATATGTTGAAGGTCCAACAAGGGACGGCGCAGTGCTGGACCTAATTCTGGGGAATGAAGCTGGACAGGCGGCTGAGGTGGTGGTGGGGGAGCATTTTAGTGATAGTGACCACAACATGGTACAATTCAGGCTGGTTATGGACAGAGAAATAGACAAGTTGCAAAAATATGTTTTGGATGGGGGAGACTGGATTTTAGTAGAATAAGGCAGGATCTGGCCAAGGTAGACTGAGAACAGCTACTTGTGGGGAAATCTACAGAGTAGCAGTGGGGGGCATTCAAAAAGGAAATGGGGAGGGTACAGGTGCAACATGATCCGTCTAGGGTGATAGGAAGGGGTAACAAGCCCAGGAAGATGACCAGAGATATTCAGGATATGATGAGAAGGAAAAGAGGCTTTTAGGTGCAAGGGAAGCAAATCAGCAGAGGCATTAGTGGAGTACAGAAAGTGCAGGGTGGAGCTTAAGAAAGCAATTAGGAGACCAAAGAGGGGATATGAGAAAGCTCTGACTGGTAAAAGTAGAGAAAATCCCAAGATATTCTATAAGTATATCAATGGGAAGAGGATAGCCAGAGAAAGAATAGGGCCCATTAGGGACAAAGGGGGCAATCAAAGGGTGAAGCCAGAGGACATCGGTGGAGTGTTGAATGAATACTTCACATTGTCTCCACCCAAGAGAATGAGGATGAAGGTATGGAACTCGGGGAGAGAGACTGTGAGGTTCTTGAGCAAATTGATATAGGGAGTGACAAGGTATTGGAGGTGTTGGCAGGCTTAAAAGTGGACAAATCTCCATGACTTGTATCCCAGACTGCTGAGGGAGGCAAGAGAAAAGATCGCAGGGGCTGTGACCCAAATTTTTAATTCCTCTGGGGGAGGTGCCAGAGGGCTGGGGAACAGCTAATGTGGTTCCGCTGTTTAAAAAGGGTTGTAGAGATAAGCCAGGGAACTACAGGCCAGTGAGTCTCATGTCAGTGGTAGAGAAACTATTGGAGAAAATTCTGAAGGAGAGAATCTATCTCCATTTGGAGAGGCAAGGTTTGATCAGGGATAGTCAGCATGGCTTTGTCAGAGAGAGGTCATGTCTAACAAATTTGAGGAGGTGACCAGGTGTGTAGATGAGGGTAGTGCAGTTGATGTAGATTTTATGGATTCCAGCAAAGCCTTTGACAAGGTCCCACATGGGAGACTTATAAAGAAGGCAAATGTGCATGGAATACAGGGCAATTTGATCAGTTGGATTCAAAATTGGCTTAGTTGTAGGAGACAGAGGATGATGACAGAAGGATGCTTTAGTGACTGGAAGCCAGTGTCCAGTGGCGTAACACAGGGATCTGTGCTGGGTCCCCTATTATTCGTCATTTATATGAACAACATAGATGACTATGTGGGGGGTAGGATTAGTAAGTTTGCGGAAGACACAAAGATTGGCCGGGTGGTTAACAGTGAGGTTGAGTGTCTTGGGCTACAGGAAGATATAGACAGGATGGTCAAATGGGCAGATAAGTGGCAGATGGAATTTAACCATGATAAGTGTGAGGTGATACACTTTGGAAGGAGTAATTTGACAAGGAAGCATTCAATGAACGGCATGACACTAGGAAGTTCTGAGGAACAAAGGGACCTTGGCATATGTGTCCATAGATCTCTGAAGGTGGAGGGGCATGTTAGTGGAGTGGTGAAAAAGGCATTTGGAACACTTGCCTTTATCAATCGAGGCATAGATTACAAAAGTAGGGAGATCATGTTGGAGTTGTATAGAACCTTGGTGAGGCCACAGCTGGAGTACTGTGTGCAGTTCTGATTGCCACATTATAGGAAGGATGTGATTGCACTGGAGGGGGTGAAGAGGAGATTCACCATGGTGTTGCCTGGGATGAAACATTTAAGTTATGAAGAGAGATTGGATAGACTTGGGTTATTTTCATTGGAGCAATGAAGACTGAGGGGCGACCTGATCGAGGTGGACAAGATTATGAGGAGCATGGACAGGGTGGATAGGGAGCAGCTGTTCCCCTTAGTTGAAGAGTCAGTCATGAGGGGACATAAGTTCAAGGTGAGGGGCAGGAGGTTTAGGGGGGATGTGAGGAAAAACTTTTTTACCCAGAGGGTGGTGACGGTCTGGAATGTGCTGCCTTGGAGGGTAGTGGAGGCGGGTTGCCTCACATCCTTTAAAAAGTGCCTGGATGAGCACTTGGCACATCATAACATTCAAGGCTATGGGCCAAGTGCTGGTAAATGGGATTAGGTAGGTAGGTCAGGTGTTTCTCACGTGTCAGTGCAGACTCGATGGGCCGAAGGGCCTCTTCTGCACTGTGTGATTCTGTGATTCTGACTGATTTCACAATCTCCCATTATCATAGTGGAACACCTTTCATTTCACAGTTTGATTGACAGTTCTAGGTGCTTATAGACTCTTTGAAGTGAGTCTATGAATTGCAATGTTTGTTTTACAAGGGAGTAAGTAGGTGAATGAAATGTTTGTTTTTATAAGAATGTAGTTGAAGGAATGTAAATGTATTGAATGGGTTTTTATGAATGAGAGTTTAAAAAAAATATAAGCTGCAATAGACACTTAGTACTTTCGTTTATTTAATCTCAGCATGGGTCCTGAGGTCTGCCTGTGATGGATACTGGGTGAGTTGGCATGGTTAGTGTAAGGGCAAAGAGTGATGGATGGGGAGATATGGTTTTGCATAAATTGGCACTAAAGTTGTCATAGGAGCTATAACGGACCATGGGGTGGGTAGAGGGATGAAGTTGGCATGGAGAATCTGAAGGGCCATGGGTGGTTAGAGGGCATGAGATGGCATAAGGGGCAAGAGAGGCCATGGGGCTGGTTGGGGGTCATGGGGTGGCATGGGCTGGCATGGATGGGATATGGGGATGTGTGTGGAGGGTGAGAAGGTGTGAAGGGTAAGGGCCGGAGGGTTTTTTTTTGTTTTATTGCTTTTTTAAAATCTTGAACATAGTGTCGGAGCACATGCCCAAGCCTTCTACCCAGTGCACCTCTGCACCTGCAGCCCCCACATTCATTCTGGCGTCACCCAGCCTGATTCCCAGAGAACCCCTCCACCTTGGAGTGAAAATCAAACCATCAGGGGCGCCTACTTCTGGGTTGGGTTTGCAGAGCCAGGAAATGTCCCAACTGAGCTCCGGAGCCAGGAGTGAAAATCTAGGACCAACTTTCAAAATTTTGAAATTACTTTTTAATTAAATTTAAATTCTCAAACTGCTGGGGTGGGATTTGAACTTTTGTTTCGTGGATTATTTGTCTGTGCATGTTGCATTACTAGACAAGTGCCATACCTTCAGAATCATTTAACTGTTAAGGGTAGGAGGTGATGGTGTAGCGGTATTGTGACTGGACTGATAATCCAGAGACCTAGACTAACGTTTTGGGGACTGGGGTTCAAATCCTGTCACAGTAGATGGTAGCATAAAATCTAGGGTAGAATCTCACCTATTTTGGGTGGGGTGGGTGCAGAGTCGATCAGCTGCAAGGCACCATTGTACACGGGTGGGCCAGTTAAGGCCCGCCCAGCGTAACGTGTGGCCTCTAGCGCTCAGCACTACCTGTGCAGGCAGGAGGAGGAGGAAGAGTTGGGGCCAGCGCTCTTTCACACATGCACGTGAAAGAGTGCAGCAATCTCCCTGAGGCACAGAGCTGCCTCGGGGAGATTAAGTAGATAAAAAGAGTTTTTAAATAATAAAGTAAAAAATTATTTAAACATGTCCAAACACTGGGACATGTTTGTGAAGTCAAGAAAATGTATTTATTTTATACCCGCTTCCTGCCTGTTGATGAGGTTTCCTGAAAAATGCGAAGGCCGCTTGGGCTCTTCGCCTGCCCACCAACCTTAAGGTTGGACCAGGCAGCGTTTTTAACAACTTTAATCGCTTTTTTAATGGCCTTAATAGGCCGTTGACAGTTCGGCAGGCGTGCAGCTGCCTGCGGCACATGCCCACCAAACAAAATATCGAAATGATGTGCAATGATGTTGGGACGCACGTCATTTTACATGTCGGTGTGTCGGGCCCACCCCCGCACGCTGACGGCAATATTCTGCCCCTAATGATCACCATGAAACCATTGTCAATTGTTGTAAAAACCCATCTGGTTCACTAATGTGTTTTAGGGAAGGAAATCTGCCATCCTTACTTGGTCTGGCTTACATGTGACTCCAGACTGACAGCAATGTAGTTGGCTCTTAAATGTCCACTGAACAAGGGCAGTTAGGGATCGGCAATGCTGACCTCGCCAGCGATGCCCACATCCCATGAATGAATTATAAAAGAAAAACCAATGCCCTTTTCAACTCAACTGAGTTCCTATCTTAATATGAGATGGAAGAAAGAGTTTCGCTGTGGCATCTTTACACTTTGTTCACAGATACGGAAGGGAGGGGAATTCTGGTTTGGCAATAAAATCAATAACAATTAATAATTGAGAATCTAAAAATCCCTAAAACAAATTGACAGAACTGGCCACATAGCATATCAGCTTTTGCTTATATTAAGGAATATTTTATGCGACTTATAATCAAATACTTGGTGTTTTACAAAATTGTGATGCAAATTATGGATTTAGAAAGAAGAAAGTTATTCGAATGTGGAGTGCTTTACAAAAAATGGTTATTGAAACAGAGATTATAACAGTATTCCTGTATTGCAGGAGCTCACCAAGCACCCATGGCACTTTCCAAGCCCACGACCACTACCATCTAGAAGGACAAGGACAGCAGACAGGTGGAAACAACAGCACCTGGAAGTTGCTGTCCAAGCCATTCACTATCCTGACTTGGAAATATATCGCCGTCCCTTCACTGTTGCTGGGTCAAAACCCTGGAACTCCCTCTCCAACAGTGCTGTGGGCGTACCTACACCACATGGACTGCAGCGATTCAAGAAGGCAGCTCACCGCCATATTGTCAAAGGATGGGCAATGAATGCTGACCTAGCCAGTGATGCCTACATCCGATGAGCAAGTTTAAAAAAAAAGGCAAGCCATTTAAAAGGGTAATATAGAATAGCTTGTGGAAATAACAGAGAAAATGTGATTAGAGTGGATAATTCCAGTGTAGAAGCGATGGGTTGAACGGCTGTCATTGCTAGGATTTTGTACCACCAAGTCTCATATTTCAGGGCATCACCACATTTGCAATAATCAGGGATGGCTGCATGAATAAATTTACTACCATGTCAGAATGTCTTCCTGATATTACAGGGCAGTGTCAGCTTGGCTCAATTGGTTTCTTCTAGTTTCAAACCTCTCTATGACTTCACAGTACTGCGTAGTCAGAGATGCTGCCTTTCAGATGGGACATTAAGAGGAGGTCCTGACTGCCCGCTCGGGTGGGACATAAAAGATATCGTGGCAACTGAGATATCAAGGTATCTGAAAAAAAAAACAGGGAATACTCTTAGTGTTCTGGTCAGCATTCATCTCTCAACCAACATCGGATGAACTGGGAATTTTCTGTTTATGCATAAATTGCCTACAAAGCAACACTTTCCCTACACTTGAAGCAGAATCAATTGGCTGCAAAGCACTCACTTTGTACCACAGAAGCAAAAGGCGCTACTTAATTGCAAGTTTGTTTGCCTTTTCTTGCTTTAACATTATGTGCCCTGCTAGAGTCTCAAGTGCCACGTTCTGATTGTGGAGTGCAATAGGTTCAAGTCAACAGAAGAGCAACAAAAATAATTTTATCTTATAAAAGCCCTAAAACACAGGCAAACACATGCCTTTGTCTTGCTACATTTATGACAATAACTTTCCTTCCAAAGGGCGTTAAGATTGATATATCATTATCAAACTGCCCCCCACTACCGCCCCCCACCCCCCCCAACCCCGTTCATTGATTACTTTAGGCAGTGAATGCTTTAAAGCTGATCAATATTCTGTAAATAATGTGTTGGTTTAGTGCATGAGTCACTGTTATACCAACAAAAATCTGTTTGTATTTTCTCTGCACCTGACAGCTATTCACCATTAAATTTGAATTAGCTTCATTAGTCATATAGCCGGCTTCAGAACAGAAAATAACTGTCAAGCCTTTTATTTTCAAATAATCTTCAAAAGACAACAAAGAAAACAGCAGTCCTGTTACCCTGGCATGTGCATAGCACAGACAGAAAACTAGTGTCCCATTTGCTTATGCTTTTACTACATATTGTTGAAGCACAATATTTTCCCCTTCAGTTTTCTCTCCTCACCTGAAGGGATTGACTTGGCACTGGGTTATAGTTGAAAAAAGAAAAGAACAGTTTGCTGTTATACAACATCTTTCATGACCTCAAAACCATCTAAAGCACCAAAGAGCCAATTAAATATTTTCTAAAGTGTAGTCACTATTGTAAGGTGGAAAACACAACTGCCAATTTGCATGTGGTAAACTCCCAAAAGCAGCAATGAGCAATTGACCAGATAATCTTTTTCCAGTGATGTTGCTTGAGGGAACAATTATTGGCTAGGGACACCAGAGAATTCCACTGTTCTTCTTTGATATAGTGCCTTGGCATCTTTTACATTCACCAACAAGGAACAGGTGGAGCCTCAGCTTAAGATCACATCCAAAGGACAACATCGCTGACAGTGCAGCACTCCTTCAATTTTAGTGCTTAGGTCCCTATAGTGGGACTTGAACCCACACCCTTCTAACTTAGAGGTGAGAATACTACCATTGGGCTATGGTTGCATAGACACCAACTGCCCTCCTGTAATTGCTCAAGTGGATATTCTTCACGTACGGGTATAGAAACTGATGCTTCCATTTTTGCAGGGGTGGTGGGGAGTTGGCACTGCACCCACACAGTTTGTGGGTGTGAAGGCCCTGTGGATCTTAATGGCTGGGTCCCCTTTAAATAAAATGTCTCAGGGACCTGCCCAACACCCAACCAGATGGGGAGCAAGAATTTGGCCACCGGTACCAGGCAATAAGTAGGTGGAGAGGCACCAGGGCAGTTGCAGTGCACGAGCAGTGAGGAGTAGGGATTCCCTTGCAGTGCGTGATACCCAAGAACTCCTTGAGGGGCCTGGTGAAGGGGTGGGGAAACATTCTTGCTCCTACTGGTTCTCAAGGAGATCAGAGAGAAAGACATTTTTGAAACTTACTTTGACCTCTTTTGACAACTTGGTTCTTCCTACAGTGGTTCTGTAGCTGGGCAGCAGAGAGACAGAACTCCCCCAGGCTTCTGTTAAAATTACTTCGCAGGCTGTGACTTTTGCATCTATTTAGGCCCAAAGCACATCAATTATAATCGCTCCTTCGTTGGCAACTATGCCTTCATCTGCCTAGGTGCCAAGCTCTGGAATTCCTTCCCTAAATCTTGCCATCACCCTCCCCCTTTAAGACATTCCTTAAAACTTTCCTCTTTTAGCGAATTACTAAGCAAAAACATGACTATAAAATATTCAGATGTGTGTTGGCTGAACCTCAATTCAAAATTTATTAGTGCTGCGACGGAGTGTCTCTCATTGGCTCAATCAACTATCAATAGTTTGAGTGAAACATACTGAGAAAATGCTGAAGACCCAGACCAGCACTGGATTCATTAGGAGACACGCCTGTAGAGATGAGAGTGGGGAAACGGGATTGGGCAAGATATCCCCGATGTTCAAAGTAGAGAGATAGAAAGACCAAGTTACATGAGAATGTTTTCTGTTTCAACTAGGCTAATGCACTGAGCAGTTAGATGGACAACCTGACCTCAGGTATTTAAGCTCCTGGATCACCAGACTGAGAGAAGCCCTCCTGGACCAAGTGTTGCGATGAAAATCTTGATTAACTCAGTGACCCAGATATATGATTGTAGCTGTAAATGGGGATGCAGGGGGAGGGGAGGAGTCGCTCAGTTCACATGCCACCTGTTCACATGGGTGCAGGACCCACGTGAAATTAGTATCATGAGTCAGACATACAGCCAGCACCAGCCATGCTGTTTATTGACTGCAAGTCTGGATGTTTGAGAAATCGTGCCTTTCTGGTGGAATATGAGAATAAACTTGAAAGGAACATAAAAACTGACTGTAAAAGCTTCTATTAATATGTGAAGAGAAAAAGATTAGCGAAGATAAATGTAGGTCCCTTACATTCAGAAACGGGGGAAATTATAAGAGGGAACAAAGAAATGGCAGAAGAATTAAACGCATATTTTGCTTCTGACTTTGGAAAAGAGGACACAAATAATTTCCCAGAAACGTTAGGAATTGAGGGAGGAATTGAAGAAAATCAGTATTAGTATAAAAATGGTGCTGGAGAAATTAATGGGTTTAAAGGCTGAAAAATCCCCAGGGCCCGATAATCTACATCCCAGAGAACTAAAGGAAGAGGCCCTGGAAATATTGGATGCATTGGTGGTCGTCTTCCAAAATTCAATAGACTCTGGAGCAGTTCCTACAGATTGGAGGGTGGCAAATGTAACCCCACTATTTAAAAAGGAGGGAGAGAAAAAACAGAATTACAGACCAGTTAGCCTAATATCAGTAGTAGGGAAAATGCTAGAGTCTATTATAAAAGACATGGTAACAGAATACTTGGAAAGCATGAATGGGATTAGACAAACTCAGCATGGGTTTATGAGAGTGAAATCATGCTTAACAAATTTACTGGAATTTTTTGAGGGTGTAACTAGTAGAATCGGGAAGGGAGAACCGGTGGATGTGGTGTATTTGGGTTTGAAGAAGGCTTTTGATAAGGCCTCACATAAGAAGCTAGTGGGCAAAATTAAAGCACATGGGATTAGGGTAATATACTGGCATGGATTGAGAATTGGTTGATAGACCAGAAACAAATGGGCCTTTTTCCAGGTGGCAGGCAGTGACTAGAGGATCAGTACTTTGGCCCCAGCTATTCACGATATATATAAATGACTTGGATGAAGGGACCAAATGCAATATTTCCAAGTTTGCTGATGACACAAAACTGGGCGGGGCTGTGAGTTGAGGAGCATGCAAGGAGGCTTCAGGGTGATTTAGACAAGTTGTGTGTGTGTGGGCAAACACATGGCAGATGCAGTATAACATGGAGAAATGTGAAGTTAAACACTTTGGTGTGAAAAACAGAATGGCAGAATATTATTTAAATAGTGATATATTGGGAAATGTGGATGTCCAAAGGGATCTGGGTGTCTTGTACACCAGTCAATGAAAGTAAATAGGCAGGTGCAGCAAGCAATTAGGAAGGCAAATGGTATGTTGGCCTTCATTGCAAGAGGATTTGAGTTAAGAAGTAGGGATGTCTTAGTTATACACGGCCTTGGTGAGACCACACCTGGAGTATTGTGTGCAGTTTTGGTCTCCCTACCTTAGAAAGGATATACTTACCATGGAGGGAATTCAGCGAAGGTTCACTAAGCTGATACCAAAGAGGGCAGGACTGTCATATGAGGAGAGATTGGTTCGACTGGGCCTGTATTCATCAAAGTTTAGAAGAATGAGAGGGGATCTGATTGAAACATAGAAAATTCTAACAGGGCCAGACAGACTGGATGTAGGGAGGATGTTTCCCCCGGTTGGGGAGTCTAGAACTAGGGGTCACAGTCTAGGGATACATGGCAGGCCACTTAGGACTGAGATGAGGAAAAATTTCTTCACTCAGAGGGTGGTCAACCTGTGGAATTCTCTACCACAGAAAGCTGTGGAGGCTGGATCATTGAGTATACTCAAGAAAGAAATTGATATATTTTTGGATATTAGGGGCAGCAAGGGATATGGAGAGAAAGCAGGAATATGGTGTTGAGATAGATGATCAGCCATGATCATATTGAATGGCACAGCAGGGTTGAAGGGCTGAATGGCCTGCTCCTGCTCCTAGTTTCTATGTATCTATGTTTAGTATACCACTGAAAGGCAGCCAGAACTTCTTAAAGGGCAATTGAAATAAAAGCAAAACACTGCGGATGCTGGACTCTGAAATAAAAACAGAAAATGTTGGAAAAACTCAACAGGTCTGGCAGCAGTTGTGGGGAGAGAAACAGTTAATGTTTAGAGTCCAGTATGACCCTTCTGCTGCCAGACCTGCTAAGGTTTTCCAGCATTTTCTGTTTTTATTCTTAAAGGGTAAGCCTAGCTGTAGTTATCAGTAAAATTATATGGAAGGAGTAAAATGGTTTGAAGATTTAGATGCAGCGTTGGAGACCCTGGTCCATGTAATGCAGAAAAAAGTTAAATTATCTTACCAGAGTTGCAAGGTAAGACTCTTAGCTCTCACATCATCCACTCTCTCTTCATGCCTACACCATCTGCAGCCTCACTGCTCCCTCGTTTCCCTTCCCCACAATTGCTGCACCACCTGCTTTTCCAACTACTCGTACTCGATGCACCTCCTACAATAACAGTTTGCAATTACATAGCTCCTTTGATGTAGTAAAATGCACCAAGGCACTTTCATGACCATTGCAACACTGACTTCCCAACATTGTGTATCTTCAACATAAAGGGCTGAATCCCTGCCCCTTGGCAGAAAGGTCAAGGGCAAGCCAGCCATTATCCAGGAGCTATGGGCACTCCTGAGACTGCAGCATGACCCCGAAGAAAAGAAACTGATGGAGCCCAAACAAAGGTAAGTCCAGGGTCATGCTGGGGCCAAAATGGCAGCCTCCAGTGAGAGAGGGTGGGAGACAGGGCAGCCGGGGAGGAGAATCACAAGGGGAGGTGATACCTTGGGAGTGGCCTCTGATGGGCACAGGAATCCCAAAAAGGAGCCCCCCCCCCCCTCATTTCTCTGTCACCAATATGCCAGCTTTCACCTGGCAGGCTGGACACTTGGCACCAGCCTCCCCTGTCAAAGCTAAAATCCCAGCGGTGGCAAAGAAGACCCTGAACAATTCATTGGCCACTTAAGTATCTCAACTGACTCACAGGTGAGTGGGCCGCCAAATACCTTCCCTGTCACTGGTAAAATTGCAGCTGGGGCGGACAGGAGCAGACAGGCACCAGGGGTGGTGATGCCATTGGCCTGTTGCCCAATTTAACAGCCTGCCAGCCCAGATGGGTGAGTGGGTAGAGGGGTGTGGTGATCTAAAATTCCAGCCAAAGAGTAGTCTGCAAAGAAGAAGGATCAAAAAGGGAGGAAATGTAAAATAAACTAGGCAGGATTGTTGTGCATATGGACAAATGCACAGAGCATGGTAAATGAGGTTGGTAAGTTGCAGGCACAAGTGCCGCATTGGGTTTTAATGTCATAGCAGTAATAGGGGCCTGGTTCATCCAAGGACAGTGTTATGTTCAATGGATCGATTGTTCTGTTTGATTTTGCAAGTCTGTTTATTATTGATGCTCACTGTGTTTGATTAGTTAAGCCTGGGTGTGGACTCAGGGAAAAGTAAACAAACCGTAGTAAGAGCTGGAAGTCAGAGCATAGGGCAGACATTTTAAAGCTTTGTATAAAGCATTGTGAATAAAGTTCCTGCACACATAAAGTGCCATCTCTCCATAGATCTAAGATATAAACAACAGTTTACATATACAGACTCACAACAGTTAGGGATGGGAACTTAATATTCCAGACTCCAAACAATTCACGAAAAATACAGAAGGATAAAGAGAATCCAGAAAGTGCAGAGAAAAGATTAGCAAGGTAACATAAAAGGGAACACTAACTTTTCTTTAATAAACAGATACATAATAAAAGGATAGTTAAAGGAAGGGTTGGGCCGATGAAGTACCAAAAATGAGGTCTCCTTGCAAGTGCGGTGGCTGTAGATGAGATACTAAGTGAATATTTGACACCTGTCTTCACTAAAGAAAAGCCAATGTCAGAGTAAAAAAAGAGGAGGTACTGGAATAGGATAAGTAAAGCTCATTGGCGCACAAGGTAGAACAGGCACCCAATTCAGATGGGATGCATTCTAGGTTGCTGAGAGAAGTAAATGTTGAAATAGTGGAAGATCTAGACACAGTTTTTCAACCTTCCTTCGTACATGAGAGTGGTACCAGCTGGACTGAAGAGCTGCAAATGTTACACCGGCATTCAAAAAAGGGATAGCCTATGTTAGCCTGATATCAGTGTGAGGGTGCAGGAGAGCTTTACCAGAATGACACCAAGGATGAGGGAGTTCAGTTATGCGGAGGGACCAGAGAAGCTGGAATTGCTTCTCCTTAGAGCAGAAAATTTTAAGGCAAGATTTGATAATCTATTTGTAATCTTGGAGGGCTTTTCAGAGAGCAAATAGTTTTCAGAGGGCAGGAGGATTGGTAACTAGAGGAAATAATTGGCAAAAGAACCAGAGGGGAAAAAAGGAGAATTTTTTTTACACTGAGTTGTTATGATCTGGAATGCACTGTCCGACAGGGTGTTGGAAGCAGACTCAGTAGTTACCTGCAGAAGGGGATAGGGTACATTTAGAAAGGTGAAAAGTTGTAGGGCTACGGGGAAAAGCAGGGGAGTGGAATTAATAATCAAACAAATGGTATGTGCATGTTTGTCAGAAGGGCCTCCTACTGCACTAGTGTGAATCTATGATAATAAGAGGGCATCGGTTTAGAATTAGTTGCTTTATTAGTTAAAGCAAACTCATGGATTATTTCTTCATACAAAGGGTTATGCACTCCCCCAGAAATCGATAAATGCAAAAAAGGATAGATATTTAACTATCAAGCTCAGTTTTGAAATTTTCAATTGGACCCCTTGCCTAAACAACTTTTGGGCATAGGAAGTTCCAGATTTCCACTATCTATTGTGTGCAGAAATGCTTCCTGACACTATCCCTCAATGGCCTCACTGTAATTTTAAGTCTTCTTATCCTCGATTTCCCTACCAGAGGAAATGGGTATTCTCTATCTGATTATTAACTTTTTGATCATTTTAAATACCTAATTATATCAGCCCTTACATTTTTTTTCCTTTTTTTTATTCACAGGATGTGGGCTTTGTTGGCTGGGCCAGCATTTATTGCCCATCCCTAGTTGCCTAGAAGGTGGTGGTGAGCTGCATTCTTGAACCGCTGCGGTCCATGTGGTGTAGGTACATCCACAGTGCTGTTAGGAAGGGAGTTCCAGGATTTTGACCCAGCGACAGTGAAGGAATGGCGATATATTTCCAAGTCAGGATGGTGATTGACTTGGCGGGGAACTTCCACGTGGTGGTGTTCCCATCTATTTGCTGCCCTTTTCCTTCTTAATCTTCTATATTCAAGAAAGCAACCTGTGCTCATAAGTTAGATCAGCACTTCCCACACAATTATGTGCCCATGGGTGAAATTTATGCAGAGGGCAGTGACCGTTACACCTGAATCTCCAGATATTCCCTGCTTCTGTGCGAAACTCTGCATCAGGAGTGCTAATGTGTAAAAATCCATCTCCATACAGGACCTGCATGACTTGGCTATTGACAACACAGCCAAAGCAAGCTGATCAAACAAGGTTACTGTATCTTTGTCGGGGTGTGTAATAAATAGATAAATGATTGTTGACCAGGGCTGAGTGGTGACAAAGCTGGCTGACTCCTGTGGGAAAAATATAGCTGTCTTAATTTGAATTCCTGAACCACGTTCATTAGAAAAAACCCGAATACTCGACACCATTAAAAATGCACCACTGAAAGGTTGTGTTCCACTCACTGCTTATTTTGGGAGGAGTGTTTCTCAGTTTTCTCGCGCATAATAAACCTAATGAAATTTGACCCCAGTTTTCAGACTGAAAAATACCGTACTGTGGAAATAACGATTTTTTTCTTGTAGTGTTTCCTGTTTATGACCTATTCATTCACCTGACTTTCATCCTACTTATACAGCCAGTTTTTAATTCAGGTAACAGTCCCAGGTCAGTGCTTGTAGTATATAACACAAAGGCACAGAACTTCAGTTCTCTTGGGGCATTCAGGAGGTACCCCAGAAGATGCACTGGGGGAACCTCACCCCCTCCCTGCAAGTTCCAGTGCAAGGACTACACTGCAATTGCCCAGGAAGTTCAAACATTAAATTGGAGAATTTGGATGTTTTTTTTTCATTCATTCATGCGGTGTGGGCTTCATTGGCTGGGCCTGCATTTATTGCCCATCCCTAGTTGCCTTTGGGAAGGTGGTGGTGAGTTGCCTTCTTGAACTGCTGCAGTCCATGTGGTGTAGGTATACCCACAGTGCTGTTAGGAAGGGAGTTCCAGGATTTTGACAGTGAAGGAATGGCGATATATTTCCAAGTCAGGATGGTGAGTGGAACTTCCAGGTAGTGGTGTTCCCATCTATGTGCTGCCCTTGTCCTTCTAGATGGTAGTGGTCATGGGCTTGAAAGGTGCTGTCTACGGAGCCTGGGGGAATTCCTGCAGTGCATCTTGTAGGTGGTACACACTGTTGCCCCTGTGCGTTGGTGGTGGAGGGAGTGAATGTTTGTGGATGGGGTGCCAATCAAGCCGACTGTTTTGTCCTGGACGGTGTCAAGCTTCTTCAGTGTTGCAGGAGCTGCACTCATGCGGGCAAGTGGGGAGTATTCTATTACACTCCTGACTTGTGCCTTGTAGATGATGGACAGGCTTTGGGGAGTCAGAAGGCGAGTTATTCAACACACGATTGCTAGCCTCTGATCTGCTCTTGTCGCCACAGTATTTATCTAGCCAGTCCAGTTCAGTTTCTGGTCAATGGTAACCCCCAGGATGTTGGTAGTGGGGGATTCAGTGATGGTAATTCCATTGAACATCAAGGGACGATGGTTAGATTCTCTCTTGTTGGAGATGGTCATTGCCCGACACTTGTGCGGTGTGAGTGTTACTTACCACTTGTCAGCTCAAGCCTGGACATTGTCCAGGTCTTGCTGCATTTGGACATGGACTGCTTCAGTATCTGAAGAATCGCGAATGGTGCTGAACATTGTGCAATCATCAGCGAACATCCCCACTTCTGACCTTATGATAGAAGGAAGGTCATTGATGAAGCAGCTGAAGATGGCTGGGCCTAGGGCAAATCCACGACAACTTCCATTGGGCAATTACCCTACACTGGATTTAAATAGGAGACTTTGGATGTTTTTTTAAAAATTCATTCACAGAATGTGGGTTCTGACTCTCTTAGCAGAATAGTTATCCAGGAAATGTTAGAAGGATTGAATCAACTTCTGTCTCCTGGATGACTATATTACTAACCCCCCACAACGCCCCCGACCCCCGGAACCCTAACTTCAGCTCCCACACTCCGCCTAGCACCCACGCCGCCGACCCATCCTACACCCATCAACCCACCAACCTTCCCCCACCCCCCTGCCCCTGGCTATCCTATCCTCTCACCCACTTACCTTACACACTTACCTTCTCCCTGGTTCCCAAAATGGCTGGACCTTTAAACTTACCTGAAACCCGGCAGCTAGTGCCCCATGCTGCTGCCCTGCACTGAAGAATCGCAGGAGCTGCTATGCTTCACATTTCTCACCAGGCCTGTCTTGGAAGGTCAGATGAAAAGTATGCTGCTCCTAACCAAGTAAAAAGGAAGGGAGTGGCAATCCGGCTGTGATTTCCACTCCTCGGAAGTTCTGGCTCAGAGTTACTAGAGCTGAGATACAGTGCCAATTCCTGTATCCTTCTTAGACTATAGATACTGCTGCGATGCATGTATGTGTACATGTTCAAATGCTGGTAAGTCGTAATGTCAGGAGATAGCTGATGAACATTGTTGACTCTAAGTGTGGACTAGCCATATTGGAACTCAGAAGAGTGATGCATGACTCATAGCACTGTATTGTTGACTCATCACCCCCTCCCACAGCCCCTGCCCCTCCATTTTATTATTTGGGAATCCATTATCCATTCAAGGGAGCCAGTTCAGGCTGGTTGACTGGCAGCTAATGTTAAAATTACACTTCCAGTTGGCTTTTGCACCAGTCTACAATTTTACTTCAATGAACACAAAGATCCAATGTATTTTTATATTTTATTCATAAAATTTGCATAAGTACATTACCTAACAGCTCAAATTTGACATTATATAAAGTACAATACAGTTCAACTTCTTTCAATGGTGCCTCTGATTACAAGTTACATTTACAATTTATATTTCCATTTCATGTCAAACATTCTCTGGTGGATGCAGCCCAAGGGATTTTATACCCAGCGCCCCCATGGGTAGAGGGCCTTAGAATGGCCATTCCCTCTTGCATCTTTGCGGTGGTTTCCCCAAGTTTTGGTGTGTCCTCAGCACCAGGCTCAACACCTTAATGCCACAATACAACTAAACTACAGTTTGCATTGGTGTGAAGGTGAAGTAGCTTCACGTTGTTGGCATCCTAATAAATAAATAAAGATTATATCTTTGCATTACAATGACACATGAAGTCACAATGATAGGTACTGTATAAGGTAAGGAGGTCTATCTTCTGTAAAAATCTACAGTTCCCTCAACGAGCAACAAACAGTCTCTTTAATGATTGCAGAATTTTCCCCTCATTTACCACAATGGGAAGATAAATTCCCTGTATAGATTATACATTATATGCTCCCTGATATCATTCCTACCCTTGCTTTTCACTAATTTATACCTATTCCACTTGTCCATAAGTCGTGATTAAAACTAAAATAATGCTCTTTATAAATTGTTTCAATTCTTTTCAGTAAAGTTCCATAATGTTATTTTTTTCTCCTGTTTCTACTTTGCTTGTAACAATTTCATTTCTTTTAAACCTTGCAGAGGTAAAAACTGATCGGGGTACTTCACATCTTAAAAAGCTCATTTCTTTGAACAACGGAGTGCATTGGAATTTTCTTGACTGTATGAGAAGAATTTTCCCCTGTTGGCGGGGGGGAGGAGGTTCAGGAGCGGACATGTGCAGGCGCACCTCCAATCAGCGCCAATTAAGGCCTGCCTAGCGTGACGTCCGACAGGAAGTGCTATGCGCTCCCTGTGCCGGTGGGGGGGGGGGGTGCTGGTGGTGGTGTGGTGGTGGAATCCCTCAGTTGAAAGAGCGTACTCATCTCCCTGAGGCTAAGTGCTGCCTCAGGGAGATCAGCGCCAAATTTAAAAATGGTGAAAGGGCAAAAATAAAATTTCCCTGGCATGTCCCCTCATGTGACACTGTCACATGAGTTGTGACATGTCCATCACTTTTAATCAAACATTTATTACATTTTTAAAAACCCTCATGAAACCTCGTGGATGAGGTTTCCTGCTTTTTCTGAAGCCCGCCAGGGCTCCTGGCCTGCCCGCCAACCTTAAGGTTGGATGGGCAGGCCCATTAATTATTTCAATAAGTTTTTAAATGGCCTCAATAGGCCGTTGACAGGTCGGCGGGTGCACAGCTGATTTGGCTGCGCCCCTGCCGACCTGAAAATTGAAATGACGTGAGGTGACATCGGGAGTTCCTCCAGACTTCATCCCATGTCATTTACGCATCGGCGAGTGGGCCCCGCCTCCTGCTCACCGACCTAAAGATCCTGGCATATATGTTCTTCTCAACAGAATGAGTCAAATAGGTCTGTTAAACTCACAAATAATGCAACCAGACTAGGAAGTAGGGAAGCAAAGTGATGGTAAACTCCCAGAACAGAGGGGGAAAGGGGTGTCAGGATTGGGAAATCAAATCACAGGAATTGCAAAATCACAACATCCACAGCAAATTGTTATGATCCATCTGGAAGGGTGGTGTTAGCACCTTCTGTAGTAGCTTTCAAAAGGGAAGAGGATAAATACTTGAAAAGGAGAAGTATACAGGGTGAGCAGGGGATTGGGACTGATTGGATAACTCTTTCGGAGAGCCGGCACAGGCACGATGGGCAGAAAGGTCTCCTTTTGTTCTGGTATAATTCCGTGACTCTAAACTGAGTAAACCTCTTGCTCAAGCAAAGTCCAGTTTGTGCCATAAATTATTTGCAAAGTTACATGCATTTCATCATGGTTGACACAAGAAAGCTCTGACTGTGTAAGACCTAGTGACAGATACTGACATATCAAAGGAGGTGCAAGAAACTAAACAAAAAATAAATCACCACAGTGCAGCCCCTCCTGAAAACCAAATTCCTCATTTCACGAAGACCATATAATCCTTTTATTTTCAAATGCGTACCATTGCGCCTTTGTTATTTTAACGTAATCTGGCATAATTCGTACAACAAGAATGATGTTAAATGTGCTCTGCTGCAAAAGATTCTTAACTGACATCATACCATTGTGCAACCAGAAAGGATTAAAAGTGTCAGCTCCGATCAATTGTGCGTAATTGTTGCACAAAGGAGCAGTCTGATTACTGCCACAGTAAACCACATACTATTTGTGTTTACATCAAAGTATAATTTATACTGAGTACAGGAAGTGATGGACCAACAGAAAAGAATCATTATTTGATATTTCCTTTTACAGAATAATGAAATGGCCTTTAGTCCTTCCATGTCTGCACATTAAAAGATAGAAATAAAGTGATTCAGTAGCAGGTTAACCAATATACCAAATCCATGTTCACAGACACCTGCACTCCAGTCTCACCTTCTATTTAAGCTGTATTCTGACAACTGAATCACTAATATTGCAACTGTACCAGCAATATTCTGAGGAACAGGATTTCTTCTGGGCACTGCAGTAAAAGTAAATAAAAAACCCACTTGTAAAGCATGTTTTTACTATTTTCCTTAGGCAAAACACAGAGAGGACATCATTCTCCTTCCCAACTATCCTGAAAAAATACCCATAATTGTCTCACTTAAGGTACTTAGTGATTAAAGTGCAAACTGTATTAGCTATACTGGAGTGGCATGTTATTATCTAGCCTGTAGTAGGACCCCTTTCCCATGCAGTGCTTAGGTAGTGATTGATTTGATTAATATAATCACGCTATCAAATGCTATCAAAGCTTTTCATCTTGCACTCATCAGGATAGCTTTATACTGCTTGAGAAGACAGTGTTGATAGGTTGGTATGTGGCTGATTGGTGTTTCACATTATGATATCTTACTTTTTGATGCATAGTTATTGTTCTCTGTGATACAGAGAAACATTACGTAGGCTTACTTATTGTTTCAGTAGATGAGGTTTCGAGGGTTAAATTCTAAAGCCCCTAAGTCTGGTCAAAGGGAGTGTGATTAATGGGTGCCTGTTAACTGAACTGCACACAGCGCATGAACGTTGTGCTGCATGCACTTGGATGGTATCAAATTGAAAGAAAAGGTGTAAAATGTTGCAAAGAATAATGATAGCCTGCATACGAATTAGGAGTAGGTCATTCAATTTCTCAAGCCTGCTCCACCATTCTTTTTTTTTGTTCATGGGATGTGGCATCGCTGGCTAGGCCAACTTTTATTGCCCATCCCTAATTTCCCTTGTTCAAAAGGCATTTTAAGAATCAACCACATTTCTGTGGGCTCTAGAATGATATGTAGGCCAGACCAGGTAAGGACAGCAGATTTCCTTTCCTATAGGACATTAGTGAACCAGATGGGTTTTTTATAACAATCAGCAATGGTTTCATGACAACCATTAGACTTTTAATTCCAGATTTTTATTGAATTCAAACATCTGCCATGTGGGATTCGAACCCCAGTCCCCAGAGCATTACCCTGGGTCTTCTGGATTACCAGTCCAGTGATACTACCACCATACCATTGCAACGCCCTTCAACAAGATCATATCTGATCTGAATGTAACCTCAACCGACATTTCTATCTACCTTCAATAACCTTTCACCCCCTTGTTAATCAAGAATCCATCTAACTCTGCCTTAAGAATATTCAAAGACTCTGTTTCCACTGCCTTTTGAGGAAGAGAGTTCCAAAGACTCACAGCCCTCTGAGAGAAAATATTTCTCCTCATCTCTATCTTAAATGAGTGACCCCTTATTTTTAAACAGTGACCCCTAGTTCTAGATTCTCTGACAAGAGGAAACATCCTCTCCACATCCACCCTGTTGAGGCCCCTCAGGATTGTAAAGGTTTCAATTAAGTCACCTTTTGCTTTTCTAAATTCCAGTGGATGAACATCTCCTCTTTGGCCGCCCATTGCTCGTGAACTATTTTACTTGCTGATCGTGGATTCCAATTCCTTTATTCATTAAATCTGTGTCTTAAATCTGTGTCCTCTGGTTACAGACCGTTGCTCTAGATGAAACAGTTTCTTAATATGTACTCTGGCAAGACCCATTAGAATTTTGAACAATTCCATTAATTTCCCCCTTACCCTCCTTTCCTCTATGACTTGTTCCTTACTCTAAGGAGAAAAATCCAATTTTCTTGGTTTCTCCGTGTCCTTGATATCAGTCTGGTAAATCTCCAAAACATCGTCTGCAAGGCCTTCACATACTTTCTAAAACATGATGTCCAGAACTGGACATAATACTCACGCAAGGACTAACCCATGAATTAGGTCCTTTGGTGCTGGGGAAGAGGGAAGTTTGCAAGAACTAGGCTGGATTATTATTCCAGTGACATTACCACTATACCATCATCTCCCCTGAGGATTAGTAAAATTTTAGAAACCAGTGAAGGATGACTAAAAAAAAACGAAAAATTGGAGCATGAGAGAAAACTAGCAAGAAGTATAAAACCAGATAGCAAAATCTCATGCAAATATATAAACAGGAAAAGAGTTGCTAACGTGAGCATTGGTTACTTAGGGGGAGAGACTGGGGAATTAATAATGGGAAACAAGGAAGTGACAGAGACTTTGAATATGTGTTTTTTATCAATCCTCACAGTAGAAGTCACAAAATGCATCCTGAGTATAGTAGAAAAACAAGGGACAAAAGGGAGGAAGGAACTTAAGACAAACTTGAGCACTAGAGGAAAGGTACTAGAAAAAATAATGGGGCTTCAGGCTGACAAATCTCCTGGATCTAATGGCTGCATCTGAGGGTCTTAAAATGAATGGCTACAGAAGTAGTAGAGATTGATTATAATTTTCCAAAATTCCCTAGATTCTGAAAAGATCCCAGCAAATTGCAAAACTGCAAATGTAATACCACTATTCAAGAAACAAGGGAGACAGAAGGCAGGGAACTATAGGCCAGTTAGTTTAAAATCTGTGATCGAGAAAATGCTGGAATTCATTATTAAGGAAGTAGTAGCAGGACATTTAGAAAATCATAAAACAACCAGATAGAATCAACATGGTTTTGTGAAAGGGAAATTGTGTTTGACAAATTTAATAGAGTTCTTTGATGATGTAACAAGCAAGATGGATGAAGGGGAACCAGTAGATGTCATGTACTTGGATTTCCAAAAGGCATTTAATAAGATGCCACATAAAAGGTCATTGCACAAGATATGAGTTCATGGTGTTGGGGGTGATATATTAGCATCAATAGCGGATTGGCTAACTGACAGGAGACAGAGAGTCAAGATAAATGTGTCATGTTCAGGTTGGCAAACTATAATTAGTAGAGTGTCACAGGCAGGGGCATAGTGTTGCTGGAGCCCACTGGGGTGCCGCTGTGGCACCTGCCATTTAAAACAGGCTTGTCCAAGTCTATGCAGCCCACCAAACATGTTAGACATTTAACTGACTTACATCTGAAAAATGCTGTAAAGCTGCTCATCCAATTACAGGCTAGTTCCTCCCTACATTTGCTGCTGATAGGCTCACTGGTGAGTTTATGTTCCACACAAGCCTCCTCCCACCATTCATGATCACACTATCAGGGTAACCTTCAGCTTCTTGCTTCCTCGTGTGTTTATCAAGTTCCTTGAATGTACTTATACCAGAACCATAGAATAGTTACAGTACGGTTGGAAGCCATTCAGCACATTGTCTCTGTGTCAGTTTTCTGCAACTTTGCTCAGCTAGTCCCACTCCTCCACCTTTTCCATGTAACCCTGTAAAATCTTATCTTCAGATAATCATCCAATTCTCTTTTGAAAGCCGGAATTGAATCTTTCTCCACCATACTCTACCTGTTGCATAAAGAAGATTTTTCTCATGTCCCCTCTGGTTCTTTTGTTAATCACCTGATTAACCTGACCTTCTGCCAATGGAAGCAGTTTCTCCTCATTTATTCTATCTAGATCCATCATGATTTTGAACAGGTCTAACAAATCTCAACATTCTCTTCGCAAAGGAGAACAGCCCCAGCTTCGGCATCTACCCACATAACTGAAGTCACCATCAGAACCATTCTTGTAAATCTAGTTTGCACCCTTTCTAAAAGCTCCAAACCCTTTAGGCTGAATCAGTGTTTTATGAAGGTTTGTAACTTATTTGTTTTGGTATTCTGTGCCCCTATTTATAAAACCCAGGGTTCAGTATAATTTGTTAAATATTTTCCCAACCTGCCCTGCCACACTTAATGACTTATTGACCTACACACCCAGGACCCTTTGCTTGAGCATTTCCTTTAGAATTGTACCCTTTATTTTATGTAATCTCTCCTCATCCTTCTGACCAAAATGTATCACTTCACTACATTAACTTTCATCTTCCACGCATCCGCCCATTCCATCAGCCTGTCTATATCCTCTTGAAGCCAATTACTATCCTCCTAAAAGTTCACAATACTTCCAAGTCTTACATTATCTGCAAATTTTGAAATTGTGTCCAATACACCCCAGGTCTAGGTTATTAATATAAATCAAGAAAAGCAGTGGCTCTCTATATACCAACCCCCGGTCAGAAGTAAGTAAGGTTTATTGTAATTCATGTTTTCAATAGGCTTGAATTAAATAATTAAATTGCTGCATAACAAAATTCTAGCTATGCTAAAGACTAGTGATCTAAAATACCACATGGTTCCAAGTCAAATGCCACCTACAGGCATTAATATTTTTTACTCACAAAGCATAGTTTAATTATTTTTGGGGACTTAAATGATTAACACATAGGAAAACAATGTAATTGTTGATTTACAAATGACATGGCCAACACATTTTCTTAGAGGTCCTGCACCTCAAAATTTGTCACCAAAGCGCTGGTCACAGGGGATCAACACTGGGCCTCAACTGTTCACGATGCACCTTCATAATTTGGATAAAGGGACCAACTGCATTGTAGCCAAATTTGCTGATATTATAAAGATAGATAGGAAAGCAAGTAGTGAGGATGATACAAATGCTGGAATTTTCCAGCCACTCACGTTGGCAGGATCTTCTGGTCCCACCAATGTGAATGGAGATTTCAATAGCTCGCCGCCCGGCCATGGGGAACCTGCTGCCAGGGTGCTGAAACGTTCTGGCCAAAGTGTCTGCAAAGGGATATGGATAGGTTAACTGAGTAGACAAATATTGGCAGATGGAGTATAATTTGAGAGAATGGGAGGTTGTCCACTTTAGCAGGAAGAAAAGAAAAGCAGAATATTGTATAAATAGAGAGAGACTGCAAAGTGCTGCAGAGGGTTCTGGGTGTCCTTGTGTATGAATCGCAAAAAAGGTTAGCATGCAGATACAGCAGGTAATTAGGAAGGCAAATTAGGTTGGCCTTTATTGGAAGGGGGATGCAGTATAAATGTAAGGAAGTCTTGCTGCAACTGTACAGGGTATTGGTGAGACTGCACCTGGAGTACTGTGTACAGTCTTGGTCTCCTTACTTAAGGAAGTATATTCTTGTATTGGAAGCAGTTCAAAGCAGGTTCACTAGGCTGATTCCTGGGATGAAGGGACACATCTTATAAGGAAATGTTGAACAGTTTGGGCCTATACTTACTAATAGGTTTAGAAGAGTGAAAGGTGATCTTGTTGAAAGATATAAGATTCTGAGTGTGCTTGACAGGGTACATACTGAGAGGATGTTTCCCCTTGTGGGAGAACCTAGAACTAGAAGACAGTGTTTCAAAATAAATGGCCTCCCATTTAAGATGGCGATGAGGAGGAACTTCTTTTCTTTAGGAGATCATCAGTCTTTGAAATTCTCTTCCACGGAGAGCATTGGAGGTTGAATCATTGAATACATTCAAGGCTGAGTTAGACAGACTTTTGATCCACTAGGGAGTCAAAGGTTATGGGGAAAAGGGAAAATAGAGTTAAGGCCACAATCAAATCAGCCTTGATGAGTCAAATGACCTACTCCTGCTCCTATTTTTTATGATCTTATGATCACTTAATGCTAACTGCAGTGCTTGAAAAGTGGTTCATCTTGCAGCACATGCTTGTGGTCATATGGAATCTGACCTGGGAAATGTTGAATAATGGCACAAAATGGGATAGAGAGGGCTGCATGGTTTTCAGACACTGCACTGGAGGCTTTGGTGGAGGATGTGGGAAGGAGAGAAGCCCTATATCCATAAGTCCATATGTGATTCTGGACATGCACTCAGAAGGCAGTTGGAGAAGATAGCAGTGTAGATCAATACGAGGAGTCAAAGCCCAAGGACCTGGAAGCAATGCTAAAAGAAATTCAACAACCTCACAAATTACCATCAGTGAATGCATCTTCAAATGCCATATCATACCAACTGCACTACTAACCTCAGACACTGCTGAAATACCACTCCTCCGTCATTCACCTACCAACAACCCCTGTTCATCATGACTCTGACCTGACATTCTTCAAGCCTTACACCTACATCTCACACCTTGCAAACATGTCAACAATTCAGCTGTGGCAGCCACAGTAGCCAAGCAGGTGGCACAAAATTCACTGGCATACTTCTCTCACTGTTGCAGGACAAGGTGGCTGGAGCTAACAGGAGAGGGTAGGCTCTCTTGCTTGTCCTGATCTGCATGAATTGATGGGGGGCGGGGGGTGTGGGTTTGTGTGGGAGATAGTGCTGGCCATTATTGTGTAATGTGCAACTTAAGCACACAGACTGCACAAAGGTTATAAAACAAGGTTTGTTTATTCCATTGGCATCAAAGCAGTATCAACCTTAAGGGAAAGTTTAACTCCCGGAGACAAATTATTTGCAAAGAGTATTCACTGCCGATGCTCAAAATCTCTTTCCTATTCAGGGCCTTGGCTCCTCAATGCAGTCACTCATCGAGCTTGCCCTGCCGCTAGCTCCTGGCTGCAGTCCTGTTCTGTCACTCTCTATCTCATGAGGCTTCTCAGACTCAGGGGTACTGCCAGTTGGTTTGACTAGGTTTCCAATTCCATTTCTGGCTCCTTAGTCACACTCAGGAGCTTCAAGCTGCCCTAGGCCTCTGCCACACTACCACTCACAAGCCCTGAATATGTTCTTGGTGTTTTCTCCCTCACCTCTTGGCATCTGGCTCTGCCCCTCAGCTTGTCAAAGACCCTGCTCCCTGCAGGGAGGGGCCTACATGGGCTGACCAGTTCTCCTGCTCAGTGTTCTCCACCAACATCACCAATTTCTGCTGGAGGCCTTGTTACAATTGGAAAGCCCATTGCTGAGGCTGTGGTCACCAGGAAGGACTGAAACCATTGAAGGTAACAGAATCCTCATTCCTAATCCCCCTCCTCACATCCCACCCTCTCTTTCTTTTTATTCATTCTTGGATGTGGGCTTTGCTGGCTGAGCCAGCATTTATTGCCCATCCCTAATTGTCCTTGAGAAGGTGGTGGTGAGCTGCCTTCTTGAATCGCTGCAGTCCATGTGGTGTAGGTACACACACAGTGCTGTTAGGGAGGGAGTTCTTCTGATTTACAAGCTGCAGATTGTGTAAACATACACCTCTTACTCCCCCATATCCTTCACCACAACACTGGCCTTGTTCCTTTTTCATCAACATTACAAAAACTAGATTATTTGGTCATTATCACATTTGTATGAGTTTGCTGAACGCAAATTGACTACTGTATTTTCTACATTCCAAAAGTGTCTACACTTCAAAAAGTACTTCATAGGCAGCAATCATGAACAGCGCTATATCAATGCAAGCCTCTTGTTTTTTTTTTAGACACTCAAGTAGTGTAACCTGACCAGCCGTAAAGGAACACAGTTATCACAGTCAGCCCCTCAAAATAAGGATGACATCTGCCAGGCGTCACCATTTGTGTGTCCTCAGTGGACTCAGCAGTACAATCAAGGAGCCACAGGTCTTTAGACAGAGAGGACAAGAGTTGTCCTGACGAAGGGAGGTTCTCGAGCCAGGGCTCTGATCTTTCTCTTTCCACTTTTGTCACTTCTCTGCAGCAGGGTTTATGCAGCCAGTTTGCGACAATGTTGCGGCTTGTAGGATAAGGTATTCCCATATTGGCATGGTTTGTGGCAATTTTCTCCCACGCACCTCTGACAATTTGTCCTCTTTTTAATGAGGCCTTCCGAATGCCCTTAAACCATTTTTTCTGGCGTACTTGAGATTGGGTGCCACCTTTAAATTGTGAAAAGAGCACCTTCTTTCAGAAATCAATTATTTGGTATGCGGATGCAGTGTGCAGACCAGGGTACCTGATTTCACATGATCATGTGTGTGATGCTGGAAGAATTGGCTTCAGTGAGGATGCTGGATGTTGTTCCCTTGTCTTCCTACTTGACTTTGAGTACCCTGCGGAGACACCGGATGAGCCTTTGGCATGTGACCCAAGTCTCACTGCCATATAGAAGGATGGTGACAACAACAGCATTGTAGAATAAAGCCTTTTAGATCTCATGGAGACCTCTGTTGTTGTAGAACTAGTTGTGCAATTTTTGGAAGGCTCTACTGCACAACTGATTCTGTGTTGCATCTCCTCTTCGATGGTGACCTTTTGGGAAACGTATCTGTTGAGGTATAGAAAATGTTCAACGACTTCTAACATCTCCTCACCAATAACAAAAGCTGGAAGAGTAGGTGCTTGTCTGGTGGAGGATTTTAGCCTTGCTGATGTTGAGTGAGAAACCAACTCTATTGTATGTAGAGTTGAAAAGGTTGAGGGTGGTGTGGATGTCACTTGCAGTGTGGGCCAGACCTGAGCGGTTGTCGGCATATTGTAAGTGGTGGATATGCTGAAGGGTCACCTTAATCTTGGCTCTCAGCCTGTTGGGGTTGGAAGGCTTCCAGTCACATTGAAGCTCAATCATGTCACTTTGTGGAAGTTGCCTATAAATGAGGTCCATGACCAGGCCGAAGTAAACAGTGAAGAGAGTTGGAGCAATCACACAGTCTTGCTTGTCTGGACATGAAAGGGCTCGGCCTCCCATCCATTGCAAATGATTGTACTATCTTACTATCAAACTGGAGTCACAGGATTGTAATAAATTTTGCTGGACATCGAAGTCTCTGGAGGACTTTCCCAAGGGCTTCATGGTTGGTGGAGTCAAGGACATTTGACAGGTCAATAAAGGCCATGTAGAGCTCTTTGCATTATTCTGGACACCTTTCTTGGATTTGTCAAGTGACAAAGATCATGTCTGTGGTTCCCCTGGATGGCCAGAAACCGCATTGGGTCTCTGGAAGTATGTCTTCACTGATGGGTAGGAGGTTGTTTAGGAGGATTTGTGTGAGAATCTTCCACACAGTGGACAGAAGGGATATAGTTCCCACAAAATGCTTTGTCACCGTTCTTGAAAAGTGAAACAATGATGGCATTGTGGAAGAGGGAGGTAGTGCCCCTTCTTCCCAGATTTTCATATAAGTATCTGAGTGTTTGAGCTAGAGTTCATAACCATCAGCTTTATAGGCCTCTGTAGGAATGTTGGCTGCACCACACACCTTGTTATCCTTCATCTGTTGGATGGCCTTTTACATACCAACAAGTGTTGGTAGCATGCCCAGATTTGTCACTAGAGGCCTCCAGGTTCACATCCTGTTTCTGACATCACTTGTCCATCACCTTAGGTTTATGTTGTCCCTGGCAGAGGACTGCGTGTCCCATCTTTTAACATGTGGACGTCAGTGCGTAGCCAACAAGCGCACATTCTTGATGGGTTGGCAATCTTTACCCAATGGCATGGCAAGCCATGTCAATCCCACTGCAGCCTTCATCCACCTTCACAGCCGCTGATGTGCGCATGTGCCTCACTCATTCACCTGTCCCTCCATTGAGAACATAAAGCACGTTTTCACAGAGCTTCACCCCTTCAGATCCACCCAGGTCAACATAGCAGGCTCACCTCAGAAACTATGAACCTCAGGCAGATTTTAGCAGGAACCATTTTGGTGGAGAGACAAGCTGTGAGCAGAGCAATGACCAGTCTGCCTCCCTGAGAGACAAGGACCGGTACTGGCAGGAAAGTACGACTCAGCAGAGTCATTGAGCCCAGTGGACAGTGATGATGACCACACAGCATCATCACTTGGTTTCACAATTGTAGCCACTAGCTCAGATAGTGACACTGCGTAAAATGTAGGGCAAAGCATGGAAGCAGGATCTGCACATGGCGAGAGCAGTCTGCAGCTAGGGGGCAGGGGGTTAGGATAGTGGAGGTGCCAGCTCTCTGGAGGTTGAGGTCACACTACAAGTTTTGCTGAGGGGACCCAGAAAGAACTTCAATCGGAAGAGCTCAGAACTTACCTGATTGATATACACAGCAAAGTGCTTGGTCCATTGGGAAGCCTGTTAGAAGACCTGTGGTCAATGTCAAGGAGCATGGAGTAGTCCAGCACTAACTTGGCACAAGGCTTTGCACAGAGCTTGGAGCCCATGCTCTCCACAACAAAATCGGCAGCCACGTCCATGAGCATATTTGTGGAACAGCCATGATATCCATCTGAAAGCACATTGTAGCACAAACAGCTTCCAGCAGAGGTCCGAGTGCTGCAGTGGAAACACAGAATGCTATCGTGGAAGATCATGAAAATCCTCCCAAGGGAATCAGTTCACCCTGTTTGACTGGCGCCTACCATGAAATTAAACTTCAATTTGGTTTTGCTGCCGTTTATGCTCAGACTGCTGTCATCATGCCTGCAGTTTACAATGTGCAGGGTGTAATAGCGATCCAGCAATCTCTCCTTCCAAGATTACTAGGATTCCTGGGGCACTGGCCTGGGAGAGTGGCAGTAGCTCCAGGGAACATGAGCCTGCTGGTCTGTTTCTCAGAATGGCAGCATTCATCCTTCCACCACTACCATTCTGCCAGAACCCTTACTGTGCCTGTACAGCCTGCCTGCTCTGACTGATGTTGTCCATGCTGAGATGGTGCAGTCTGAAGCCTGGCATCCTAGGCCCAGAGCTGTTTGAAGTCATCTCCCAAAGGTAACTGTAGTCTCCCCTATTAGTTGCCTTTTGTATACATTATGGGATTATTTTATTCATAAATTTATTTTAGAATCTTTATTTTGTGTTGCCTTTTATTTTTGTATTGTGAACAAATGGATGCTGTGATGGTCAATAATGGAGGGAAGGGAAGTTGGTGAATGAGTAATAGGGGTCATGGTCACTGGATCTCACCCAGAAAAGTTCTTCCAGTCAAAAAGGGACAGTCCAGGTTTCCTCCTCTATCCCTCTTCCTTCTTCTCTTCCTCCTCCTCATGCTCCTACTCCTCAGCTGCTTGTGGTACAGCTGGTAGGAAGGGCTGTCCCCTCAAAATGGCACCTTTTTTTGCATTCATTCATGGGATGTGGATATCACTAGCTAGGCTAGCATTTGTTACCCATGCCGAATTACCATTGAGAAGGTGGTGGTGAGCCACCTTCTTGAACCACTGCAGTCCATGTGGTGTAAGTACATCCACAGTGCTATTAGGGAGGGAGTTTCAGGATTTTGACTCAGCAACAGTGAAGGAACAGGTGTTATATTTCCAAGTCAGGATGGTGAATGACTTGGAGGGGAACAGTAGTTAGTAAATAAATCTGGAATAGTTAAACAAAAGTTCGTCACAGTAATTGTGACCTTGGATTGTCATAAAAACACCTCTAGTTCACTGGTGTCCTTTACAGAAGGAAACCTCCCACCCCTACTTGATCTGGTTTATATGTGATTTCAAATCCACAACAATGTGGTTGACTCTTAACCACTCTCCGAAATGGCTTAGCAAGCCACTTAGTGATGGGAAATAAATGTTGGCCTTGCCAGTGTCACCCATACTCTGTCAATGAATTTTAAAAATATGTCCATCAATAAGAGTTATATGAGTTCTCCTTACTTTTTAACTCACTGTGTCAGAACTGAATGTGGTCAGGTCATGTATATGATCGTCCAGGTGGAAGTTCCCCTTTATTTTAGTTGAAATTGATATGTTCTTTCTTTAAAAAGCAGGAGAAAATAACACTTGCTGCCCTTTTTGAAATAATTTTTATTGAGCACTTTCAAAGTAAGAGACATTGCAAGGATCCATTTTGGTTTTGTAAGTATAGTGCAGAGTAGAATCAATCATTCAGAACACTTTCTGTAAGGATTTAGCTGGAGAACTGCTGCTCCAAAAATACCAGGCAAACGTTTCCAAATTCAATTGGATGATTTATATTGGCTGCCTGCTGAACTATGTTCACAAATCTTGCATCTACTCATACCCACTAATAGATTTTAGCCTGACTCACCCTTCCCAGCTTGTACTGCTTAAAAAGAAGGAGCTATTAATCACTTTGTGATACACTCACTGTGAGTGCACAGCAATACCATTCGGCTTCCTTTATTGTGTACGCAGCATCACTATGCACACAGTGACGCAGCATTTGGAGAAGCCCTTGTGATTTTGTAACATTTATAATCATTTTGACAAAGGTTTAATTCCAGTCAACACTCACATGGGGACGCATGTTCATTTTTAAATGTATATCCTAGTTTGGTTTCTCACAGTTTGTGTTACATTGGCTGCTCAGGGAAGGCGTTTACGATTTGGCATACCCTCTGAGCAGTAGTTGTATTTAAAACAAAAACAGAATTACCTGGAAAAACTCAGCAGGTCTGGCAGCATCGGCGGAGAAGAAAAGAGTTGACGTTTCGAGTCCTCATGACCCTTCGACAGAACTTGAGTTCGAGTCCAAGAAAGAGTTGAAATATAAGCTGGTTTAAGGGGTGTGTGTGGGGGGGGGCGGGGGGGGCGGAGAGAGAGAGAGAGAGAGAGAAAGAAGTGGAGGGGGGGTGTGGTTGTAGGGACAAACAAGCAGTGATAGAAGCAGATCATCAAAAGATGTCAACAACAATAGAACAAAAGAACACATAGGTGTTAAAGTTGGTGATATTATCTAAATGAATGTGCTAATTAAGAATGGATGGTAGGGCACTCAAGATATAGCTCTAGTGGAGGTGGAGGGAACATAAAAGATTTTAAAATATTTAAAAATAATGGAAATAGGTGGGAAAAGAAAAATCTATATAATTTATTGGAAAAAAAAGGAAGGGGAAAACAAAAAGGGGGTGGGGATGGAGGAGGGAGCTCAAGACCTAAAGTTGTTGAATTCAATATTCAGTCCGGAAGGCTGTAAAGTGCCTAGTCGGAAGATGAGGTGTTGTTCCTCCAGTTTGCGTTGGGCTTCACTGGAACAATGCAGCAAGCCAAGGACAGACATGTGGGCAAGAGAGCAGGGTGGAGTGTTAAAATGGCAAGCGACAGGGAGGTTTGGGTCATTCTTGCGGACAGATCGCAGGTGTTCTGCAAAGCGGTCGCCCAGTTTACGTTTGCTCTCTCCAATGTAGAGGAGACCACATTGGGAGCAACGAATGCAGTAGACTAAGTTGGGGGAAATGCAAGTGAAATGCTGCTTCACTTGAAAGGAGTGTTTGGGCCCTTGGACGGTAAGGAGAGAGGAAGTGAAGGGGCAGGTGTTGCATCTTTTGCGTGGGCATGGGGTGGTGCCACAGGAGGGGGTTGAGGAGCAGGGGGTGATGGAGGAGTGGACCAGGGTGTCCCGGAGGGAGCGATCCCTACGGAATGCCGATGGGGGGGGTGAAGGGAAGATGTGTTTGGTGGTGGCATCATGCTGGAGTTGGCGGAAATGGCGGAGGATGATCCTTTGAATGCGGAGGCTGGTGGGGTGATAAGTGAGGACAAGGGGGACCCTATCATGTTTCTGGGAGGGAGGAGAAGGCGTGAGGGCGGATGCGCGGGAGATGGGCCGGACATGGTTGAGGGCCCTGTCAACGACCGTGGGTGGAAAACCTCGGTTAAGGAAGAAGGCGGACATGTCAGAGGAACTGTTTTTGAAGGTAGCATCATCGGAACAGATGCGACGGAGGCGAAGGAACTGAGAGAATGGGATGGAGTCCTTACAGGAAGCGGGGTGTGAGGAGCTGTAGTCGAGATAGCTGTGGGAGTCGGTGGGTTTGTAATGGATATTAGTGGACAGTCTATCACCAGAGATTGAGACAGAGAGGTCAAGGAAGGGAAGGGAAGTGTCAGAGATGGACCACGTGAAAATGATGGAGGGGTGGAGATTGGAAGCAAAATTAATAAATTTTTCCAAGTCCCGACGAGAGCATGAAGCAGTACCGAAGTAATCATCAATGTACTGGAGAAAGAGTTGTGGAAGGGGGCCGGAGTAGGACTGGAACAAGGAAAGTTCCACATACCCCATAAAGAGACAGGCATAGCTGGGGCCCATGCGGGTACCCATAGCCACACCTTTTATTTGGAGGAGTTGAAGGAGAAATTGTTCAGTGTGAGAACATGTTCAGCCAGACGGAGGATGCGGTCTGTCCGCAAGAATGACCCAAACCTTCCTTTTTTTTCCAATAAATTATATAGATTTTTCTTTTCCCACCTATTTCCATTATTTTTAAATATTTTAAAATCTTTTATGCTCCCTCCACCCCCACTAGAGCTATACCTTGAGTGCCCTACCATCCATTCTTAATTAGCACATTCGTTTAGATAATATCACCAACTTTAACGTCTATGTGTTCTTTTGTTCTATTGTTGTTGACATCTTTTGATGATCTGCTTCTATCACTGCTTGTACAACCACACCCACCCCCCTCCACTTCTGTCTCTCTCTCTCTCTCTCTCTGCCACCTCCCCACCCCCCACCCCACACACACACACACACACACACACCTTAAACCAGCTTATATTTCAACTCTTTCTTGGACTCGAACGCAAGTTCTGTCGAAGGGTCATGAGGACTCGAAACGTCAACTCTTTTCTTCTCCGCCGATGCTACCAGACTTGCTGAGTTTTTCCAGGTAATTCTGTTTTTGTTTTGGATTTCCAGCATCCGCAGTTTTTTTTGTTTTTATCGTTGTATTTAACATTGTCTTGTGTCTGTCACTTTGCCACATCATGACTGTTAAATATGTTCAACTACAGATTAATCCTAACTACCTTATGCACATCCAACAGTGACAACAACCTGCATTTCTATAGAACATTTGACACAGAAAAAAAGTCCCAATGCACTTCACAGGAGTCTAATTAGGCTAAATTTGACATGGAGCCACATAAAGAGATATTAGAAAGTGGCCAAAGGCAGGACCAACAAGAAAGTCTTTAAGGAGGGAGAGGTGGAGGGGTGGAGAGATTTAGGAAGGGAGTTCCAGAGCTGAAGACCTAGGCAATTGAAGGCACTGTCACCAGTGGTGGAGTGATTAAATATATTTTCCTTTAATTAATTAAGCAATTTTTAAAAATGAGCAAAATCCGCAATATCAGCTAGGTATCAACTTCGACAATGCAGGTGTTGAGAGCTGCTTCAAGGTGATACCTTATATCCCTCAGGTGGATAGATGTTTAAATATGTTTGAAATTTGACATGTAAATATGTTTAGATTTGAAATTTAAATATGTTTAAATTTCAACAATGCTTGGCAGTTAACTGTCAGTCACCATTAACTGGTGTATTCACCATGACAAATTTAAATATGAGATGCACAAGAGAGCAAAATTGGAGGAGCACAGAAGTTTTGGAAAGTTATATGTAAGGAAACATAATGATGTCCCATTGTACGGATGTACACATACTTTAAAACAAAAACTGTAAACTTCCCCCTCCTGGTTTCTGCTCTTCCCTGACCAAGATGGTAGCATAGAATCTGCCTCCGACATTGGCTGCTTTTGGGATATCACTGGGAGCTGTGCAATGGGCCTGATCCACTAGCAGTTTCCCTTCTTCCTATTGGAGAGGGTGAGTGTGTGGGGCTGCATCTCAAATATCTTCTGCATCTATCCACCTGCGAGATATAAAATATAACATCCTGAAACAGCTCTCAACATCCGTGCTATCGAAGTTGGTACCTAGCTGATATTGCAGATTTTGCTCAATTTTTAAAACTATTGAACTAATTAAAGGCAAATATATTTAGCTCGAGTGTTTTTTGATAGACAACTGAAGAGCAACAATAGTGATAACTCCAAGTGCTGAAAAAGCATATTTGTGCTTTTTGATGTATTTAAGACATGGGTGAGATTCTCCTTCCAGCACTGATATTCTAAAAGGATGAGGCTTCTACCCACACCTTTGACATTACCATAAAAAACACCCAGTTTCTTCATTCAGGGATCGACTCAGTAATATAACTCCAGCACAGGAAATGTCAAGAACAGCATTAAAGGGACAGAGGCACACTAAAAAGTCAGAATAGATGTCCCATTGAGGGCCTGAACTGAGTGCAGAGTGAGACGAGGATGATTAAAGGTCCCATGACTTTGAGGTGGTGGGAGGAGACAGCAGGCTTCTTTGGCCTTTTTTGTGAAATAGGCCTCGGAAGTAGTTCCACCAGCCGTGAGGAAGAAAATTGCAGTAATTATGCTTTTATTTAGTGGGTAATGTACCTTTAAGAATAATATTTGTTAAGGAATATCACATGATCTGTAGTAACCAATAGGATGGTAGCACGGGCTACCTCAGTAGTCAGTGTAGAGACACTTGAAGTTGAAAGCACACGTGTAGTTGCTGCTGAATATATTATAAATAAACTTAATGGTTCCACTTAAGAAGCATCTGCAGTTTAACTGTATTACTAAGAGTACAACTCAGCCACCCTACAACAAATGAGATGAGGATAAAATAGGATTGAATGGAAGAAATCAAGTTAAAAAGAAATCAGCACCGTAACTCACCCAGTGACTGTAAGAAGCAGGCTCTGTTAAAATTGAGGAAGTTATCGTATCTCAAACTGCCACAATTTGGGAGAATTGATCTTTTTGAAGCAGCCACAGACAATTGGTCTCAAGACATAGAACGCCTCATGTTCTTTTTCAAGCGAGCGAGATAATGGGGGAAGAGAAGAGGCGAGTGATCCTCTTGAGTATTTGTGGGAGCAAAACCAATGGTTTGATTTGAAGTTTTATGGCACCCAGTGTCCCAGATTCTAAGAATTCTAATGAATTGGTGGACCTCATGAAGGATTACTTTGAACACAAGCCTTCAGTCACGATGCAGAGGTTCAGATTTAATTCACAAAATAGAGCCCTGGGTGAGAAAATTGCATGCTATGTGGCAAATTTGAAGCAGCTAATGGAACATTGTGGGTTCAGTACAACTCTAAATGACATGCTCAGAGATTGTTTAGCATGTGCTGTGAAAGAGTAGGCAGTCTGGCGGGTGCTTTACACAACCCCCCTCACACACATTATGGGGAACAGGCTGGGGGTGGGCAGGAAGATGGTTGGATGGCCAGCCGACATATTTTACCTGATCCCCATCCCCCCCAATGAAAAAATGCACAGCTGTGGTGGGGGTGGGGAGGGGGACATAAAATCCAGCCCCTTGGAGAAACATATTTGTGCTTTCCGGTATACATAAGACATGAGTGGGATTCTCCTACCAGCAGTGATATTCTGAAAGGGTGAGGCTTCTACCCACACCTCTGGCATTGCCATGAGTAACACTCAGGTTCAGAAAAGATTATTGTCCAAAGTGAATCTGGATTTCAAGAAGGCGCCAAAGATAGCGCTGGCCATGGAAAGCGCTGTAAGAGATTCACAAGCAATATAGAGTGCGCAAAACGGTGCTGTCCTTTACATTGGGTGGGAAACCTCTTGCGAAAGTGGGGCAAAAAAGCAAGACTCTGCTGAGCAGCAGGAAACAGCCTTCGTTGGCTGAAGAATGTAAAAAAAACTTAACAACATTGTTGTGTCTTCTCTGCCAACTCATTGCTCAGTTTGTTCTGAGAAGTGCTGAATTCTTTGTATTTCTTTTCATACTTTTCCAGAGGTACAAACTTTGACTTTAGGGCACCTTGTAGTGTGCGAAGGTGCGACATCAAAGAATAATTTTAATCAGATTGGGAACAATCAGTCTTTTAGCAATTAGCAGTTTAAAGAAACCGAAGGCTACTATTGTCACAGAAATGGACATATGATGAGGCAGTGCAAGGAAAGATTCAAGCAGGCTTGTAAACAAAAGAAGAAGCCCAATGAAATCTGCAATATACAGGAGCCTGAAACAACAAATTCAGATATTTACTTGTTGTTTAATCTGAAAGCTGGAAAGACAGAACCAATATTTGTCACAGTGAAAGTAAATGGCAAACCTGTTAAAATGGAAGTCGACACGGGACCTTTTACTACAGTAATTGGGGAACATACATTCAGATATTTGAATAATGGTGAATATCATTTAAATTTAGCACAAACTGCTGCCAAGCTAAAAACATATGCAGGTGAAGACATTCAATTAAAAGGCATAAGCAGAGTGACTGTCCATTACGGAAGCCAATTGGCAAAGCTACCAGTGCAGTTATTGAGGGGCAGAGGAACAAGCCTTCAAGAGCGAAATTGGTTAAGGGAAATCAACTTTGATTGGCCACTGAGATTCCAAAAGGAAGCTGGGAGTGTTCCTGTTTTGAAAAAGGAATGCATTCAGACTCAACAACCTGAAGAAATGCAGACTGCCTTAAGCCAAAACCAGGAAGAACAGGAGAAGAAGCTCGAAGAGACCCTGCTTGATGACAGAGTTCGAGATGAGGTGGGCAACATTCGCAAGGGAAAAGAAAACTTGTTGAAAGACCTTCACACACTATAAGATGCCCTCAAGTCAGAGTTTGTAGCTCTGGAAAAGTATGAAGAGAAATAGAAAGAATTCAGCACCTCTCTGAACAAACTGAGTTGGCAGCGAAGACACAACAATGTTCAATTTTCCAGGAGGCAGCAACAAAAACAAAAAAGAGACAGAAGAGCTGAAGAATCGGCTAAATGAAGGCAAAGAGGCTTTGGACGGAAAAGTCACAGAATTTTCCAAGAAGCAAACAGATAATGAAATTTTGGGAGACTCGGCCATTGAGCTCAGACAAATTGAGCTTGCATCTAAGAGAAGTGAAGTCAGGAAGAAGGCCAAAGTTAAAGTCTGCACTAGCAAGAAGAAAGCATTTAGAAAGAAGATACAGAAATACTAATAGGGCCTTAATTCTGGCAGCATACACCTTCATATATAGGCCTGGCAATCAAATTCCAAATGCCGATGCTCTTAGTCGTTTGCCTTTACAAGAAAACGGTGAGCATGTCCCAGTTCCACAGGAACTTGTTTTACTGTTAAATTTCTTAGATTCTTCTCCAGTATGTGCTCGACATATCAGAGACTGGAGAAGTCGGGACCCAGTCCTATCTCAAGTATAAGAACAATTGTTACATGGTTGGTCACGGGAGCCTGTATCTGATTAAATGAAACCATACTTCGACAGAAGACATGTAATGACCAGTCAGGATGGCATCTTATTGTGGGGTGCACAAATGATAGTTCCTCCAAAGGGAAGGGAGCCACTTTTAGTTGAACTACAAAGTGCCCATCCAGGAATTTCCCAAATGAAGACCATAGCATGTAGCTATTTATAGTGGCCAGGGATGGATGGCGAAATAGAGAGTATGGTAAAGCATTGTGTGCAATGTCAGCAAACACTGCCAGTGACAGCGCCATTACACCCATGGGAATGGCCAGCTAGACCCTGGGTGTAGTTAAACATTGACTACATTGGACCTTTCCTGAGAACAATGCTTCTACTCATTGTCGATGTCCATTCAAAATGGTTGGATGTATATGAGGTGAAGTAACCAACATCGGCCGCTACAATTGAGTTTTGCCATTCATGGAGTAGCAGAAGTAGTTGTTTCTGATAATGGCACAGCATTTACGAGTGCTGAGTTTCAACGGATTATCAGCTTCAATGGTATCACTCATGTAAAAACTGCACTGTATCACCCTTCCACAAACAGACTGGCTGAAAGGGTGGTTCAAATATTCAAGACAGGCATGAAAAATTTAACTGGTGATTCCTTGGCAATCAAGCTAGCGCACTTTACTTTTCATTACAGGACCACCCCTCACACAACAACAGTTGTCACACCTGCGGAGTTATTGTTGACCTTAATAATGCCGAATTTAGTGAGGAAGGTGGAAAAGAGTCATGGAAGCCAGAAAACTAGACACTAGGCATAGTTGTGAGAGGAAATTTACCATGGGAGACCCGGTATCCGTGCAAAACTTCGGGGAAGGACCAAAGTGGTTACCGGGTGAAATAAGTGCGGTGACTGGATCTCTATCTTACCATGAGGAGTTGGAAGACCGGATCATCCGTAAACATGTGGACCATTTAAAGAACAGAGAGACAAATCACCAAGATATGGTTCCACCAGTGCTCATGACCAGGTCTGTGTTTCCTGTTAAGAATACTTAACTCAGGACTGACATGTCTGATGTTCCTGTAAGAGTTAAGGATACAAGTGCCCACCAAAGCACCTGATGTTCAGGCAACTCTGGAAGAGGAGGTTCCTGACAAAAAATCTGAAGTTGTAGAGCTGTGAAAGAGCACGGAAATCTCCTTGAGGCGCAGGGCTGCCTCAGGGAGATTAGTTTGATTTTTGAAAATTTTAATAAAGAAAAAAAATTTCTATAAGACATGTCCCCTCATGTGACAGTATCAGATGAGCTGGGATATGTCAATGAATTTTATTTAAAAAATTTATTAAACTTTAAAAACCTTCATGGAACCTCATCTTGCCCTTGGATGAGGTTTCATGATAAATGCGAAGGCCGCCTGGGCTCTTCGCCTGCCCGACAACCTGAAGGTTGGATGGGCAGCTCAGTTAGTTAGTTTAATTGCTGTTTAAATGGCCATTATAGGCCTTTGACAGATCGGCGGGCATGCAGCCGACTCTGGTGTGCGCCCACTGAACTCAAGATCTGAATGACATGCGGTGACATCAGGTCGCAAGCCCGACATCATCGCGCATCATTTTACGCATTGGAGAGCAGGCCTCGTCCCTGCTCGCTGACTGGAAGATTCTGGCCTTAATGTTCCACTTAAGAAGTGTCTGCAGTTCAACTCTATTACTAATAGTACAACTCGGCCACCCTACAACAAAAACCTACAGGGTCACAGGCTCCACCCTCTGTGGGAGATCTTCATAGACATCACTCTACACTGCTACCCTATTTAATTTCAAGCAGGATCACAGAAGAGAATTCACTATGTATTTTATTAATATTCCTTACAGCACCTTCAAGAAAAAAAAATTCGCTGGAGATATTACAAATTATTGCCAGGAATTTCCTCAGGAACCCTCTTTTTTGGCTACTTTCACTTTTGGTGGAAGATTGGTGCATTTATACGTTTTTCCATGGGGTTGCCGCTGACCTACCTGTTATGAAGCCACAACAGTTGTTGAGGGGAAAACTCCCAAAGAAATATCCAAGCATTTTTATCAGAATCATGGGCAATCCATGCATCTCTGAGTTCTATTTCACCTTTGGAAATATGGAAGTTACTAACCTATGCAATTCATACCCAGAACCCACTAACCGTCGGAGAATCATAGGCCATTTGTACAAATCCATTCTCTCATTTCTCAGTGTCAGTTTTTTTTTTGGAAGCAAATTAAATCTACTGGCAAAGTCACTATACTCTAGTGGAAAACCAGCTTAATTAAAATCAGGCTACAATAAATCATAAGCTCTACAAAACATCAATCATCTCAGAAATTAGCTGTGACCAACAAAAAATAATTTAGCTTGAAGCTATTAAAAGAAATAACATGATTAACTGCAAAATATTAGTTTTCTATGATTGTTCCTTTTATATTTTTTGTCAATTTTAATTAGGCCTGATTTCTCAGTCCTTCTAATTCAATGGTTCCTCGCATTCAAGTTCACCTGCTCAACTTGATTGAACTTCCTCCTAGATACTTTAGTTCTTCTTCTATTAAAGTGTATTCATCTTAATTCTTCGCAGCCATAAGTTTTATTCTTTGCTTGTCTCTCTCGTGTTTCGTCAGAAACTCTGGATTAATTGTGTTTTTATTTTATCACTCTTAGTCCCTCAAAATCTGTGCCCCTAGTTATTTGTTCACTTCAACCATCAGGTTTCCTGATTTCCCTTTGCCTTTCTCTCTCTTCCTGTTTCAGAATATCTACTGCACTCTCTCTTTCTTGTTCCTTTGAAAATTCCAGTTCACCACCTCTCTCTCACGAACACACACACACACTGTTACATACACACACACAAATGTACAGATGCATACACATATACACACACAGACAGATACACACACACACACACATAGATACACACACACATATACACACATGGATATACACACACACAGATACACACATACATATATACACAGATATCCACACACATACGCAGATAAATACACGTAGATACACATACAGATATACACACACAGTTACATACACACACACAAATATACACATGCATACACAAATAAACACACATAGATACACACGGATATACACACACGAACAGATATACAGAGACACAGACACAGATATACACACACATACACACACACACACATAAACGCAGAGGCACACAGAGATATACACATACAAGGTTACGTTCACACACAAAAATATACACATGCATACACAAATCATCATACTAGGTCTTTACGAGACAGACAATATCTATGAGAAGGCAGCAAGATCCATAAGACTATAAGACATAGGAGCAGAAATTAGGCCATTCGGCCCATCGAGTCTGCTGATAAGTTTCTCCTCATCTCTGTTCTGAAAGGTCTTCCCTTTACTCTGAGACTGTGCCCTCGGGTCCTAGTCTCTCCTACTAATGGAAACACCTTCCCCACATCCACTCTATCCAGGCCTTTCAGTATTCTGTAAGTTTCAATCAGATCCCCACTCATCCTTCTAAACTCCATCGAGTATAGACCCAGAGTCCTCAAACGTTCCTCATATGTTAAGCCTTTCATTCCTGGGATCATTCTCGTGAACCTCCTCTGGACCCTCTCCAGGGCCAGCACATCCTTCCTGAGATACGGGGCCCAAAATTGCTCACAATATTCTAAATGTAATCTGACCAGAGCCTTATAAAGCCTCAGCAGCACATCCTTGCTTTTGTATTTTAGTCCTCTTGAAATAAATGCCAACATTGCATTTGCCTTCCTAACTACTGACTCAACCTGCAAGTTAACCTTAAGAGAATCCTGGACTAGGACTCCCAAGTCCCTTTGCATTCCAGATTTCTGAATTCTCTCCCCATTTAGAAAATAGTCCATGCCTCTACCAGCCCCACACTTTAGCAATGCCTTCCTGGAGAAGCTCCTCCAGGCCTTCAAGAAAAGGCAGGGCATCCTCTTTCTAAGGGGTGGCAGCAGAAGGCCCACTCAACTGACCACAACGGCCTGGGAGGTAGTTGCCGGGGTGGTCAGTGCCCATGGGGTCCAAAAGAGGACAGCCCTGCAGTGCAGGAAGCAGATAAATGATCTCATCTGCTCCACTAGGGTAAGCGAACATTCTACTCATCCCAAAGTCACATCACCACTCATTTTGTGATTCTGTCATGGGGCATGGGCATCACTGGCAAGGCCAGCATTTGTGTTAAAAACAAAAAAACTGCGGATGCTGGAAATCCAAAACAAAAACAGAATTACCTGGAAAAACTCAGCAGGTCTGGCAGCATCGGTGGAGAAGAAAAGAGTTGACGTTTCGAGTCCTCATGACCCTTCGACAGAACTTGCCCATCCCTAAATGCCCTTGAGAAAGTGATGGGGTGCTGCCTAATTGAACCACTGCTGTCCATGTAGAGGCACTGTTAGGGAGGCAATTGCAGAATTTTGATCCAGCCACAGTGAAGACACACCCATGGGGTGGAGAAGAGGGCAACTTGCAGGTGCGTCTACTGCCCTTGTCTTTCTTGCTGGCAGTGGTCATGGGTTTAGAAGGTGTTGTCAAAGGAGCCTTGGTGACTTGCTGCAGTGCATATTGTACATGGTACACATGGCTGCCACTGTGCATCATTGGTGGAGGGAGTGAATGTTGGAGGTGGTTGATGTGGTGTCAGTCAAGCGGGCTGCTTGGTCCTGGATGATGTCGGGCTTCTTGAGTGTTTATGGAGCCGCATTCATCCAGGCAAGTGGAGAGTATTCCAACACGCTCCTGACTTGTGCCTTGTGGATGGTGGTCCGGCTTTGGGGATACAGAGGTCATTTATTAGCCACAGAATTAGTAGTCTGTGACCTGCGCATTCATTAAATGTGCTCACAATCCATCTATCTGCCTTTAAGCAGGAGAAGACAGCCCACAACGGGAGGGTGAGAGAGAAGGCGGGATGCCTGAGTTCAGACCCCTCACTCAATTTGAGCAGCAGGCTGTGAAGCTAGCAGGTGAGGATTGAGACCGTGCCTGTGCCAATGGCGATGTCAGCTTCTCCCAGGAATCTCATGAGGATGCATGTATTATTCCAAGAACATTGGAACATTACTCTGATTGATGTGTGCAAAGTTTGAGCCAGCCAGGCAGTCACTTATTCTCTCTTTTCTCCATTCTAGGTGCCAGCAGGAAGATGGGGAGGCCAGCACCTGTAGCTGAAGTCAGCCTCAGCCCCCCAGGAAATTTCAGAGGAAGGTGACAAATACTTCACACCTGTAGAGCTGTCACCTACACCCTCCGCCAGCCCAGAGACACACACCTAGGGTCATATATCTAGTTTAGGCTCGAGGTCACACTCTGGTGGCCACCTCACAAACATGTGTCCACATTAGGCGTAGGCAGTGAGAGCCAAGGCCTCTGGCACTCGGAGGACTGCTGGTGAAGAGGCCCCTGCTAAGTCAGAGTCAGGTGACAAGCCTCTGGAAGTGGTCCAAGAAAGGATACTGGAGTATCAAGGAGATGCACGGGAAGTTCAGCCAGAGCTTTGAGAGGCCCTCAACAGAGTGGCACGAGTGACAGAGGAGCCTGTCTGTGTGCTCTCTGATATTGTGGCTCCGGCATGTGAGAAAATGAAAATCTCCATGGGGAGGATGGAGACCTACGCTGAGCAGAAAGCTGTTTCTACTGGATATGCACTTGGACCTGCACTCCAATGCCATGGTCATGGGTGTGTCTCTGCAGTGGCTAGCCAAGAGGAGATGGGGCATCTCCACGAGTCAGAGAGGTGCCCTCAGACACCCGTAGAGAAGAGGAGTGTCAGACGGACACCCCGGAGGCATCTACCCAAGACACTCCAAGGTTGCCCAGGGGTTCCAAACCCCCTCTGCCTGTGACCCCATCAGCTCCAGCTGCTCAGGCCGTAAAGGTGCACCAGCCCCTGAGCAAAGAAGGCTGGGGCCCACCATGCCTTGGAACCCCAGAGCACACTTGACAAAGTCATCACAGACATGAGAGCACAGTAGTCAGCAGGCTGCCTCCACCTCTGCTGTGGATGTCGGGGACTCACCCTTCCGAGGTGGTAGAGTTAGAAAAAGTAAGAAGTTTTGAATAAGCGCTGGTGGCATAGGTGTTTATTGTTGTACATAGTTTTGGCTCTTGTAACCATATGTTAGCTTGCACTGGTTGGAAGCATCCTGGATTCATTCTTGCTGCTAGATGTCATAGTGGTCACGCACACTCCACCCCTTCCAGGCGAAGGACATCCTGGGGTACCAAGAATGCATCTTCCTCCCCCTAATACATGCCTGCACATGGAGACATCACTCACAAGGGTAATAAGAGCCATGTGCAAGAAGCCTCCCATTTACACTATTCCGCTTGCCTCCACTGCCCTTGAGACTCCATAGGGAGACCTTTTACTTGCCATTATTGAAAGACTAACTGGGAGGATGTGTCAATGTATAAATAATCACATTGCATGGCAATTGCCTTGTTAAAGACAATTGCTGGTTAAACAGGTGATGGGTATTGATTATCACATCTAAACAGAATAAAAAGATACAGTTTGTGTGGAAGCTACTTGGAAGTCAGTGGTATTGAGGAGTTGTCATGAAAATAAACCAGCTCGAACCAAAAGATCAGCCTGGATTTATTCTTCCACCACAACCTCTTATTGTGACTAACATGGTTGCAGAGGATGAACTTTAAGCTTTGCTGATTGATTGCTGTATATGAAGATTTCTGCCTCAATCCTCTGAGGAAAAAGAAATGTGCTGTTGCTGACAATTTAAGTTAAGGAATGGTAGAAGGACAGTGCAAAATCTCAAGCTTTGACTATCCGCCAATTTTTTCTGACTCTGAACCTTATCAGCAATGGAAGGGTGAAGTTGAAATGTGGGCCTGGGTTACTTCCATACCCCGGAAGAGGCAAGATATGGCTTTGGTGTTATCATTACCAGCCAAAAGTAAGATAAGGAGTAAGGTATTTTCAGAGGGGAAAGTGGATGATTTGGGTCATGAAGAGGGATTGAACCTTCTGTTACAATATTTGGATAAGTTTTACCAAAAGATATTGGAAGCGTGTGAAGTTTGGATGAACTTTGATAGGTTTAGGAAATCAGATGATCAGTCCATGGAAGAATATATCATGGATTTTGACAAATGGTGCCGGAGACTACAGAGATTTGAATTTGAAATTCCGGAATCGGAATTGGCATTTAAATTACTGGACTGTGCTCACGTTTTCCGTGTTGATAGTCTTTTAGTATTAACGGGTAGATTTCTGGGGGAAAGAATCTCCCCTAGGTCAAATGGCTGCTGCCCTGAAAAAATTTCTTGGGAAACAGTCATTCCCTGTCACTTTCGTAGCAAATGCGAACCACTATGCTGTGAAACAAAGGATAGAGGATTCAATGGTGACCGAATTTCGAGGTCGGCCAAATGTTGAACGAAGATTCCAATACAAAGATGGGGTTAATGACGAGGTCTGAAAATAGTTGTAACCCTAGCCAATTTGAATCTGGACTAAAAGCGTGTCTGGGATGGTGACTGTAGGCACTTAAATCCAAAAAAATGCATGGGGAATGGTTAATCGGTACTTTCGGTGTGATTCCCAGTATCATTATGTGATGAACTGCCCACAGCGAAGGAATTGTGTTTTTGAAGTGGCCCATGAGATGGATTCATCTGAAACTGAAAATGATTGTGACTGCCATGATGGAATCGTATTGATCAGAGTTTGAATCTGGTGATGAGTATCTTGAGGGTAGATTCCTTCAACTGTGCAGTTCTGGACAGTGGTTGCACTTCTACAGTGTGTGGCATAGACTGGCTTGACTGTTATCTGAGGTCTCTTGATGAGGCAGACTGGCAGAAGGCCAAGAAGTATAAAACCCTCGAAGGGTCATGAGGACTTGAAACGTCAACTCTTTTCTTCTCCGCCGATGCTGCCAGACCTGCTGAGTTTTTCCAGGTAATTCTGTTTTTGTATAAAACCCTACCTGCTTCAGGTTCAGAGATGACAATACATTAACATCCTCCAAACTGGTGGTCCTCCCTTGTAAGATGGCAGGGATCAATCTGTTTACTAGTACTGATGTGGTTTCTAGTGAGATACCACTGTTAAGTTGATCTGTGATGAAGACTCAGATGATGCTAGATATGAAGAATGATAGAGCAGTTGTGTTTGGGAAAGAATGTGGATCTACATTTTACTTGGTCAAGCCACTAAGGAAGCCAGAGGTTTCTCATCAAAAAGTTCATGAAGTGTTGTTAACTGCTGAGAATAAGAATTTGGTGGACAAAAAGAAGATCATTTAGAAATTACATAGATGGTTTGCATATCTGGTGCCACAGAAACTGAAGACTCTACTTCATGATGCAGGAGTGGTCAATAAAGGATTTGATGACCTTATTCAACAAATCACTGATCAGTGTGACATTTGTCTTAAATATCGTAAGGAAACCATTGCATCCTGTTGTGAATTTGCCACTAACTAGGGAGTTTAATGATGCAGTGGCAATGAACTTGAAAGTTTGGGTCAATTTTTTAATACACTTCATAGATATGGCAACCAGGTTTAGCCTATCCACAGTGATACATAGTAAAGACAAAAGGACCATTGTCGATAAGGTCATGGAGAAATGGGTAAGAACAGGATTAGGAACACCAACGAAGTTCCTCACAGATAGTGGTGGGGAATTCGCCAGTGAGGAATTTCAAGATACGTGCGAAAATTTGAACTTCATAGTTATGTACACTGAAGCTGAGAACTCATTTAGTAATGATTTTTGTGAAAGAAACTATGCGGTAATAGATGACATGTTACATAAAATATTAGCTGATCAACCAGATTGTAAATTGCAAATGGCTCTAGCATGGGCACTGCACACAAAGAACTCTCTGCAAATGGTTAGGTGGGTACAGTCCATATCAGTTGGTGTACAGAAGAAATCCAAAGTTACCTTCCATGTTGTCAGATGCTCCCCCTGCTCTAGAAGGGACTAGCATTAGCTCCACCTTTTTTGTTCATCTGAATACTTTGCATGCAGACAGGAAAGCTTTCATTAAAGCTGAGGTTTCAGAAAATTCAGCGAGCGCTACAGTACCGCATAAATCCATCGGGAATACAGCTTAGACAAGGAGCCATGGTATATTATAAGGGCGAAGGCCAGGAAGAGTGGAAAGGACCTGGCAATGTAATAGGGAGTGATGGGAAAGTAATAATTGTGTAACAATCAATCAAACTGTTAGGGTACATTCTTCGTGGTTAATTGGTACTGATTATATCTTTTCAGGTTCTGAACAGGACATAGAACATGAGGAGACACCATGCACTTCACATACACACACAGGGTAGTTATGAGGAACAGATGACAGCGGATACAGGTTTGCCTGACAATGAACAAAGTAATACTGAAGTACAGGATAACGCTATTCATCCAAAAGGGCAACTACCCAAAGTAGGAACAAAGGTAACATACATGCCAGATGGGACCAGTGTGTGGAGGGATGCCAGCATCATAGGGAGAGCAGGAAAGGCCATTAGTAAATACAAACTTTGGCTAGATGTGCAGGATGAAGGACAGGACCTATTGATTGGCAAACCGAGGTAAAAGTGTGGAAACCCAGAAAGCACAGTGAGTTCTGACAGTGGACCAGAAAGAGATAACAACCCTAGAAAAAAATCACAGACTTGTGAACGGGGTTCTGCTCGCTTTGGGGAAAGATCATAGTAGCAGTCCAGGAAGAGGGGGGAGTGTGTATAGAGGCCATAGCTTAACAAGAATGAGGACTAGAGAGCAAGCTAGCAATCTCAATAGAAGTAGAAGTCCTTATGACTGAGAGATTCTAGTAGCTGCTAATGAATTGGCAAATAAGCTGATAAAGGAAACCAAACGGAAAGAGTTAGAAAGTTGGAAGGAATTTGGGGTATATTCTGAAATACCTGGCAGACGACAGCCAGCTTTATCTCCCAGATGGATCTATACAGAAAAGGTGCTCGCAGACGGCACATAATACCAAAGTGAGATTAATAGCCTGAAACTTTGAAGAGAGATTAGGAGATCAAGATGTCAGTGGACTCACCTACTGTGGGGAAAGTGAGTATGAAGATTTTTTTTCAGCTATTTTGGCATCCTTTTCCTGGGAGTGCAAGTCGATTTGATATAAAGACTGCGTTTTTACAACGGGAGAAGTTTCAAAGGGAAGTTTTTTGAAACCACTCAAAAAAGCTGGGAATGTAGAAGGAAAACTATGGAAACTGAACAAGTGTGTTTATGGATTGAATGATGCGTCAAGAGTATGGTATTTTTCCATGAGGTCTGTCCTGTTGAAATCAGGTTGGATTCAGTTCAAGGCAGACCCCGCGATGTTCTACTGGTACCATAAGGAGAAACTAGCTGGAATATTTATCATTCATGTTGATGATTTCCTGTGGAGAGGCAATGTAGAATTTGAACTATGGGTAATTGAGAAGATAAAGAAGGAATTCAATGTTGGAAGTCAGGATTCGGGGCCTTTAAATACATAGGTTAAGACATTAAACAAAGCAAGTTAGGAGTGACATTGAATCAACAATCTTATCTAGAAAATGTTAATCATATCCCAATAACTCTGGTTAGATCCTCACAAAAAGAAGATCCTGCTACCAAGGAAGAAATGGAACAGTTGAGAAGTTTGATTGGGCAGATGAACTGGTTGTGCACTCAGACTAGGTCTGACACTAGTTATGGTGTGCTGGAGCTGAGTATCATGATGAAACATGGAGCTGAGCAAGTTCTGAGAGCAAATAAAACACTTAAAATTAAATTAAATTTTGAGAGATGTGTGCTCAAATTTCCAGCCTTGGGTAATCCAGAAGATATGAGGTTGGTCATTTTAGTGATGCTACATGCTAATCTTCCAGCTGGTAATCTAGCACAGCAGGGTTTATCATATTCTCGGTGGGAAAGAATGATAAATGTTGCCCACTGGCTCGGGAGGCCAAGAAAATAATAAGGGTAGTGAAAAGCACCTAAGCTGCTGAAATGCTGGCCTTAGCAGAAGCATTAGATATGGGTGTTTACTTATCCAATATACTGACAGAAATATCATATAAGGGGCAATGTGGGAAAAGTTTGTCAATAGAATGTTATTTTGATAACCGGTCTTTTTGGGACAATGTTCATTCCACAAAAAGTGTCACTGAAAAAAGGCTAAGAATATACCTCACCAGCATAAAACAAATGTTAGAGAGAAGAGAGATCTCTAAGGTATCTCTAATGGGTTTTACACAAGTCACCAACTATCAGCCTGTTTCACGAAAATAAGTGTCTGCTCTTAGAAATTATTACATGTATTGAAAGAGGGGGTGTCTTGTGTTATAATGATGAAATGAAGAAAAACTTTTTAAAGGAAATACAGGAACTATAGATGTGGAAATATGTGACATTATTTCCTTCTGTTTGTTCTAAAAGCTGTTAAGTTGTTTTTTCAAAGTTTTAATTTAAAAAGAAAAGAGGGGAACCTGTCAATGTATAAATAATCACACTGCATGGCAATCACCTTGTTAAAGACAATCGCTGGTTAAACAGGTGATGGGTATTGATTATCCCATCTAAACAGAATAAAAAGATACAGCTGGAACACTTTGAGTGGAAGCTACTTGGAAGTCAGTAACACTGAAGAGTTGTTCTGAAAATAAACCAGCTTGAACCAAAAGACCAGCCTGGATTAATTCTTCCACCACAACCTCTTACTGTGAGTAAAAGGATGGAGGTTGGCAGTCTGGAGTTGGCTGCCATTCACCTGGAAGGCCCCTTGTAGGCAACCCCCTCCCTCACTCCCTTCTTTTCTCTGAATGGAGCTGATGGCAAACTGATCAGAGTGAATGGCAGTTCCACACCTTGCTGGGATGTTGTTGTAATGACAACTCCCTGGGCCAGACTTACTGCCATGTGGCCCTCACCAGACAGTAAGGATTTGCAAAGCACAAAGCTCTCCTTTAGTCTCTATATAATTTTTAGGGTTTCCCTTGAGTTGTCCAGTTGTGCTGATCTTCACCCCCCTCCCAGCTGAGAAGACCCTCCTCCCACCACTATGGGCTGCATTTTTCCTGTTAAGGCCCGCCCAGTGTAATACGCGAGCGGTAGCGGGCGGGGGGGAGGAGGGAGAGTCAGGTCCAGCGCTCTTTTGTGCATGCGCGAAAGAACGCTTCAATCTCCCTGAAGCTTGAGGCTGCCTCAGGAAGATGAAAGCAATTGTTTAAATTTTTATAGTTTTTTTTTTTATGAAACATATCCCCTCATGTGACTGTCACATGAGATGGGACATGTTCTTATTTTTCATGGAAATTTTTTATTTAAGTTGTAAAAGCTTTATGAAACCTCATGCCACTTGTGGATGAAGTTTCCTAAAAAGACGTGAAGGCCGCTTGGCCTTTTCACCTGCCCACCAAATGTAAGGTTGGACATTAATTACCTCATTAATGGCCTTAATGGACTTTTTAAATATTGGCGAACGAAACATAGAGACAACACGATGACGTAGGGACACACTCCCGACATCATCGCACATCATTTTACGTGTGTCATTTTACATGCCAGCATGTCGGACCTGCACCCGCATGCCAACTGAAAATCCCTGGCCTATGTTTTGCAGTTGGACATAAAGGGCATTGCCTTGTTGGTGAACTGCTTGTGTCTCAGGATGGCACGTGTAGCATTTGAGACTGTTTCTCCTCCATCTATTACCCTCCTCCTGTCACCCCGCCCCATCACCATAAGGTGACCTTCAATCTCTCCCTGGTAACCATTGAGCCTCCCCCTTTCACTCTATTCACTGTCAACTTGGATAAGCCTTCCCAGCCTGCTGAGCCCACACCAATCACTGTGCCCATTACTATCTTGATGCTGCCTACTCCCAAAATCTGTGCCACTCTTCTTCTCCCCTCAATGACCCTATGGATGAAAACCACACAGGCCATACCCAAACCCTGACCCGATCACCCTACCAAATCCTACTTGCCCTTCTCGGTCACCGTCCCTTCCTGTCATCAGTACCCTCAGTTCTCCCAACATTGATTCAACTGAATCGTCCCTCTGAAACATTCTGCCCCCACTTCCCCGCACACTTAGCCCCCCATCCCCCTCACTCCACCCATCGGCCTTTCACGTCTTCCACTCACCACCCCCTACCCCGCCTCCTTTCTTGTCTTCCATGCTCAGCATCTCCTGCCACCCTCTCTGGTGGTGGGGACAGCATCCACTGGCTGCTAAGTCTTGAATCTCTCACCAGGTGCAAGCCACATTCGTGAAGTCGGGTAACTGAATGGAGTAAATTCTTGCTGGAGGGATGGAAGATTTGATTGAAGCACAAGATTCTCGTCTGCCGGGGGCGGGGTCTTAATGAGCACGCATAAGATGCAAGATGGATTCCCAACGATCTTCAACTGGAACATCAATGTGCCACGAAAGTCTGGAGAGGAAGATCCCGACCTCATTTCCTGATGTCGAGAAACTGATTTTGTACATCTCGCGTATCTTCCGCCCCCACCCTCCACAAATCCCACTACTGGCGAGAGGGGACGATTCCGGTTTCTTACTCCACAGATACTGGCTGACCAGCTGAGTGTTTCCAGTATTTTCTGTTTTGATTTTGAATATAATTTACCTTCAGTTGATCTCTATGTAAGAGAGTCATGACCAAGTGTAATATTAAGGTGATACAGAATTACAGGGCTGGGGCTAATTGGAATAAGTTCTGCAGAGGACCTTGAGGAATTGAGTACCTGTTATAAAGTCACATATTCTGTCCTTATTTTCATATGATACATTGGTACATGAATATGGAAAGCAAAGGTGTACTTAGTTGGGAAACATAAGAAATTTCTCCACAGGAATTCCAAGATTACGATCTGGACCATAACTGAGTTACATCACCCTCTGCAGGCAGGTCAATGCCCTTACAGCATGACAGGTTTACATTGGAGTTTCCATTATAAATGTGGACAAAGGAGTTCTTAATGGGAAAATACTAAAACAGAAATACAGCACAGGTATGACATCAAGTGCTAAGGTTTTGTAGACAGAAAATGCACACATAGTGAATGTGTGTTGCATCTGTGCAATGAGAAACAAAGGGCGGAATTGTTCCAGATTTGCACTAAGTGCAGTAGTGGGCAGGAAAAAAGATGTTTTACCCACTGGCCACAATGGCAGTTTTCTGTGCCCTATCGTCCAATTCCCAGCACGTCCTGCCTCATTAACAATGCATGCCCGGGAAACATGCTGGGTCGCTGGCTGGGTGGCCTCTGATTCGCGTGCCCCGCTGTTGCCTCAGGCCTTCAGTAAACCGGACGCCATATTTAAAGGGTGCCTCTGCATAGAGCTAGCACTCGTCAAGGGATAGGAAGCTGCTGGGAACTGATGGCTGCCAAAAGAAAGAAACATGCTGCCCCAAAATTTAATGACTCCTCTCTTGAGTGCTTACCGCGAAATCCTTTAGCACCTCTCTGGGCGAAGACCAACAAGAAAGGTCACCAATCAAGCTGCAGCAGTAGACAGTGCCAACATCCTGCAAAAGAGAACAGCCATCCAGTGCAGGAAGAGGATAAATGTTCTCATCCATTCCACCACGGTAAGTCAGCCACCTCATCATTCTCAACTTGCACACACTCAAACCCATCACACATCCACAGGGATCTCACACTTCAAGGGACAACACCACTAGCTCTCTCACATACCCTCACACCTCCATCAGGCTACTATCCTCTGGAGCTCACATCCTCATATCCCTGTTGATGGCTCTGCTCACTGAACAAATATTCCACGCAGTGCCATGCGTCCTGCTCACACCCTCTCCATCTCTTTTCATGCAGGAGAAGCTGACTCACAACAGCAGGGAGAGAGGTCCCAGGCCAGGGGTAGAGTGGCCCACATTAGACCCTTCACTCACTTTGAGGAGTGAGCGTGGTGAAAACATGAACTGTGCTTGTGGCAATGATGAGGTTGGTGGTAAACACCCAGGTGAGGATCCTGCACCACATCATCCCTCTTTCAATGCAATTGTGAGTGCCCTCTCTCCTGCTTTTGACCAGGCTAGCATGCATGAATTATTTCTACTTAGATTCACAGGGAGCTCTGTCAAGTGACCAACACCCTCAGCCAGCCAGTCCCTCTGCTCTAACCAGGTCCTCGCCTCCAGCCAAGAGGACACCTCCTCCATTGACGAGCTGGAAATAAGCAGCCTGGAAGACCCATCACTGCGCTTACCCACACCCTCCACAAGTGCAAAGACACACACCTTGGTGGGACCTAGATCTAGAGCAGGCTCAGGTTCACAGTCTGATGGTCACTGCACAGATACATGCCTGCAGCATCAGGCGGGTGCAGATTCAGCTGAACTTCCCAGCACTCGGAGGACTGCTGGCAAAGAGGTATCTGTGAGGTCTGAGTCAGATGACGAGCCTCTGGATTCAGCCTTCCAACTCATTGTGGGGAGTCAGCAGAAGGCCGGGTAAAATCATGCAGAGCCACTTTGAGGGCTTCCATGTGTCAGAAGAGTGTGTCCACCTGCTCTGAGGAAGTGGTGCCCATAAGTGCACACATTGACGTCTCCATGGGGAGGATGGCCGGCACCATGGAGACCCTGGTCCAGCAGAATGCGGAGATGCACACAAACCTGCATTCCATCGAGGTAGCCATGGGTGACTTCCTGCAATAGCAATGCGAGAGGGAAAAAGGGCACCTCAAAGTCCCTCCAGATGCCCCTTCCCCTCAAAGAGTCAGGTGTGTGCATGTGTCAATGCTGCCTCTTAGGGTACTCCTTCAGTCATCCACCTGAGCTGACCTGCATTCCCCACCCACCCCTGATCACATTCCCATGTGCCCTCCCCTAGTCACCATGTCCTTTCTCTCATCACTGTTCATCCCCCTGGTATCACCCTTCCACCCTGCTATCACCTACCAACCAGGATCCTTTTTTCCTTTCCATGATGTCCAGTTGAATGTGCATGTTCCCTACCTCCCTCATCCACACTGACCTCCCCAACCTCCAAACTCCCACCCCCATGGTTCCAGTCTGCCTCCGAGTCCCCACCAACCATCCCTGCCATCACTTCTATTGCTACCGCTCCACCCTCACCCTCCCACCCATTTGGCTCATCCTGCCATTCATTCTGCCATTCTTTCCTACTCTCAGTTCATTCCCCAGGAGGCAGTCATTCATTCCACAGATCCTTCCCTTGCACATTCACTTGGACATTTGCCCCCTCCCCCTCTTCCTTACACTCTTTACTCCACCCAGACTTCTTAAACACTCCAAAGTCCTTCCCCCCCTTGGACTCCTTCCCTGCTCCAGACTTCTTATTTCCCCCAGACTCATTCCACTCTCAAACTCCTTCCCACCTCCGAACTCCTTCCCTTAAGCCTTCCTCCCCCCTTACACCTACCTCCCCAGTTGCAACATTCTCCCCCATTACACCCTCCTCCACTGTACTCCCTCCCCACCAACCTCACCTCCCACACCTTAGTTTTCTCTCCCATCTCCCAACCTTGCCTCGCCCAGTACACCTTCCTTTCCCAGTCAAACCTGGACCTTCCTCTCCCACACCCCCTAGTGGTGGTCTCCTGCTCATAGCTGGACCTTCCTCTGCAACCCCACCCGCACCCCCCCCCCCCCCCCCACCTCAACGATCACCTACAGCAGCCCATGGACAAGACGCTGATGTCCCAAAGCCAACCCCAGATATGAATGGCGACCTCACTTCCTGTCAGCAGCTTCATGGTGGAGCCATGTCCATGAGACCCCCCCAGTATGCCATGCACATGTTGCTCTAAAGTCTGGTAGCTGTAGGGCTCCAGCATCATCTGCTCCTCAGATGTCTGCAATGTGAGCAAGGCCCTAACGGTAAGTCCCGACTTCTGCACGTCACACCTGTCAAGATGTGCTCTAGGCCGCTGATGCTTTCCTGCTGATGTGGGCAGTAAATTTGATGTGGTGGGGTGATTCCAGCGAGCAGGCAAGATGATGAGATGCAAATACATTGAAACTCAGTTCCCTACATTGGACAGCGGGAAAGGTAACCCGCTATTGACAGGCGGAGCGGACGGTCGCAAACTGGTTTTATTATGACAGCGTAAAACCAATTTTTGGCCTTCTTGCCATATTGGCCGTTCACACCTGCCATGACGCCCATGCCAATGTGGGCAGAACATTCCAGCCAGAGTTAATAGGAATTTTTGAGGCCTTAGGGAATGGGCTGGAAATGGGTGGCAATAAATGGGGCTGAAGGGCATGCTTGGCATTTTTGCAGTGGCAGAAATAGTGGCGAACAGCCATCCCACACAGAGGCCAATTGAGGCACTTAAGCAGCAAATTAAGGGTTAGTTACGGGTTCCTTTGTGCCACTGTTTTCATCTTAACAGCAGCACCATGAGGGGAGACTGCTAAATAAAGCTTGGGGAGTTGATAGCCTTCCTAATTGGCACCCTGTGGCCCGCAGAGCAATGCCACCCACCCTGCACATCCCCTTCCCCTGTAGCAACACAGCCACCCCATCCCTGTCTTCACAAACCACCCCTCACCTCCTTGCTGGGCCTACCTGACTCTCCCCAGCGATGCTGACTCCACTTACCTTAGTCCATGGTGTCCATGCTGTTACTGCTGGCCAGGTACAGTGCCAGCAGTGGCCATCACTCCTGGTGGTGCTACAGGGACTTGAGAGGTGTCGGTCATCTAATTGGCTGACAGCTCCTGGGCTGGATGTCATCCCCTACAGGAGCCCCAATGGCAGCTGATTAGCTCCTGATGGACATAAAATCTGGTCAGGGCTCTCAGAAATGGGTGACACAGGGTTTCCCCTGCTTTCTGGTCTGTAGACGGGAACACCACTCGCTGGTAAAACCATGGCCAACATTTCAAGTCTGTGAACTTTCATCAGAACTGAGGAAAGTTAGAAATGTAATATGTTTTGGAGTCCATGGAAAGGGGTGAAGAAGGAACAAGGAAAAGATAATTGAGTGGAGAACAGGAATGATTAAATGACAAAAGATTTCATAGTGAAATGTCAGAGGGAGTGGCAATGATTTCCCTTTCGTAAACCCATGCTGACTCTGTCCGATTCTGCCACTGTTTTCCAAGTGCTCAGCTATTAAATTTTTTATAATGGACTCTAGAGTTTTCCCCTCCACCCGATGTCAGAGTAACTGGTCTATAATTCCCTGTTTTCTCTCTACCTCCCTTTTTAAATAGTGGGGTTACCTTGACTACCCTCCAATCTGTAGAAGCTGTTCCAGGGTCTATAGAATCTCGGAAGATGACGACCAATACATCCACTATTTCTAGGACCACTTCCCTAAGTACTCTGGAATGTAGATTATCAGGCCTCGGGGATTTATTGGCCTTCAATCCCATCAATTTCCCTAACACTATTTCCCTACTAATACTGATTTCTTTCAGTTCCTCCCTCTCACTAAGTCCTGTGTTCCTCAACATGTCTACAAGGACAGCGATTTGCTCTTTCCTGCACACTTTCCAGCAAACTCAACTAATCATTTATACTGATCAATAAGTGAAGTAACTGTTTGTGAAATTTGAAGCCAGGATAATTACAGATATTGTTATTGGATTTATCAATCACATTTATATGTTTGAAACAAATTAAGGTAGCTTACTGAATTTGAAATATAAATTTGACTGTTCTTAATGTAAGACAAGTAAACATTCTATACTTTGAGTGAACAATTACTATATTAAATATTTGTTTGACTTCCATAATTTTTAAATTTTTATAGAAATATATATATATATATATATATATATATATATACATACACACATAGGGCAGAATTTTCTGCCTGTCGGATGGTCGGGGATCAGGAATTAGGTCAGGTTGGGAGGGGTTGTCAGTTTGGGGGCCAGTCAGATCGGATTGGGGGCTAATCAGGTCAGATGCGGCTTGGAAGGTCAGGAGGTAGTCGGGGGTCAGTGGGGAGTCAGGGTGTCAGGGAGGAGACTGCCGGTCGGGGGGGAGTTGGAGAATCAGGGCCGAGAGAGATTCAGTGAGGAAGTCAGTATGAGTGATTGTGGAATCAGATCTGTAGTTACCTAGGGGTTAATGGAGTTTTAATCTGTCTAACATTTCCTGGGTAGCTATCCAGGTAAGTAGATGGGAATTGTCCAAAGTCTCCAACTCTAACTCAGGGATGGATAATTTCAGAACGGGTCCAGGGAGCAGGGGAATTGCCCATCAGAAATTCAGACTTCCCGGACAGTTCCCACGGAGCTCTTGCACTGGGACATTGGAGGGGTCCTGCAGCGTATCTTCCAGTCTCCAACCATTCAGAGATGGGAAGATCTGGGCCATTTTGGTTGATTTAACTGGAAACACAAGAAATAAGAGCAGCAATAAGTCCATTTGATAACTGAGAGCCAAGATTCAGCTGTTGAATAGACTGATAGGAGCAAAATATGTGCAAATTGACAATAGAGAATTAGACAGTTTCAGGGTTGGAAACTATAATCTTGAGGAGAACACCTAAAATAATGGGACTGTTTCCACTGAAGCATGGAAGCTGTCATAAGTGATTATTAATGGAGTTTATTTTATAATTCTGAAAAGTATTGATGGAGCAAATAGGGTGTTGCTATTTCCACCAGTTGTAGAGTCAGCAACATTGGACAGTAACTAATGCCCCCACCCCCTACCCCCTGCAGAGGCAAGTTCTGGGTGGGTGGAGACCCCTGACACCTTCCGCCCAACTAAGCCTGGGATGGAAATGCTTGCAGATGGCCTTCACATCCAGATGCCAATTGAGACCATTGAGTGGGCAATTAGTGCCCATTTAAGGGCCCCATCCCGGCACCGCTAGTACTTAACCAATGGCAGGTGGGGGACTTGCCATGCATGGAGACTTCTGGGGAGAGGGGCAGACGAGCTTCCTCAATCAAAGGCACTCAGCATCCTCATCAAGGGATCCAGCATCAGAAAGGGTGTTGCCCATTCAGAGTCATCTCCCCAGCCCTTTCCTTTGACCACCCCGCCACCACTGCCCACCCTCGCCAGTGAACCGAGCCCTGCCATGATCCCCGTCCTGCCCTCACCTACCTTTCACCAAGGATCCAATGATGATCCTTGGTGAAGGCCCAAGTGCATTATCAACATCAGCCACCATTCCCAGTGACGCTGTTGGTGATGGAGAGCTGCCTCCTTCTGATTGGCTGGCAGCTTTTAGTGGCAGGATTTCTGCCCTCTACTGGGGAAGCTCTGGAATTAAATGTTGTCCTGGAGCCAGGAGCCCCAGCAGCAGGGGCCTCACTGCCAGTTAGGGACTTAATTCCCTCAGGGCTCCCAGAGATCAAGTTGGCGGGGGTACCACCAGTTTCGGTGGCGGGGGTCAGGCCCCACCGCTGCCTTCATTAAATTCCACCCAGCAGATGATGATCACCAAGAGAATTAGGAAAGATATTAAAAGAGGTTTCACTTACAGAGACGGCTGCTGGAGTCTGAAATGCTCTGCCACAGGAGACAGGTTGCAAATAGCAATCCCAGCAAGGTTTGTGAATGTCCAACCTTGCTGCCCCTCACATAAAGTCCACAAATTATTGGCTCTGCAGACAGTGTACCACAAATATCAGCCTATCTTGAAGCTGACAGCAATGGTTTGCATTGAGCGACCCTCATGAATTGCAGTGCTCAGCTCCTCGGTGCATTAAGCCTCATCCTGGGGGATGTTTTTGACGTCTAGGCCTTGATGCGAAGCTGACAATTTGAGAGGGTGGCAACATCCTTCAGGCATTTAGAGGAGACAATAAAGTAGAGCCGAGTACTGTCAGAATACATGATGAACCTGACCTTACATTGTTGGATTATGTTGTCTAGCATGTAGATAAAGGAGAATACAGAAGGTGGATGTGAAGCACAGGCAAAGCTCTTTACAACCATAAAAATGAGTCAGGTAAAAGTGGAACAAGCAGAGCCATGCTCAGGAAGTGGAATGCAGAGGAAATGCCAGGGGAGGAGCGAGAGATTAACTTTGGTAGAGAGGGCAGGGTGTATCATATAGGGAGGCAAGGTTACCATCACAAGGGATGTATCTGACAAGCACAATATCAGTGTTACAAGCAGGATAGATGCCAAATTCAAAGGATTACAGTAAGGAGCGAGCAGAGACAGAGAAGCAGCGTAGTTGCATCAATATATTTCAGGGCAAAGTGGAGGTGGTAAGGTTACAATATTTTGAACGAGGTGCTCAGAAAACAATCACAAAGGAGAATGAAATGCTGGCCTTTACATCCAGAGGAGTAGAATACAAGGGGACAGAAGTCATGCTTCAGTTATACAAAGTCCTGCTTAGACCACAGCTGAAGTATTATGAGTACCACATCTTAGGAAGGTTACATTGGCCTCTGAGGGAGTATAGGGTAGATTGAGTAGAGTGACACCTGGACTTCACAGGTTAAGATATGAGGAGAGATTAAACAAGTGAGAGTTGTATTCCCTGGAATTTAGCAGGTTAGGGGGTAATTTGATGAAAGTTCTGAAGATATTAAGGGGAACAGAGGTTCTCCCAATTTAACCTATTTCTGCTAGTTGGGGAGTCTAGGACTAAGGGGAAAAGTCAAAAAATTAAGGCCAGACATTTCAGGAGTGAAATCAGGAAACATTTCTTCAACATGCTGTTTTGAGTTCTCTTCTGCAAATGGCAATTGATGCTAAATCAAGGATTAATTTTAAAACTGAGATTGATAGGTTTTTGTTAGTCAAAGGCATTTTGGGATATGGGGCAAAGGCAGGGCAATGGAGTTAGGTCACAGATCAGCCATGATCTCACTAGTGAAACAGACTCAAGGGGTTGAATGGCCTCCTCCTGTTCTAATGTTCCCATGTGCAGATGATAGCAGGTGAGAAATAAACTGATGCTGCTGGCAAGCATGGTGGTAAGAATGTGAAGTTGGTCGTCCATGAAATGGAATAGGAGAGGATTAGGCGCTGGATTTCATCAACAGAATCGTGAGCTAAGAGAGTGATGGGGAGAATTGAGAGTATAGTTAACTAAAAGGTAGATGAGAGAGGCAGTTAAAAGTGAGATGTAGGTGGAAATAATTTTGGGCACACAAATCTGAATGGCCTCTTTGTAATTAAGTTCAAGGTAAGGATAGGAGGTGAGATACAGGGAACTCAGAGGAGACAGTTTGTAAAGGGGAATAAAAGTGTTTTGGAGTTGTCTGCTCTTCAGGAAGATCTTGAAATAATGAGTGATTTTGGCTGGGCAGAGAGCACAACATTCCAACTTAAATTGCTCCAGCCAGACCTACTGGTGAATAGAATGGCCGGTGGAGGGCAGCATGCCCTGAGTTATTGATGTATGAGCCCAATGTGTAACATTCCTTGTCAGATGCAAACTCAGAACATCAATCCTTTACAATCTGTGCTCCCATCTGAATGATACTAATTTGGATGAGACATCACTCGGCTTCTGGTAGCATGCACCTTCGCCATGAGTCAGCCTGTCCAGGGTGGGAGCAGTGAAGAAAATTTGGGGCTTCTCATTGACAATCATAAAAGGCCATTCCACCCATCCACCATGAGATGAACTAAATTACAGTATTTCTTTTTTGCCCCAAAAGGCACCAATATGCATCTCTAACATTGCTCATTTCTAACCCCACATCACACAATATTGACGGAATACCTCGTATGTGCCTGTCCCCTCCAAACTCAATATTTCCAAAGGTCTCCTCACTCACTTCACAATTTCTACTCTTCACTAACTCCAAATTATCCTAAATATTCCAACCCTCATTTATCCTTTGCTCAATTTTATAGGGTGATGGTGGTGTCGTGGTACCGTCACCAGGCTAATAATCTAGAGGCTCAGGCTAATGTTCTGAGGATATGGGCTCAAACCTCACCATGAGTGTTGGTGGAAATTAAACTCAATTAGTAAATCTGGAATTGAAAGCTAGTTGTAATGAGCATATGAAATCATTGTTGTAAAAACCCATTTGGTTCATTAATGTCCTTCAGGGAAGGAAATTGTTTTACTTGTCTGGCCTACATGTGATTCCAGATCCACAGTAATGTGATTGACTCTTAACTGCCCTCTGAAATAGCCTGGCAAGTCAATCAGTTCAAGGACAGTTAGGGATCGGCAACAAATGCTGACCTTGCTAGCGATGCAACGTCGCATGAAAGGATAAAAAAAATCTGTCAAACCTACACTCCCCTTTTCTTTCAGACTGTAATCTCCCCAGCCGGAACTATTGCCGACATTCATAGAGATGCTCAAAATTATGAGGGGTTTTGATAGAAGAAATTTAAAGGCGGAGTAGGAAAATAAGATGAATTTCTTTCGTGCAGTGTGTTATGATCTGGAATGCACCAGCTTAAATAGTGTTGGAAGCAGATTCAATAATAACTTTTAAAAGGGAATTGAATAAATATTTGTAAAACAAAAGTTTGCAGCATTATGCGAGAAGAAAAGTGAAGTGGGACTAATTGAATGGCTCTTTCAAAGAGCCGGCATATATATGATAGTCCAGGCGCCCTCCCTCGCTGCCGTACGATTCTATTCTATTCTATTTAGAAATTCTATTACAATTTTACTACATTCTATATCTGTCTGGCCCAGTTTGCGTCATGTTCTTTTCTGACTATGGCTTGCTGTGTGCTCCCCCTTCCCCTTTACTATCATGAGCACAGCTATAACCCAGTAAAAACCTGCAACTAAGCCTCTTCTTAAAGCTTTGCTATATTTCTCCACATACAAAATCCTTCTCAATACCTGCCTATTAAGCCTTGCTTTCACCGCTTTGCACTCTTCTCATTGATCTTGCTTGTTGCCAGTTACTTCCTTTTAGGCAAATGCAGCTTATTTTCGAGTTGTGGCCAAATCAGCCTTTACAAAGCATTTTATTCCATGATTCCATGAAAAGGCAAAAAGAACCAGCAGCAACTGGGGTTGTGAGTGATTTTTATTATGCAACGTGTTTTTGAGTTTTATGCGTTTGGACCGCGTTGGCTAGAAGACTGGTGTTAGCAGATTCAATAGTAATTTTCAAAAGGGAGTTGGATGTATACTTGAAAAGGAAAGACTTCTGCAGAGCTATTGGGAAAGAGTAGGGGAGTGGGATGCTTACCACACTCTGGGCCTAGTGGATTCCTTCTGTGATGAAACATTCTATGATTCTAAGTATAAAGAGATTCATTTGAATTGAATCCAATTACTTTTAGCTTCAAAATGACAACCATTGGTTCTTTTCTCTTGTTTGTGTGCACTGAGCTTCCTCCATTACTTTATTGGGTTTGCTCATAACTTTAAATAGATCATGTTGATTCAGGTTCTTCTGTGCTTTTTTTGCCCCGAAGTTTAAAAACATTTTTATAAATAGATAAATATGTGTTGGATAAAATGATTTAACAACAATAATTATCCCAAAATACAAATATTACTTTATGAACAGTCTAGACTCTATAAACTAATCCTGGCATTTACACTGCATCGGCAACAGAGGGTTTAAGATCCCTATTATTCAACAGTCATTCAAACTAATCAACATTTGGTATTAGCTTGGAAGATTGAAAACTAAAGTTAAGTATTCTTATACAATTTCATGGCCTTAATGTTTTTTTTATACAGAGGGTTAAATCCCTGAAGCAATGTTCAACATTTGAATAAAAAAAGTTTTGTTTTTGTTTTCGTTGGCCATCATTTTGTGTTCTGAATACAGTTTGGGGTAGGAAGCTGGCATAGTGGTAATGCTGCCAGACTAGCAATCTAGCAGGCCCAAGCTAATGCTTTGTGAGCATGGTTCAACCTCACTAAGGCAGTTACTGGAATTTAAATTCAATTAAAATCTTTTTATTCATTCATGGGATGTGGGCTTCGCTGACTAGGCCAGCATTTATTGCTCATCTCTAATTGCCTTTGAGAAGGTGGTGGTGAGCTGCCTTCGTGAACCGCAGCAGTCCCTGTGGTGTAGGTTCACCCATAGTGCTGTTAGGGAGGGAATTCCAGGATTTTGACTCAGCGATAGTGAAGGAACGGCTAGACTTAGTAATGGTGACCATGAAACTACCATCACTTCTCTGAAGCCCTGATGATAGTTTCAGGGGCTCTGAGCTCTGAGCATGAGCACTGAAGAAGGGTCATACGGACTCAAACGTTAACTCTGCTTCTCTCTCCACAGATGCTGTCAGACCTGTTGAGCTTTTCCAGCATTTTCTGTTTTTGTTTCATGAAACTATTGTTGTAAAAACACATCTGGCTCACTAATGTCCTTTAGGGAAGGAAACCTGCTGCCTTACCTGGTCTGGAATACATATGACTCCAGATCCATAGCAATGTGGTTAACTCTTGCTGCCCTCTGAAATGGCCTGGCAAACCAGTCAGTTCAAGGACAATTAGAGATGGGCAAAAAATGCTGGTCTTGCCAGCAACACCTATGCCCTATGAAAAAATAAAGAAAAAAATGTGCCACGTGATATAAGTTTAACTTATTTGAATGAAAGTGACCTGCTATCTAATTTAACCCATAGAATTACATCGGTTTTACAGTGCTGAAATAGGCCATTCAACCCAGCTGGTATATTGCAGTGTTTATGCTGCACCTGAGCATTCCTCTTACGTTACTGCATTTAACCCAATCAGGAAGTACTTATATTCCTTTCTCTCCCATGTACTTGTCTAGTTTCCCCTTAAATGTATTTATGTTACTCACCTCAATTACTCCTTGTGGTAGCAGGTTCCATATTCTAATGGAAGCGTTGGCCTGTTTATTTTAAGAAATTAATGCCTCTCTTAATAGCAGACCAGATAAATTTTATATTAATGTCTATAATGCATGGTGTGCTTTTACTCAGAGTAGGTGCCGTGCATTGTAATCTGTGTATTTTTACGATACTGTAAAATGTTTAATAAACTAAAGAAGATTAGTCATTCACTCTATTGACTCAGATCTTCTGTCGTAAGTAGGTGCAAGTGTTGTGTGAAGTGGACAAAACCAAAAGTGTTAACGTTGTGTTCTGCCAAGACTGAAAAGCCTCTGATGCACAGAAGCATCTGACCTCAAAGCAGATGAGAGATGAAAGGTGCACCCCATCCTCCACATCAGGCATAGATCGAACATAGTTTGGATCTTCCTTCCATCTTTCAATAGGGCAGGTGGGAAAACAGGAAGGAGGGAACACGTTTAAAAGGCAGTGTCAAACTTCGGGATTATTAACTTTTTTTTCTGCTTTCTTTGATTCAAGACTACAATTAAGCAGAATGTTCAAAAAAAAAGTGGGAGAAGTACAGACTTGTTTTACACTTTAGGATGCACATTGTTTATTAATCCACGTTTTTAAAGAAAAAAAATCCATCATCAGCTGGGGACCTGTACAGTTATAATTACAATTTAGAAAGTCAGGAGTGTCTGCCTTACAAGGGGCTTTAAGCTTTTTCATCTCATCTTTAAGCTCACACTACAGGTAGATAGAATGTTCAAAGGGAGACATTAGTTCAGACTTGTTTTACCTTATAGATGTCAATGCTCATTGTTTAATATGTCTTGTAATTACCTTATTATGTGGATTCCCCCAAACAGTTGTAGTTACATTTCAAAACAAGGATTAATACATACCTTAATTTTAATTAGAGCATAACGCTGCATGGCTTTTTAGCTGTTTAAAGCCATCCAACCTTCCCTCACTTGTCGGCAGCCTCAGTAAAGCAATGATGGCCTAAACAGGTTAAGATAAAGATATGAACCAGCAGCAATTTTCTTTCAACACTTCCAGCAAATACAATAGATCCTAATGATTTTTTTAAATACTCTCGACGGAGCTGGACTTCGGCCATGAAAGTACAGTCATGCAAGCATTTTGTAATATATTATACTGTTCATCTCTCGCTTGTGTAAAAAAATATATAATTAATCTACTTCAGTCCATGAAAGCTATCCCATTACATAATATTGGCTGATCTGCCTGTCCAAGTTCGGCTGCTTTGGAAGCCTGGAAGACAGAAAGCACACCTGTGTGCTCTGGCATGAAGGCAAGTTGGTAAAGTGACAGCAGGCTTGGAGCCAGTTAGCTGTCGAAATCACGGCTCAGATATATAGAGAAAGGATTTAGGCAGAATTTACACAGGTACGCTTCAGCTAACACCGGCTGCATCCTGATGGATGAGTGAAATATTTGTAACAAAGTGCATATCATTTGTAACGACAAGGGGGAAAAGAATAAGTGAGATTTAGCAACAGAAAGAATGATTATCTTACATCACCAACTTAAGAGAATGTGCAGGTTGGGTGGTGTCATTAATAATGCTTCTTTTACAAGACTATTGTAGTGAAAGCTAACTGCACCAGGCTGAATAAGCACTGCAAAGCTCGCTTCTTGTAGGAAGAAATACTGTGAGCTGTAAAAAGCTTTGATGGGCTTCAGTTTGCTGTGAATTTGTTCATCAATAGATGATAGGTTTCTATAGCTTTTTCGTTCTTAAGCAATAAAATGCGGTGTTTAAGTTTTATTCATTTGAAACAGTAACTGAGCTCCTTATATTTCCACGACACTGAGTAAAATCATGATTAGTTTTTAAAACTGTCAGACCAGATTTGAAGGCACAAAGATTTTTAAGATGTTTTATCTCTGTTAGCAGAAGGCTCAGGTGAGCTGATTTCACCCAGAACCACAAAATAAAGATGCAACGATTGGCTTTAGATTATTTTTGTGTAATTCCAGAACTCCCAAGTTCTGTCGAAGGGTCATGAGGACTTGAAACGTCAACTCTTTTCTTCTCCGCCGATGCTGCCAGACCTGCTGAGTTTTTCCAGGTAATTCTGTTTTTGTCCAGGACTCACATGTTGTGTGTAGTTTGGTGGCCTCATGAAGAGGTTCTGAGTCTTGTATAGTTTAACAATAAGTGTTTGTTAAATACTAGCAACTATTTACATATATTCAGCATAAGATCTAGGAACTGTCTTCATGTTTGCCTCCACACCCTTCTCTGTCCAATACAAGGCTGCCCTCTAAACTCGGATCATGTGTTCCTTTACATCAATGTGGGCAGTACTGTACCCAGTGCCACATTAACCCTGTCTATGCCAGACTCTTATACTACAGTAAATAATTTAATACAAAACAGCCTGGTTGGACCTCTTCCGCTTCATTGTCAAAGGATGATTGGGGCCTTGCAGCAAAGGGCCAGATAAATCCCAATCAAAAATGCATCTGACAAGCATGGGAGGGGTCTTAAGACACTGATGGCTAAACTGAATTGAGCCCATTACCTGAAACAGGCAAGGGCTTTAGTTGCCCAGCATAGGATTTTTTGAACATGGTGCCAGTCAGAGTTTGTAGGCCGACAGATTACGGACGCCACTAACAATTTAAAATCGACTTTAATGCGGATTGTACATTGTGATTTCTGTCATTTTTTTAAAATTTAAATTTCACCAATGCACAGTTAGCACTATTTCTATCGAATTTCTGGGCATGATTCTAGCCGGATATCTTAGGCAATAAAGAGACGGCCAAGAGGGGTATTGAACTGCAATGTCGGTTTATCCTCCATTCAGCCCAAGGCATTGTAATAACTGAAGGTATAGCCTCTCCTGCTGTCTAGGTATAGCCTTTCCTTCTGTTCATCAGGGCTCACGTAATGTTCTAGGAGGCTCTGACAAATGAGCCCTAGTCGTGGGCAATCAGAAGGGGTGGGCTTCCAGATGGGAGTCCTGATCGAGCATGTAGCACCTGAAACACTCTCTGTAATAAAGCTCATCTGTTTCTTATTGAAACCTGTCTACTCCGTTATGTCATTACATTTGGCAATGAGGGTAAAATAGCTCTGACACTGCACCTCACCTTGGTACCGCGAGTATCGGAATCTTATGAAAAAAATTACCACGGAGGAAAAGCAGAAAGCAACCCTTTTGAGTGTATGTGTCAGTAAGACAGACAATCTCATTCACAACCTGACAGCCCTGAATGCGCCCAATTCTAAGTCTTATAATGAATTACTGGGCCTTGTGAAAACGCACTTCCAGCTGAAGCCATCCCTAATAATGCAGCATTTTAAATTTAATTCCAAAGCCAGGGCCACGGGGGAGTCCATCGCACCCTATGTAATGAGCCTTAAGCAGTTGATAGAACACTGCAACTTCAGGGATACGCTAAATGATATGCTGCGGGACCGATTGGTTTGTGGAGTTCAGGATGACATGCAGCAATGTTTACTTGCCGAGGCTGATATAGACTTTAAGGCCTCACCATGAAAAATGCTGCAAGATACTCGCAGGCTTTGCAACACATACAACATGGCGCTGTTCTTCACATGGGGTGGAAACCTACCATTGAGTGTGGCACAAAAACCAGACCCACAGCATCGAAGTGAGATGCAATATCTGGTATTAGAAACATGATAAGGCCTTGTAGAAATGCTTCAGCAGCGACTCCACGATTAAGTTGTTATCGATGTGAAGGTGACTACGGACCAGTCTGTAAATTCAAGAAGATAGAATGCCATTACTGCTATAGGAAAGGTCATGTAGTAAGGCAATGCAGGGCAAAGATGAAACAGCCCATAAAGCAGCAAACCAACATGACCGAATTGAAAAATACAGCAGAACCTGAAGCTGCCGTGCTGACATCTATTCTCTGTATAACGTCACCGCTGTAAAAACTGAACCTATCACCGTTGCAATCCAAGTTAATGGGAAGCTGCTAATAATGGAGGTGGGAATGGGTGCCTCAACTACAGTAGTGGGAGAGCACACTTTTAAATATCTTAATGAAGGTAGACAGCCAATAAACCTGGAGTGGACAACCGCTAAATTAAAGAAGTACACTGGAGGATCTATTCAGGTAAAGGGTATCGACACAGTACCAGTGTCTTATAATCAACAGACAACCTGTGATAATAGTGAAAGGAGAAGGACCCAGTCTTTTGGGCTGAGACAGAAAATCAAGCTTGACTGTTCTGAGATATTTCACCTGAAATCAGGAGGAGTTCCTGAACTGCTAAGGAAATATAGCACGGATTTTCAAGATGAATTAGGGAAGTTAAAAGGCGTGCAGGCCAAGATATATGTGAATCCTCAGGCAAAACTAGGTTCCTTTAAGGCCAGACCTGTGCCTTATGTGTTGAAGGAGAAGGTGGATGCAGAACTGTGCTGGTTAGAAAAGCTGGGCATTATGCAACCTGTCCAATCCCCAGAATGGGCAGCACCCATAGTTCCAGTGGTTAAGCCTGACCAAATCACACGCATTTGTGGGGACTATAAATTGACCATAAATAAGGCAGTGGAACTAGACAAGTTACCCATTCCAAGGATTGATGACTTATATGAAAAGCTGGTTGGAGGCAAGTCCTACACAAAATTGGACAAGAACTGAATAGCACATCAAGAGAATACTTGACTATTAACATACACAAGGGTCTTTATCAGTATATTCGCCTACCCTTTGGAGTATTGGCAGCATGCACTATCTTCCAGAGGACAATGGAGAATCTTTTGTAAGGGTTTCCCCAAGCTGTACCTAGATGATGTTCTGGTCACAGGATCAACCTAGACCAAACTCTTGGCCAGAGGAAGCGCTAAGAAGATTCAAAGAAGCTAGCATGTGGTTAAAGAAGGTAAAATGCACATTTAAAGCACCAGAAGTTACTTTCCTGGGTCAAAGAGTGGACACCATGAGTTTGCATCTGGTAGAAGAGAAAGTTCAGGCAATAAAAAATGCATCCTCACCATCCAATGTAACCGAACTCAAGACCTTCTGGGACATGATCATGAAGTAGCCACTTCTTGCCTAACCTAACAGCTGTTTTGGCACCATTACACTTGTTGTTAAAAAAGAATCACCATTGATTGTGGAATTCACAACAGGAAGAAGCCTTTGTGAAAATAAAGAAATTGTTGCATTCAGTGTGTTTATTTGTATGCTGCGACCCATCGAAAGATATTAACATGTGATGCCTCTCCCTATGGTGTAGGAGCTGTGTTATCATATAGAGTGGAAAATGGATCAGAAAGGCCTACTGGATATGTCTCGAGAATCCTCTCCACAGCCGAAAAGGGTTATGCCCAGCTAGAAAAATAGGGTTTATCGATGGTATTTGGAGTGAAAAAATTCCACCAGTACCTACATGGACGATATTTCACTGTTATGTCAGACAATAAACCTCTAATGGTTTATTCAGTGGAGGATAAGGCCATTCCACCAATAGCATCAGCAAGAATATAATGTTAGGCTCTGACATTATCTGTGTATGAGCATACTTTTATGTACCGCCCTGGCCTACACATTGCAAATGTGGATATGCTCATTTGTCCTGTTACCAGATGGCATTGTACAAGGTTCTTGGGTTCCGCGCCTGTGTGTGCGAAGCAAATTAGAAATTGGGCGAACAGAGATGCAATATTGTTGAAAATCAGAGACTTTGTTTTGCAAGCATGGTCAAATTCACTGAAGATTTGAGACCATTCTATTCCCAAAAAACAGAGTTAAGTTGTCAAGATAGAATTTTGTTGTGGGGATCAAGAGTTGTTGACCCTTTGCAAGAAAGAGAACCACTCTTGACAGAGCTTCACAGTGCTTTTCCAGGCATATCAAAGATGAAAATGTTTGCGCGAAGCTATGTCTCGTAGCCAGGCGTTGACAGTGACACTGAAAGCATGGCCAAGCACTGCCTCCACTGTCAGCAACAACAGAAGTAGCCTGTTTAAGCTCCCCTACATCCATGGGAGTGGCCTGGTCGACCCTCGGTTAGACTCCATATTGGTTATGTAGGACCATTCTTAAGTACCATGTTTTTGTTGATTGCAGATGCACATTCTACATGGATGGATGTGTATGAAGTCAAATCGCCAACATTGAGACTATTGCAACTATCAAGAAACTGTGTCACTGTTTTAGCATACATGGCCAACCTGAAATCGTCATTTCTGGTACAGCATTTACCAGTACAGAGTTTCAGAAATTCATGAATCTGAATGGAATCAAGCATATTAAAGCAGCCCCTTACCATCCCTCTTCAAATGGTTTATCCAAGAGAGCTGTACAAGCTTTCAAGTCTGGTGTGAAAAGGTTATCAGAAGGTACTCCAGAAACCCGGCCTTCCAGCTTTTTCCTCAGTTATCGTACAACACCATATTTGACTACAAGTTCAACACCGAGTGAATTATTGGTGAAATGCCGCTAAGCCTGGTTTTTCCAAACTTAGAGGGGAAGTTATAGCAGAATCAGATTAATCAAAAATTGAACCACAACATACACAGCAAAGTTTGCACATTCAGAAACAGTATTAGTGTGAAACTTTGGAAGTGGACCTTGTTGGGCTCCTGGAACCAGTATCTCAGAGAATGGCCCATTATCTTTCCAAGTACAAGTGGAAGATAGAATCATTCGTAAGCACATAGATCATATTCGTTCTAGAGAGGCATTCCAACAACCAACTATTCTGCATGTGATTAACATCGAGTCATCTATTCCTGAGGTGACCGATCGACCTAGAATAGACAAGCCCAATGTCTCTGTAGAGTTGCCAAAACCTTAACTGCCACTTTCTAATGATGTGTCTCAAGCTGCAGTTCTTGATCCTGTTGAGGAACCTCAAGTGGTGGAGCTATGTCACTCTAGCCATATAAGGACAGCACCTCAGAGACTTGATCTTTAATCACCTGAAGTTATATAAATGTTGTTGGATATTCAAATGTTTCCCTCTAAATAGAAATTGCAAAAAAACTAAATGAAGAGGAAATGTAGTAACTGAAGGTATAGCTTCTCCTGCTATCAGGTGTCACATGATATTCTGGGAGGCTCTGGCCAATGAGATTTAAGTATGGGCAATCCAGGAGGTGGGGCTTCTTCACAAGAGTCCTGATCGAGCATCTAGCACCTAAAGAGCTCTCTCTAATAAAGTTAATCTGTTTCTTGTTGAAACTTGTCCAGTCCGTCAAGCCGTTACAAACACCATCTTGTTAAAGGAGTTGAAGCCAGCACTAGGAAGGCCACCCAAAGGATTGTTAAGGAGCTGATTCTCAATTAAATTTCTTGCCAAAACTCATTAAAGAGGCTACATGCCATTTTGGTGGATCATGCTCATTTTAATGATCTAAAACTGACCATCTGAACAGGAGTAAACGAGTCCTTGCTGAATATTTCTAATGCTTCTTATCGTCATGTTCAGCTTTCAATGTTCACTTACTGACTGAGATTGATTGACTGTATGGCGTTTGAAGAGGATGTTTGAGACACTTAGGGAGACTTTGTGGGAAACTTTGCTAAGATTTCACCAAAGCACTATCAATGTTTTTCCTGGATATTCTGGATATACAGAACTTTGCCTAAAAAGAATTGGATTAGGAGAAAGGGAATGATTGGTCATCAATATCTTGAATGGATTCTTGTTGCTCTCCATGACAATTCAGAGAAGGAGAAAAGAGCAGCTCAAGCTGCTGCAGGAGAGAGGAACAGGAGGGCTAGGAGGGTGAGGAGGGCTCTCAGTAGGAAGTCTTATCCACCCAGGTTTTTCAGAGATTCCCACATTCCCACATTTCCATGACCCACGACCTGTGCTTTACCAAGAAGATTATCACAGGGACCATGGCGTAGCCAAAGTCAGGTGCCGCAGCACAGCCAGGACTGTATTGCCTGTGGCAGTCAAGGTCCCGGCCGTACTCAACTTCTATGCTGCTGGAACATTTCAGTCTGTCACAGAATAGTATGAGAACATATTAAAATCCTTTGTGCACTTCTGTATGACAACCTGAGGAGTGACTACATATCAGCTAGGTTTTGCTAGGATTGCGAGATTCCTCATCAGGAAGCCTTTGACTGTAAACAAAAGCAGAATTACCTGGAAAAACTCAGCAGGTCTGGCAGCATCGGCGGAGAAGAAAAGAGTTGACGTTTCAAGTCCTCATGACCCTTCAACAGAACTAGGTGAATCCAAGGAGAGGAGTGAAATATAAGCTGGTTTAAGGTGGGGGGGGTTGGGGGTTGGGTGGGGGGAGAGAAGTGGAGGGGGGGTTGTGGTTGTCGGGAGAAGCAAGCAGTGATAGGAGCAGATAATCAAAAAATGTCACAGACAAAAGAACAAGGTGTTGAAGTTGGTGATATTATCTAAACAAATGTGCTAATTAAGAATGGATGGTAGGGCACTCAAGGTATAGCTCTAGTGGGGGTGGGGGGGCATAAAAGATTTAAAAATAATGCAAATAGGTGGGAAAAGAAAAATCTATATAAATTATTGGGAAAAACAGAAGGAAGGGGGAGGAAACAGAAAGGGGGTGGGAATGGAGGAGGGACCTCAAGACCTAAAGTTCTAGAATTCAATATTCAGTCCGGAAGGCTGTAAAGGGCCTAGTCGGAAGATGAGGTGCTGTTCCTCCAGTTTGCGTTGGGCTTCACTGGAACAATGCAGCAAGCCAAGGACAGACATGTGGGCAAGAGAGCAGGGTGGAGTGTTAAAATGGCAAGCGACAGGGAGGTTTGGGTCATTCTTGCGGACAGACCGCAGGTGTTCTGCAAAGCGGTCGCCCAGTTTACTTTTGGTCTCTCCAATGTAGAGGAGATCGCATTGGGAGCAACGAATGCTGTAGACTAAGTTGGGGGAAATGCAAGTGAAATGCTGCTTCACTTGAAAGGAATGTTTGGGCCCTTGGACGGTGAGGAGAGAGGACGTGACGGGGCAGGTGTTACATCTTTTGCATGGGCATGGGGAGGTGCCATAGGTGGGGGTTGAGGAGTAGGGGGTGATGGAGGAGTGGACGAGGGTGTCCCGGAGGGAATGATCCCTACGGAATGTCGCCGGGGGGGGTGAAGGGAAGATGTGTTTGGTGGTGGTATCATGCTGGAGTTGGCAGAAATGGCCGAGGATGATCCTTTGAATGTGGAGGCTGGTGGGGTGATAAGTGAGGACAAGGGGGACCCTATCATGTTTCTGGGACGGAGGAGAAGGCGTGAGGGCGGATGCACGGGAGATGGGCCGGACACGGTTGAGGGCCCTGTCAACGACCGTGGGTGGAAAGCCTCGGTTAAGGAAGAAGGAGGACATGACAGAGGAACTGTTTTTGAAGGTAGCATCATCAGAACAGATGCGAAAGAGGTGAGGGAACTGAGAGAAGGGTCATGAGGACTCGAAACATCAACTCTTTTCTTCTCCGCCGATGCTGCCAGACCTGCTGAGTTTTTCCAGGTAATTCTGTTTTTGTTTTGGATTTCCAGCATCCGCAGTTTTTTGTTTTTAGCCTTTGACTGTACATATATGGCCCTGCAAGCCCCTCATTTAAATTTGGAGGTGTTCAGGAACATGGAGAGATTCCAGTCTCTCAATGGATACAGCTTGTCTGTCACCATCAGCTGCACATCATGAATTCATAATGGGAAAGCCATTGGTCCCACAAATCTTTCAGCCCCATTGCGATCTGTGTGGCTGACTATTAGGTGGTAAGAGGGATAGCCTCTGATGCCATGGTTCATGATTCCTCTAGAAAGCCCCCAGACACCAGCTGAGCCACTCAGATAACAAGAGTATCATTCAGAAGCTCACTGAGATCCTGAATCTGTGATTTAGATGCCCCTATTTATAAAGCCCAGGATATTTTATGCTTTATTAACCACTCTTTCAATCTGCTTTACCATCTTCAATAATTTGTGCACATATAGCCCCAGGTCCCTCTGCTCCTGCACCACCTTTCTAATTGTACCCTTCATTTTATATTGCTTCTCCTCATTCTTTCTAACAAAATTAATCACTTCACATTTCTCTGCATTAAATTTCATCTACACTTGTCTGCCCATTCCGCCAACCTGTCTATGCCCTCTTAACATGAATAGGCAAGGTAAGGGCCCATTTCACTGTACCACCTGACCACCAACATCACAACCTCATAAACTCCATCCACTATCTTACTTCACACGGACATTCTCTCACCTCACACTCTTGAATCCTTTACTTCACAACCCATACCTCAGAAACATCTCACAGCTCTTCATTTATATGTGAGATACACATTCACAAATACTTCTGTCAATACACTCATTCACAATCACTGGGGAAAATTAGTATATAACAGGCAACAGTAGGACCTGAGTGGGAAAGGGAGGCATGATTTCATAACATTATTCCCCATGAGGAGGCAGTGCTGGCTGTGGTCAGAAGGAGAGTGGCAGACCCATGGCCAGACGCAGAGCAAGGCACATCTTGCCTAGAGGCATATGACCACTACAGCTTTCTTACAAATGCTCAACTATTCCTGATCTCTAATCACCTAAAGTTATTCTATCAATGGAAGAGGAGGAGAAGAGTGAGCATGAATGCACTGTTTCAATGGACATCACTGTCGCAGGCACCTGGTGGACATTCAACTCAGAGAACGGCAACATGCGCAGCTAAGAGGATATGGAGGAGTGATCCTCACAGTGGGAGGAACTTGGCACTAGCTGGAAGCACCCATGCCAAGTGGTCGGGGCAGCACAGATACAACCTTTCCAAGTGGCCTGGTTTTGCTCTGGAGGAGTCAGATGAGGACCTCCTCAGGCCAAGCTTTGGGAGAAGGTCGTTGAGTTTGACAAATTAAATGCTTGATGCAATGGAGAGTTTGTTGGGAAGATTATGAGTCATATCTAGGGGGATGGAGGAGTCCAACTCCAGCTTGATCTGTGGCTTGACTCAGAGCCTGCAACCTATCCACTCCAGCGTGGAGAGGCTAGTGACTTCTCATCAGCAGTTTATGGAGTCAAAACTCCTGTAATGTCTGATGACTGAGGTTGTAATTCCACTGTAGTCATTGCAGATTGCATTAAATGTCAAGCTGCTGTATTGGAAGCTCAAGCTACTGCCATGATTGCTTTCGGCTGCTTGGTTGAAAGGCAGCTTGCAGAATGTCTCTAATATTCAGAGATCTGTTCTCCAGCAGATCCCAAGGCTGGCTGAACAAAGGCTTCGAGATAGTGGGTTGGAAATCATTGCCTGGGAACCATCTAGGCTCTATCCTGATCTATTCTGCTCCCTTGCTTGCCACTCCACCATTTCCTTGCCTTTGCCTGCCAGCCAGAGCCAAGATCGCTGAAGCACATGCTGAGATGGTGCTTGGGGTCATCACAACCCAGAGCCTTTAGAGGAGCTAATTTAAATGGAGAAAGACTGCAGAAAACTGCAGCACAGAGGGATTTGGGGGCCCTCGTGCATGAATAGCTAGCATACAAGTTCAACAGGTAATAGAGAAGGCAAATGGAATGTTGGCCTTTATTTCAAAGGGAATGGAGTATAAAAATAGGAAAGTCCTGCTAAAACTATACAAGGCACTAGTTAGACCACACCTAGAATACTGTGAACAGTTTTGGTCCCCTTATCTAAGGAAATATATACTGGAATTGGAGGCAATCCAGAGAAGGTTCACTCGGTTGATCCCAGGGATGGAGGAGAGGTTGAGTAGATTGGGCCTGTACTCAATGGAGTTTAGAAGAATGAGAGGTGACCATATTAAAACATAGAATTCTTAGGGGGCTTGACAGGCTTGGTGCTGAGAGTTGTTTCCCCTTGCGGGAGAGTCCAGGACCGGAGGGCATAACCTCAGAGTAAGGAGTTGCTGTTTAATACAGATATGAGGAGGAATTTCTTCTCTGAGGGTATTCAGTCTGTGGAATTCTTTACCACAGAGAGCTGTAGAGGATGGGTCATCTAGTATATTCGGAGCTGAGGTAGACAGATTTTTAATCAGTAAGGGAATCAAGGGTTAGTGAAAAAGAAAGCGTGCTAGCTTGGTTGCCAAGGAATCCCAATTAGCTTTTTCATGCCTGCCTTGAATGTTTGAACCACTCTTTTGGCCAGTCTGTTTGAGGAAGGGTGGTACAGTACAGTTTTTATATGAGTGATAACATAGAGGCTGATAAACCGTTGAAACTCAGCACTCATAAACGCCATGCTGTTATCGAAAACAGCTAATTCTGGTGGTCTATGAATGGCAAAACTCTGACGTAGTTTCTCAAATGTAGTCAAAAACAGTATTACCTGGAAAAACTCAGCAGGTCTGGCAGCATCGGTGGAGAAAAAAAGAGTTGACATTTCGAGTCCTCATGACCCTTCAACAGAACTGAGTGAATATTAGGAGAGGGGTGAAATATAAGCTGGTTTAAGGTGGGGTGGGGGGCTGGGGGGAAAGAAGTGGGGGGTGGTGTTGGTGTGGTTGTAGGGACAAGCAAGCAGTGATAACAGCAGATAATCAAAAGATGTCACAGACAAAGGAACAAAGAAGTGTTGAAGGTGGTGATATTATCTAAACAAATGTGCTAATTAAGAAGGGATGGCAGGGCACTCAAGGTACAGCTCTAGTCGGGGTGGCGTGGAAAGACTAGCAGGGCATACAAGATTTAAAAATAATGGAAATAGGTGGGAAAAGAAAAATCTAGATAAGTTATTGGAAAAAACAAAAGGAAAGGGGAAGAAACGGAAAGGGGGTGGGGATGGAGGAGGGAGTTCAAGATCTAAAGTTGTTGAATTCAATATTCAATGCAGAAGGCTGTAAAGTGCCTAGTCAGAAGATGAGGTGCTGTTCCTCCAGTTTGCGTTGGGCTTCACTGGAACAATGCAGCAAGCCAAGGACAGATATGTGGGCAAGAGAGCAGGGTGGAGTGTTAAAATGGCAAGCAACAGGGAGGTTCGGGTTATTCTTGCGGACAGACCGCAGGTGTTCTGCAAAGCGGTCACCCAGTTTACTTTTGGTCTCTCCAATGTAGAGGAGATCGCATTGGGAGCAACGAATGCAGTAGACTATGTTGGGGGAAATGCAAGTGAAATGCTGCTTCACTTGAAAGGAGTGTTTGGGCCCTTGAACTCCCTCCTCCATCCCCACCCCCTTTCCGTTTCTTCCCCTTTCCTTTTGTTTTTTCCAATAATTTATCTAGATTTTTCTTTTCCCACCTATTTTCATTATTTTTAAATCTTGTATGCCCTGCTAGTCTTTCCACCTCACCCCCACTAGAGCTGTACCTTAAGTGCCCTGCCATCCATTCTTAATTAGCACATTCATTTAGATAATATCACCACCTTCAACACCTCTTTGTTCCTTTGTCTGTGACATCTTTTGATTATCTGCTCCTATCACTGCTTGCTTGTCCCTACAACCACACCCACACCCCCATCTTAAACCAGCTAATATTTCACCCCTCTCCCAATATTCACTCAGTTCTGTTGAAGGGTCATGAGGACTCGAAACGTCAACTCTTTTCTTCTCCGCCGATGCTCCCAGACCTGCTGAGTTTTTCCAGGTAATTTTGTTTTTGTTTTGGATTTCCAGCATCCGCAGTTTTTTGTTTTTATATATTTTTTTTCTCAATTTTAGTGCCTGATGTTGGTGACTTCACCTCATACACATCCAACCATTTTGAATGGGCATCGACATTATCCCCAGGAAAGGTTCAACATAATCAGTGTGTAACCCGCACCCAGGGTCTATCTGACCACTCCCTTTGGTGTAATGGAGCTATCAATGGCAAATTTTGCAGTTGCGCTTTACTAAACTCTCTATTTTGCCATCCATCCCTGGCTATCATAGATAGCTGCGTGATATGGTCTTCATTTGGGAAATTCCTGGATGGGCACTGTATAGTTCAAATAAAGGTGGCTGCCTTCCCTTTGGAGGAACTATCACTTGTGTACCCCACAATAGGATGCCATGCTGGCTGGTTATTTCATGTCTTCTGTTGAAGTACGGTTTCATTTCATCAGATACGGGCTCCTGAGAGCAACTACGTAGCTCTTTTCTTGTACTTGAGATAGGACTGGATCCCGACATGTCGAGTCTCTGATCTTTCGAGCACAGACCAGTGAAGAATCTAAGAAATTTAACAGTCAAACAAGTTCCTGTGGAGCTGGGAGGTGCTCATCATTTTCTTGTAAAGGCAAACGAATAAGGGCGTTGGCGTTTGCAATTTGATTGTCAGACCTATGTACGAAAGTGTAATCGTTTGCTGCTAGAATCAAGGCCCATCATATTATTGTTGAGGCTATGGGTAGTATAGCCTTTTCCTCACCAAATAAACTAACAGTGGTTTGTGGTCTGAAACAGTTGCAAAATGGCGGCTGTGTACATACTGTTGAAATTTCTTGACACCAAAGATGATGGACAGGCATTCTTTTTCTATCCGTGAGTATCCCTTTTCTGCTGTGGTGAGCATCTTTGATATATAACCTATTAGCCATTCTGTGTCATTGTCCATCTGAGAGAGCACTGCTCCCACTCCGTAGGCCGATGTGTCACATGTCAGCACCAATTTTTTCATCTGGTCATAATGCACAAATAGATTGGACGAGCGCAACAATTGCTTCACCTTTATGAAAGCTTCTTTCTGGGGGGCCTCCCAAGACTAATGTTGGTTCTTTTTGAGTAGAGATTGCAGGGGAGCCAGCACTGTAAACAAACTGCCCATAATTTGGGCTTCGGGTGGGTTCAAGGATGGGGAACATGGGTGTTGCCCATTCTGAGAATTAAACAGCTTGTATAATGTCCAGTTTCTCTAGCCTAATCAGCTCAGTGTCAACTTTTTCTCTCAGGGTGTATGGCACCAGTCTCGTCTTCATGAAGTAAGGGATTGCTTCTGGATCCACATAAATCTTGGCCTGCAGGCCCTGGATTTTTCGCAATTCGTCCTGGAAGATGGTGTCATACTTTTTAAGTAGGTTTGGTAGCCCAGTTTCTCTCAACTGAAAGATCTCAGACTGTTCTAACTTAATTTCCTTTAACCAACCTTGCCCCAGGAAGCTTGGCCTTCCAACTTCTACCACCATCAAGGGTAGCTGTGCCATTTGGCTTCCATAGTGAACAGTTACCCTGCTTACGCCTTTTACTTGAATGTCTTCACCTGTTTATGTTTTTAGCTTAGCAGTTGTTCCAATTTAATTGATGTTCACCATAATTCAAATATCAAAAGTATGTTCCCCAATTACTGTAGTGGGAGCTCCTGTGTCTACTTCCATTTTATCAGGTTTGCCATTTACTTTCACTGTGACAAATATCGTTTTCTGTCTTTCCAACTTTCAGATTAAACAATGAGTAAACTTGTTGTTTCAGGCTCCTGTATATTGCAGATTTCATTGGGCTTCTTCTTTTGTTTACATGCCTGATTGAATCTTTCCTTGCACTGCCTCACCATATGTCCATTTCTGTGACAATAGTAGCATTCTGTTTCTTTAAACTGCCAATCGCTAGAAGACTGATTTTCCCAACTCTATTAAAATTAATCTTCGATTTCGTTGCTAAGTTATTTTGTTTTATTCTTCAGCTAACAGGGGCTGTTTCCCGCTTCTCAGCAGAGTCTTGCTTTTTCGCGTTGCTTTCAGCTGAAGTTTCCTGCCCGATGTGGAGGACAGTGCCATTTTACGCATCCTGTATTGCTTGTGAATTTCTTACAGTGCTTTCCATGGCCAGTGCTATCTTTAGCACCTTCTTGAAATCCAGGTTCACTTCAGACAATAACCTTTTCTGAATGGAGTCCTTTTTCACACCACACACTAAACAACCACTGAGCATGTTGTTCAGAGTTGTACCAAACTCTTAATGTTCCATTAGCTGCTTCAAATTTGGCACGTAGCACGCAATTGTCTCACCCGGGGCTCTATTTCGTGAATTAAACTTGAACCTCTGAATCGTGACTGAGGGCTTGGGTTGAAAGTGACCCTTCACGAGGTCCACCAATTTCTTGAAATTTTTTGAATCTGGAGCACTGGGTGCCATCAAACTTTGAGTCAAACCATAGGTTTTGCTCCCACAAGTACTCAAAAGGATTGCTTGCCTCTTCTCTTCCTCCATAATCACGTTCGCTTGAAAAAAGAATATCAGGTGTTCTAGGTATTGAGACCAATCATCTGTTGCTGGTTCAAAAGGATCAATTCTCCCAAATTGTCGCATTTTGAGAGGGGATAACTTCTTCAATTCTAACGGAGCTTGCTACTTACAATCACTGGGCAAGGTACAGTGCTGATTTCTTTATAACTTAATTTCTTCCATTAAATCCTGTTTTATCCTCATCGCCAGTTTGTTGTAAGGTGGCCAAGTTGTGCTATCTGTAGGCACTTCTTGGGTGGTAACATTAAGTTTATGTACAATATACTCAGCAGCAACTACACGTGTGCTTTCAACTCCAACTCTATCTCTACACTGACCGCAGAGGTAGCCCACACTACTCCCCTATTGGTTAGAACTGACCATGTGATCTTCCTTAACAAGTATTATTCTTAAAGGCACATTACACACTAAATAAAACCATAATTACTACACTAATATTTTTTTTACCAATTTAAAGGGTAATAACGGGAAATGGCCACGCATTGATCAGAGATCATAGAATCATCTCAGAAGGAAGTCATTTGGCTCATGGTGCTTGTGCTGGATTGGTGATAGAGCTACCCAATCAGCCCTACTCCCCTGCTCTTTCCCCATAGCCCTGCAGTTTTTCGTCTTCAATTATTTATCCAATTTATTGGATCCTACTCAGCTATGGCAATACATTTCTGAATGTGTACCTGTTATTGGTATTTCTGCACGTTATAGCCCAAGCAAGTGTGCCACGAATGAACCTCACCCAGTACCATTCACAGTGTTGGAGTAAATGAAGAAAGTACAGTTTCCTTAGAAAGATTGTAATTACCTTTCCCTTTGGCATTGAAATGTGTCTTTATGTTGGCATTAATTCTTTAAGCTAGCATCGTTCTTAATGGTTTGTTAGTACTGCAGTCAGGCACTTCTTTTTGCCTGGGCTACTGGCTCTTCCTAGACAACCCAGCTTTTGTAAGGCTGGACAAGATGGGTGCATTTTTAGTCTGTTTTGAGAGGCTTCCTAAGTGTTCGATAATAATAGAAGCTTCCCAGGGTAATTGGAGTTGTGGGAAGATGTCTCGGGGACCATAGGGTTGTTGTTTAAAGCAAACTAGCTGGATGAAGCATAAAGGAACGTAAAGAGGAAGGTGTTACTTAAAAAGGCAATTACTGCCTAAAAAGAGATTTGAACTGTCTTCTATTGCCTTTGATTTAACAGTACCTTGTATGTAGAACTCACTAGTACAAAGAACCTGTAGCACAGAGCTGTTTTACACTTCAGAAGGTATGCATTAAACATGTCTTAAATCCAAATGATATCATGCAATAGAATCTCAGCTAATGCTGGCTAATATTTAAATAGAACTGACAAGCATATATCTTCTAAAGTGTTAGATCTTATTTTTTTTAATCCTGGTTTTTAAACAGCTCCACAATTTTGGTAGCAAATGAAAGAGTGGAATTTAATTTAAATTTTAATTTGAAAGTTTTCCCTTCTGATAATGTGTATTTACATTCTAATTATTATGGCATGAAAAGGTAGCCAGGGATTTTGGAAAGGCTTTGTTTTGGATCTCAAAAGGTATTTATTTATACAGCAAAGAGGGTCACGTATTTATCCAAGTGCTTTTACTCATGTGCCCTTTGCTTCTGTCTAACAACTTATGATAATTTTGTGTTATATTTCCGCGAGATCACAGGGTTTTTCAAAAGCTGTCGCAATGTGTAATACCATTTTCTTTTTGGGTGGGAGAGGGTTAGAGGTTACTCTTATATTTTACTGTGAAGACTGATGACAAAACAGATTTTTACAAATAAAATAATTCCTAAGAATCCAGTTTTTGAGAAGTGCAAAAATCAAACGCTGGATGAGTAAGTGAAGGTTGTAAACAAAAATAATCAAAGATGTTCATTTTGGCTTCCTAGTTGCAGTCTAGTTTTCCTTTCTTTCTGCCTGCAGACTGTTCCCAGTTTTGATTGCACGGGGCAATGTTAGGAGCTAATCTCGAAATCTAATTGCCTTTCTGGAGGCCACCGATGTCAACAACTCCCGGTTGCTGTAAAGTAAAAACACAACAATGGATTGCTGATAAAGTTAGTGAATATCTCACAAAGAATGTTTAATTTGGAACAACATCTGTTAAATAGAAATAGAAATTTCAAAATCTTTTTTAAGTTAAAATAAAAACAAAGATCGGCTTGTGAGCTTTATAGAACCACGTATCCTCTTTCTCTAGTTCAGACATTAAGAGAAAAGTTATTTCTGCATGTATCACAGCCTTGAGCCAAAAAGCCGCTGGTAACATAAGAGTGCTGTACATTACTTTAGATGCAAAAAGAACCAACAGATGCCAAATGTTGATGTTTTAATTATACTGCACTCTCTTACAATGCACTCTTTTTAAAATGTGTTTGCATAATATTTTGTTGAAAGAAGCTGCTTCTTTGGCTTCAAAAGTGAGCAGTTTAAACTGTTCTGTTCAAAATTGGCTTCAGACTATTGTCAGTGCTTGCAGGCATATATCTTATTGTTGAGCTGATAAGGCTAATCAAACATAAACGCATAATAAGGCAGAACAAATTTTTGGGAATTCATAATGTGACTCCAGTTCACTAGAGTCCTACTGGAAATGAAACCTAACACCCATATCTGGTCTGGCCTATATTGAACACCAGAGCCACAGTAAAGTGATTGACTCTTGACTACTCTCCAAAATAGCTGAACAAACCACTCAGTTGTACCAAACTGCTACAGCAAAGTATAGCAAGAATAAAACTGATGGACCACCCAGTGTCAACCTAGGCACAAATACAGCACAAGGGATACAAGCAGGATTAGACCATATGGCCCAGCAAGCCTGCTCTGCCATTCAATGCTATCATGTCTAAACTTGGGCTTCAACTCCACTTTTCTACCCACTGCTCAAACCCCTTGATTCCCTGGGAGACCAACCATCTGTCTATTCCAGCCACAAATAAAGCCAACAATGGAGCATCCACAGCCCTCTGGGATAGAGAATTCCAAGGTTCACCATCTAAGTAAAGTAATTTCTCCTCATCTCAGTCCTAAATGATTATCCCCTTATCCTGAGACTGGGCCCTTGTGTTCTAGTTTCCCCAGCCAGCAGAAAGAGCCCTCAGTGTCTACTTTGTCAAGCCCCATCAGAATCTTGTTCATTCATCATTCTTCTAAACTGCAGAGAGTACAGGCCCAATTTACTCGACTTATCACAGGACAATCCTCTCAACCCAGGGACCAATCTAATGAACCTTCTCTGTTTCACCTCCAATGCAAGTATATCCTCCCTTAAATATGGGGACCAAAACTGCACATGGTATTCCAGGTGTGGTCTCACCAAAGCCCTGCACAATTGTCACAAAACTTCTTTATCCCTGTACATCCCCTTGCAATAAAGGCTAACTTGCCATTTGCCTAATATAAAAACAGAAAGTGTTGGAAATACTCAGCAGGTCCTTGTACAAGCACACCCAAGTCTCTCTGAAGGTCAACATTTACAAGTTTCACAGCTTTTAAAAAATATTCTGCTTTTCTATTTTTATGACCAACGTGAATAATCTCACAATTCCCCACATTATACTCCATCCACCATCTGGTTGCCCACTTACTTAATCTAGATATTGGATTTGAGCATACCAAAGGCACATCAAGCCCAGCCAATCCTGTAAGTCCTCCTCACTAACATTTGTCATAGTCATGCTCATCAAATCATATCTTATAGCCAATGGCAGAGACTACTCTGTCACCATCCCTGGGTATGTCCTGTCCTGCCAGCAGGACAAACCCAGCAGAGGTGATAGCACAGTGGTATATAGTCGGGAGGCAATTGCCCTAGGAGTCTTCAATTTTGATTCCAGACCCCATGAAGTCTCATGGCATCAGGTCAAACATGGGCAAGGAAAACCTCTGCTGATTACCACATGCCCCCCTCCCTCAGCTGATGAATCTGTTCTCCTCCATGTTGAACACCACTTAGAAAACGCACTGAGGCCAGCACTTGGGGAATGTTAATGTCCATCACCAAGAGTGACTTTTTTAAATTCATTTTAATTCACTGCTGGCTAAGCCAGCAATTTATTGCCCATCCCTAATTGCCCTGGAGAAGATAATGGTAATCTGCCTTCTTGAACCGCTGCAGTCCACATGGTGTAGGTACACCCACAGTGCAGTTAGGGAGGGAGTACCAGGGTTTTGACCCAGTGACAGTGATGGAGCGGCAATATATTTCCAAATCAGTGGCTTAGAGAGGAACTTCCAGGTGGTGGCATTCCCATGTGTCTGCTGCCCTTGTCCTTCTATATGGTAGCAGTTGTAGGTTTGGAAGGTGCTGCCTAAGGAGGCTTGGTGAGTTCCTGCAGCGCAGCGGTGGCGCCATCATTGACTGAGCTGGCTGAGTCCTGAAGGACATAACTGCCAGTCTGGGCCTGTGGAAGGTGGTGAGACAGCAACATGAGTTAAAAATCTACTTGACGTCGTCCTCACCAATCTACTCTTCATGTGGAGACAAGTCCCAACTTTACACTGGCAACACCATTCATCGTGTTGTATGGCACGATGACTGCACAAAATGGGAGAGCTTCAGAACAGATTTTGCAGCTCAAAACTGGGCATCCATGGGGCGCTGTGGGCCATCAATAGCAGCAGAATTGTTTTCAACCACAGCCTGTAACCTCATGACATGGCATAACCCCCACACTACCATTACTACCAAGCCAGGGGATCAACTCTGGTTCAATGAGGAGTGTAAGAGAGCATGCCAGAAGCAGCATCAGGCATAACTGAAAATGAGGTGCCAAACTGGTGAAGTTACAACTCAGGACTACATGCATGCCAAACAGCTGAAGCAGCATGTGATAGACAGATATAAGCAATACCACAACCAATGGCTCCGATTAAAGCTCTGCAGTTTTGCCACACCCAGTCATGAATGGTGATGGGGAATTAAACAGAGGAGGTTTCCTGAATCCAGATCGTCAATAACACCTCAACGCAAACATCTATGCGATAATATAGAAAATAGCCCAGGTATGTCCTTTCCACAAGAAGCAGGATAAATCCAATTACCGGACTGTTAGCCTACTGTCAATCACCAGCAAAGTAAAGGAAGGGGGTCAGTGACATTCCTATCAAGCAGCACTTATTTAGCAGTAGCCTGATCACTGATGCACAGTTTAGGTCTAATCTACCACAAAGGGAGATGGATTATGGTTGTTGGAGGCCAATCATCTCAGTCCCAAGGCACTACTGTAGGAGTTCCGCAGGGTAGTACCCTAGGTCCACCCATTTTCAACTACTTTATCAAAAAAACCATAAGATGCAGGAGCAGAAGTAGGCCATTCGGCCTATCGAGTCTGCTCTGTCATTCAACGAGATCATGGCTGACCTGATAATCCTCAACTCTACTTTCCTGTCTTTACCCCATTACTCTTGATTCTCTTACTGATTAAAAATCTTTCTATATCAGCCTTGAATATCCTTAATGACCCAGTCTCTACAGCCCTCTGTGGCAAAGAATTACACAGATTCGCTACCCTCTAAGAGAAGAAATTCCTCCTCATCTCTGTTTTAAATGGGTACCCTCTTACTCTAAGATTATGCCCTCTGGTCCTAGACTCTCCCACTAGGGGAAACGACCTCTAAGCATCTAACCTGTCAAGCCCCCTAAGAATCTTATAAGTTCGCCTCTCATTCTGCTAAACTCCAATGAGTACAAGCCCAACCTACTCAACTTCTCCTCATAAGAAAATCCCTCCATAGCCGGGATCAACCTAATGAATTTACAAAACAAAAACAAAAACAGAATTACCTGGAAAAACTCAGCAGGTCTGGCAGCATCGGCGGAGAAGAAAAGAGTTGACGTTTCGAGTCCTCATGACCCTTCGACAGAACACAGTGAATTTACTCTGGACTGCCTCCAATGCCAGTGTATCTTTCCTTAGATAAGGGGACCAGAGTTGTTCACAGTATTCTAGGTGTGGTCTAACCAGTGCCTTGTATAGTTTTAGCAGGACTTCCCTATTTTTATACTCCATTCCTTTTGAAATAAAGGCCAACATTCCATTTGCCTTCCCTATTACTTGTTGAACTTGTATGTTAGTTTTTTTGGGATTCTTCCATAAGGACTCCCAAATCCCTCTGTGCTACAGCCTACTGCAGTCTTTCTCCATTTAAATAGTATTCAGCTCCTCTATTCTTCCTGCCAAAGTGCATAACCTCACATTTTCCCACATTATATTCCATCTGGCAGCTTTTTGCCAATTCACTTAACCTGTCTATATTCCTCTGTGGATTCCTTGTGGCATCCTCACCACTTGCCTTCCCACCTATTTTTGTGTCATCTGCAAACTTGGCGATAGTACATTCACTTCCCTCATCTAAGTCATTCATATATATTGTAAATAACTGAGGCCCCAGCATTGATCCCTGTGGCACTCCGCTAGTTACAGGTTGCCATCCTGAAAATGCCCCCCTTATCCCAACTCTCTGTCTTCTATTAATTAGCCAATCCTCTTATCCATGCTACTATACTACCCCCAACACCATGGACTCTTATCTTATTAAGTAGCCTTATGTGCGGTACCTTATCGAACGCCTTTTGGAGTCCAAGTATATTACGTCTATTGGTTCCCCTTTATCTATCCTGCTTGTTACATCCTCAAAAAATTCTAATAAATTTGTTAGCATGATTCCCCCTTCATGAAGCCATGTTGACTCTGCTTGATTAGATTACATATTTCTAAATGCCCTGCTAATGCATACTTTATAATAGACTCCAACATTTTCCCAATGACAGATGTTAAGCTAACTGACCTGTTTTTATCTCCCTCCCTTTTTGAATAAGGGTGCTACATTGGCCTTTCTCCAATCTTCTGGGGATGTTCCAGAATCCAAGAATTCTTCGAAGATTACTACCAGTGCATCCACTATTTCTGTAGCTATTACCTTTAATATCCTAGAATGCAACCCATCAGGTCCACAGGACTTATCAGCTTTTAGCCCCATTAGTTTCCCTAGCACTTTTTCTCTAGTAATAGTTATTGTATTTATTTCCTCCCCTGCTTTTGCCCCTTGACTATTTAGTATGTTTGGAATGCTATTATTATCTTCTACTGTGAAGACTGAAGCAAAGTATTTATTGAACTCCTCTGCCATTTCCTGGTTCCCCATTGTTATTTCTCCAGACTCATTCTCTAAGGGACCTATGTTCATTTTGGTCTCTCTTCCTTTTCATATATTTAATGAAGCTCTTACTGTCTGTTTTTATATTATTTGCCAGTGTACCCTCAAAGAATATTTTCTCCCTCTTTATTATTTTTTGGTCATCTTTTGTTGGTTTTTAAAACTTTCCCAATCCTCTGGCTTACCACTAAACTTTGCCACATTGTATGTTTTTTTTTCTTTCAATTTGATACTATCCTTAACTTCCTTGGTTAACCATGGTTGGTTTGTCCCCTTCCTTGAATCCTTCTTCCTCACTGGGATATATCTTTGTTGAGAATCATGAGCTATTTTCTTAAACGTCTGCCATTTTTCATCAACCATCTTTTCTGCTAAACTCCTTTCCCAGTCCACTCCAGCCAATTCTGCCCCCATTCCATTGTAATTACGCTTATTCAAGTTTAGCACAGTTGTTTCTGACCCAGGTTTCTCACTCTCAAACTGAATGCTAAAAAACTTCCCCTCTAACATTAGGTCAGAAGTTGGGATGTTCTCTAATGATTGCATGGTGTTCAGCTGCATTTACAACTCCTCAGGTGATGCAGCAGCCCATAACAACATACAGCAAGATATGGGTAACATTCATGCTTGGCTTGCTAAGTGGCAAGGAGCATTCGCACCACAGACGTGCCAGGCAATGACTCTCTCCAACAAGAGAGAGTCCAACTTTTGTTTTATTCTTTTATTCATGGGATATGACCATCAATGGCTTGGCCAGCTTTTGTTGCCCACACCTAATTGCCTTTGAGAAGGTGATGGTGAGCTTTCCTCTTGAACCACTGCAATCCATGTGATATAGGTACCTTCACTGGACATTCAGTGGTATTAAAAGGTTTGAATCCTCCATCGTCAACATTCTGTGCTTCGCCTTTGACTGGAAATTTAACTGGTCCAGCCACGTAAATTTTATTCTCCTTAGGCAGTCCCTCAAGATCGAGGATGACTTGTTTGGTGGGTTCTGGGGTGGCTGACAAGTCCAAAGCATGATCTGCAGCCTCTGCCACATGTGGGGCAAGTGTGCTTGAAAGATTGGATCGATGAGGTGTTTGGAGGTTTGTGCGCTCCCTCCGGCAACTCGACTTCACCTCTGCGTGTTCCCGATTAAGTCTCTCAATGTGTTCGGTTCCTTCCTGAATGAATCTTTTTCATTTTGGTCAGTCAAAGGCTAGGGTTTCCCATGAGTCAGCGGGTATGTTTGAGCTCTTCAGGGATGCTTTCAGGATGTCTCTAAAGCATTTCCACTGTCCTCCTGGGAGTCTCCTGCCATGACGGAGTTCTGAGTAGAGAAGTTGCTTCGGGAGTCTGGTGTCAGGCGTCTGAATGACATGCCATACCCAACAGAGCTGGCTTTGAGTGATTAATGCCTCAAAGCTGGGAAAGCTGGCTTGGGAGATGATGCTGCTTTTGGACCACATTCCTTGATGCCTGATTTGAAGGATCTTGTGAAGGCACCACTGGTGGTGCCGATGGAGATTATCCAAGGCTTGAATTTTACTTTTGGTGGGCGCGCATGATTGACAGGCCTGGGAGAGGCCGAGAAACGGACTGCCAACCGCATTCGCTCCCCAATTGTGATTTCATGCTAGCTGGCCAATTAACAGCCAGTCAGCATGAAACATGCACTGAAAAGCTCAGCGCTGCTGGGGTTGGGATAGGAAAAGGGTGGGCGATGATGTCACCACAGGTGTGGGCAAGCGCTGTGAGAGATCTCCCTGAAGACAGACAGCCTCAGGGTGTTGCAGAAGTTCAAATGATGAAGTAAAGGTTTAAAAAGCTACAAAAAAAAAAGCCCATACATCACAATCAAGCACGTGAACATATGCCTCTTAAAAATGCTGTCCATAGTTACTTAATTTAATTTTATTTCATAATGGAGATTTCAACCCACCCTTGGATGAGCTTTGATGAAAAATATAAAGGCCGCCTGGCTGATTTGCCCATCTGCCAACCATAAGGTTGGACGGGCCACGAAAAATCGGAGAGAATTGCACCGCTAAATGGCTTAATTGCCTTATTAATTGTCGACGAGCGTGCTTCTGACTTTTGCGTTCGCCCACTGAGCGAAATATCGTGCAAGTGCAGGATGACATTAGGACACTTGCCTGACGTCATCTCATGTGATTTTACACCCAATCGGGTTGGGCGTGTGCCCGCCCACAGGACATAAAATTTTGCCCCAAATCTCTGAAGCATGTGGGAACTTGGGGGTCACTGTTGCCTGGTGGACCATCTTGGGCTTGAAACCCTGTAACTCAAATACTTTCTTCCTCAGTCAGCTGAAGGTGAGCTGGCACATTGTAGGAGATTTTGAAATTTGTTGTCTATATCAAAAATACTGCGGGTACATGAACAGTTGGAAGGCTGAGGAATTCTGTGGCGATTAACTCACCTCCTGTCCACTATCTACAAGGCACAAGTCAGGAGTGTGATTGAATATTCTCCATTTGCCTGGGTGTGTGTAACTCCAACAACACTCAAGAAATTCAATTCTATTCAGGACAAAGCAGCCCATTTGACCAGCACCCCATCCATCATCTTAAACATTCACTCCCCCAGCCACCGATGCACAGTAGCAGCAGTGTGTACCATCTACAAGATACACTGCAGGAACTCACAAGGCTCCATTCGACAGTATCTTCTAATCCCACAACTTTTACCATCTGGAAGGACAAGGGCAGCAGATGCATGGGAACACTACCAGCTGCAAGTTCCCTTCCAAGCCACTCATCATTCTGTCCTGGAGCTATATCGCTGTTCTTTCACTGTCGCTGGGTCAAAATCTTGGCACTCTATTCCTAACACTACTGTGGGTGTACCACTTCCAGATGGACTGCAGTAGTTCAAGAAGGCAGATTATCACTACCTTCTCAAGGGCAACTAGAGATGAGATAAAAACAAAAAACTGCGGATGCTGGAAATCCAAAACAAAAACAGAATTACCTGGAAAAACTCAGCAGGTCTGGCAACATCGGTGAAGAAAAGAGTTGATGTTTCGAGTCCTCATGACCCTTCAACAGGGATGAGATGTTCTTTTCACCAGTGATGCCCTTATTCCACAAATGAAAAAAATAATGATTCAGCACAGATGAGTTTGACATCATGATGACTCAAAGAGTGTTGAGCAATGTAATATGATTAATATGTGGTATATGATTCTTTTCCCTGCATTACTAATTTTCGTTAGTATAACTAAAGCAAGCTCTGTTATGATCCACCTTTAATTAATGTAATAGAAAATTGAGCCATTTGTTTACCTTCAGTGTCGTTCAAACACTTTGAAAACAAATTCAAACCTTCACACTAATCACATCATTAGGCATCATTCTAATTCCCAATACTTCTTTCCTTTCCCTTCCTATCCACTTTCTAGAGGGTCTATTCCATTTCTATCATCTTGATTCATTCTTGCATCATCCAACTACAAAGCTACCTTCCCCTGGCCTTTCCCTTGCAAACTCAAGAGATGCAATGCATTAATTAACTGTCTCCTATGCCATTGTGCATGGGCTCAAACTCTAATTACACAAGGGGTTACAATTTATGTGAGTAGTCTCCAGTCTAATGTGCTACATCCAATACTTACTATGTAGTTCATTCCACAAGGTAGAGACCAAATGAGGGACTACAGTGTCTTTCTGTCCTTAAGTGCTACCCTGAGCTGCCTGTTGCTCGCCACCTGAACTCTCTATTCTCACTCTGATTTTCCCACATTTGGCTTCCTACAATGGTCCAAAGAATCATGATACAAACTTCAGAAATAGTTTCTTATCTTTCTCCTATGTGTGCTGCAGCTCTCTGATCAGAATATTGACGCTAACTACTTTATTTATAGCTAAGGGGTACTAATGATGTGTGGTGGATCTGTTGAGGCCCAGGGCAAGGTGTGACATGTTGACATTTGGGATGGGGACCATTTCTCACAACAGTGTTGGTGAGATTGCATATGGAGTGGGGAGGAGAGTGGCGGGGAGGGTGTACTACCTTCTCCTCTGATGTCGGTCATATATTGTTTTCTTTTGGAAGCGCTCAGATGTACTGACTGAGATTTACCAGCTTGGCTTTCTCAGTGCACACTGGGGATTATGCAATGGTTTGTAACTACCAGTCTGTGATATTGATGACCTCTAAATTGGCAGGTGGGGGGGTGGAGGGACAGTCATTTCCTGAGGGGAGGATGGGGCCATGATTGCATGACCAATGTGCACTTGGTAGCAAACCCTGGGAACTGGTATTGTTGGCATTTTCTCAGTTTTTCACTGAACAAGACTGTCACTGCCTGAGGCACTGGCATTTTCCTTTCTTTCTCAAATATGTTTAATTTGTCCAATGCTTGCTACTATTGCTTGAGTGACAAGTCATCTGCCAGTCAGTCCACTGATATTTTCTCTCTTATGTTTGTCCATTTGATTTTTCTTCCCTTTTTTTTAATGATTCCATTAAAATGCTCATTCATCTTTCACTTTTCAGTTCTGAAGAAGGTCTCAGCTTGAAGTGTTGGCCTGTCTGTTCTCTCTTCAGATTCGCAGTGTTTCCAGTATTTTCTGTTTGCTTCAAACTACACTCTGGCTGTTACTATGGCATCACATCATAAAGTCTGTAAATGTGAGGTTCACTCTGGTCGTTTGTTGTGGCTGGTCACTTTTGAATTCTTGGTGGAATGTTTTCTTGTGTTGCATTTATTTGACGTGCACTTCAGTTCATTGAAACACTGCTCTGCTTAGGTGTAAAATCCCAGCTGCAGGGGTTTTATTTTGTGGCTGTTTTATTCAAACCCAAACACAAGTTTGAACTTGTGAGCAATGCAATCTAATTTTCATTACAGACATTTGGCTAACACTTTTCTTTGGCAGAATGGTACAAAGGGATTTTGGCCTTCTGTGGCACACATGGAAGGGCTGCAGTTGCCATTCTGTCCACAGAAGTTCCTCTCACGAAGGGTGGAGCCTGGTCAAGAGACAGGCAATTTTCCTCTGAAGCTACAGTTCCCCAATTTGCCCTCAATTAATGATATAATTGTTGGGTGAGAGCTCGTGTTATTGTCTGAGAATTGAAAAGCCATTTTCTCCAATAAGGAAACTCTTGTTAAATGTTAGAGCAATTTTGCAAGGAAGTACTTTCAAGTGCCTACTTTCTAAACATATCTGACATTCCAACATCTCTTCTTGGTCTGGTAATGCCTCAACTTTAAAATTCTTATCCTTGTTTTTAAATCTCTCCATGGCCTTGCCCCACCTTATCTCTATAATGCCTGCCCTCCAGCCCTGCAACACGGCGTGTTCCCTGCACTCTTCCAATTCTGGCCCTTTGCCTTTTCATCACCCAACAGTTGTCAGCCATGTTTTCAGATGTCTAGGCCCTAAGCTCTAGAATTCCCTGTCTAAGCTTCTCTACCTCTCTTTCCTCTTCTGAGGCACTCCTTAAAACCTGCCTCTTTAACCAAACGTTTAGTTCTAATATGTGCTTATGTGACTCTGTGTCAAGTTTTGTTTGATTACACTCCTGCGAATCATTTTACTATGCTGAAGGAGCTATGTAAATGTAAGTTGTTGTTGTTATTGTTGGGGAAAGGTTGAAGGCGATCTTCAATTCAAATAGAGTTGTGGACATAACAACCAGAGCAGAAACCCCTCCACTTCGAACCTACAGTCACTTAGTTTCTATAATTTTGGCTAACTGAATCATGACACATATGATTTAAAAAGTATATTAAAAATCCATTTGAGCAAAGTGGAGGGGGATTTTGCTTCTCCAGTTTAAGGGCAAAATTTTTCTATTGAGTTGGCACTTTGAGGTAAAATCTTTCAATGATATTTGCAAAATTGTGTCTACGATGAATGATGACTCTGTATGAGCATTCCATTTAGAGTTAACATTTCCAAAGCTTTGAGTGTTGTTTGTTGGCAAAAACACTTTTATTTTAACAACAAGTTATTCTATTTCCATTAAGTTTACTAAACACCCTTTTAAAAAAATAAAGGAAATGAATTTGCACAATTGTTATAACATACATGCAGTAAATTTAAAAAAACTTGCATTGTTGTTGCCTGTTGTTTTCTAAGAGCTAATTAAATGATTGAACTAAACTTTCTATTGTTATTAACCTGAATTGGCTTTGAGTTGTGTCAGCTTGGGTCAGTTGGCAACACTCTTCCTTTTGAACCTGAGTTCAGGCATGCTATAGTTTTCACAACTATTATAGTATAACAAATAATATGCACATAAATACCACTGCATAGTAGCAAACAGCTAGCTTCACCTGTTGCTCAAATTTTAGAGGATCCCTTCTAGGCCCAGATCTCGCAAACATTATTGTTCGATTCCATGAGAAACATGTCTTCGATGGAATGACACCTAACCTCCTACCCTTTGCATATTTCTTGTATGTTGATGATACGTTTGCTATATTTAAATCCACAGCTGCATGTAATAGTTTCCTTGCATTTCTTAATGGGCTCCACCCTGCGCTCAAATTCCCCTATGAAATGGAGCAGTCAAATGAACTCCCTTTCCTTGACATCATAATTGAGAAACCTGCCAGGGGTTTCTCTTCCACTGTCTATCTCACACTCACTGGTTAATACATGTGTTGGGATTCTTACGGTTTCACGTGTTATAAGAGGGTTGGTCCTATCGGCCACCTTGTAAATAGGGCCTGAGTCATTTGCTCACCATGAAAGCTTGATGCTGAAATAGGGCACATCAAAGCCAACCGGTGGGATAATGGCTACCCTGATCAGGTCATCTTGCACCGTATATGGCGCAAACTCATGAAAGGGCTCAAGGCTGTCACTTTTGGCCCTGAAAAGTGCCCAGTCTACCTCAGATTACCCTGGAAGGACAAGGTATCTCAAAAATTTGAGCAACAGGTGAAGCAGCTGGTTCACGCTGCTACTATGCAGTAGCAACACGAGTTATATTCTCCCCTAACAGGATGCTGCTGTCAAGCCAAAAAACATTTTGTCTATCACACAAATGAGTGATGTGGTGTATGAATTTCAGTGCCAGCGTGATGCTAGGCATGTAGGCTGTATGTCCCAAAGACTGGCGGATCATACCAAACAGCATGTCCTTCTAACTGTTTGCAACGGGCAAGGTACAGACCGTACCCAACCAGCCCATGCTTGCAAACCTCAAAACACAATGTCCAGATGTGATTTCGCGATTGGACAACATTTGCTAAATAATCCTCAGTGTGCTGAGAATTGCGCTGACAACCAATTTAAGATTGTCAGTCAGGCTCGCAGTGTGACACATTTGCGTGTACTGGAAGCTGCATATATTAATACACAGGGTCCTGTTCTTTGTAGACAGAAACAACATGTACACACATTGCGCCTGTTTCAGCTAAGCAAAATAAGTGACAGCCATTCTCTGGTTCATTCCCCAGGGCAATATCTTGACCAATCAGAATCAAGCTGTCTGGTTTAAAATTCAAACAATGGTCAGCAGTTAACTGTCAGTCACCATCAACTGGTGCATCCTCTATGGCAATGCCTCTACCAATCAGAGTCCACTTGCCAACCAATTAGCACTCTCTTCTCATACAGTATGGGCTGAATCTTCAGCTCGGTGAGTGGGGGTGGGGCCCGCTCGCCGAGGTGTAAAATGACATGGCGCGTCATTCAGATATTCAGTTCGTAGGGCGTGCAACCGAGTTGGCTGCACACCCGCTGAACTGTCAAAGGCCTATTAAGGACATTTAACTGTCAATTAAAATAATTAACAGAACTGCCTGTCCAACCTTAAGGTTGGTGGGCAGACAAAGAGCCAAGGCAGTCTCCGCATTTCTCATGGAACCTCATCAGGATGAAGCTTCATGAATGATTTTAAAATTTGAGATTTTTTAAATTGAAATTAATGCACATGTCCCAGTTCATGTGACAGTTTCACATGAGGGGACATGTCCAAATATTGTTTTCAAATCTTTTTTTCTGTTTTTCACACTCAAATTGTTCTCCCTGAGGCAGCTTCATCCCTCAAGGTGATTTCTGCGCTTCTTCTTGCACATGCGCGAAAGAGCGCACTCCTGACTCAGGCAATCCCCAGCCCGCCGACTCACACAGGGAGCACAGGGTGCTCCTGAGTGCACGTCACACTGGGTGGACCTTAACTGGCCCACCCATGTAAAATGGTGGTGCGGACCCAATCGGCAACGCTGATCAGGTCCGCGCCCGTTCCCACACCACCCGCCCAACAGGCAGAAAATTCTGCCCTATAAATTTATTGTGTCCCCTGACATTGGCATTTTCTTGCAAATTGTCCAGCTGAGTCTAAGATGAAAAGCTTAGACAAAAAGTTTCTTTTTTTTCAGCTATACTCAAGTTGACCTGATATATATTGGGAAACTGATTTAGTTTCGCCTGCTTTACGGTCCAAAGTCAAAATGATATTTTTAGCATCTTACCTTTCAAGGAATAAGTTATTACCAAGTGGCCACCAAGACCTGCCCTTCCACACACCCCATTTGGCTCCTCGTGCCCTCATGCCAAGCTCTGCCCTTTTACCTATTGCCTATGGCCCCTCATACTCTTTATGCCATACTCTGCCTCAAGCTAACTCCTATGGCCCTTCATGCCCCCTATGCCAAGTTCTGCACTTTCACCTAACCCCATGGCCCCTCATGCCCCCTGTGCCAAGCTATGCCTTTCCAACCACCCCCTTGGCCCCTCATGCTCCTCCATGCTAAGTTATAGCACTTACATGCCCATTGACCCAGTATACACTGATTAGAACCAATTACCCTAGAGAGTATAGTGGCTGATATAAAAAAAAAGCTTTAAAAATTTAATTCGTTCATAACAGTCTCCTATGTTGAAAAACGTCATTTCACTACTAGTGAATAAAAATGTCAATCACACAGGATCTTTAAGTATCAATAACAAAAACTAAAAACCCTGGAAACCACTTAACATTATAAAAACAATTATTGTGAAATTGACAGCAGAGATCAACGAGTCTGCACGGTCAAACAAACATTTTTTTTCTCTGGGGCTCAAGTGTTTTAGTAATCTAATTGGTTGTTTGGGCCCATAGCCAAGCACACATAATATGTCTTTCATGATAATTCCTGTACTCCATCACATCCATTCTCCATTCATTAGAATTACCAATATTATTGTTTAATCTAAATAAACAGAGGCATAAAAATTGGAAGATCACCTCAGTTCCTTCATAATCCTTCTTTTGAAGTGTTACAGACAGGAGAGAGAGAAACTGAACTTCTTTGTCCTCTCCCTGTCTGTCCGTAACCAGAGGTGTTTTTGAATTATTTTTAAAGTAAGCTGTGGAGTGTTTCACCAAGCCCTCAGTTTGTGTGATCCAATTTAAAAATAACTTGCAGCAGACTCACATTATGATTAACTCAGAAGGTTAGTTTATTTACATTCAAGCCCTGGGGCGGTAGTGTTCACAACGTCACACACACACACACACACACACACACACACACACACACACACACACACACACACACACACACACACACACACACACACACACACACACATGCATAGACAGAAAGGGGGGATAGAAAAGAGGAAGATTTCTGAATATGAGCAACAACTGTAAAAGAACCACAAAAATTAATATTAGTTCGTGTGATTTGCAGAGTCTGAGAAGTTGAAGCCCATAGGGTGTTTCTTTCATGGCAGAGTTCATTCCAGGTGAGCTTCTGGTTGGAGACAGCAACACAAAAGCCTTTGAAACAAATTATGCTGCAGCCCGATGGGCTTTCTGTACTTAGGCTGCTTGGCAGGCGATGATCAGAGACTTTTAAAATCAAACAGGCTCGGAGGAGTTGAGAGATGGTGGTTGGCTGCTTGGTCAGCCAGGCTGCTGAAGTTCTTTCTGGTTGGTGTTAAAGCAGCAGTCTGAGCTGTGAGGCTAGAAATGTGATATTAAAATGATCCAAAAGGCTAGGAGCTTGGGTAATGTGCCCTGGCCTATTAATGAGTTAATTGCAGCCTCACAAGCAGTTTTGTGCTCCTGGCTAAAATCCATTGTTTCACTTTGGAGCAAAATGGTGGATGTTAACACTTCTTCAGGTACAACAAGTTTCGATATCTCTGTCTTTGTTATGGTCCTGGCTTGGGGAGTCAGTTTGTCTGTTAGTCATCAAGTTTCATGGTATAATGTGATCATACAATGGTGTGTGAGATTTCACAAGGATGCAAGTGGAACTGCTTTGTTCTTGAGGCCACTGTTGGAACCTTCCAGAACAGATGGCCAATCTTGTCAGTCATGTAGCCTGTAGCAGCCATTTTGTGGCTCAGCAGAAATTTTAGTTCAGCAGTTCAGCATTTTAAAAATAACAAAAAAAAAAGTTTTTATACATACAGTTTTGGATTTCTTTTCGTGTCCTATTGACATAACAGAAGCATATGCCAAACAGTTTGACCATTTTCCAAGCTGATAAAACCTCCACCATACAAAGAGCTGAAATAGCTGCATCCTTTGCTTTTCAGCTCTTGCAGCTTCATCAGAAAGTGGTCATTCAATTGGCTTCGGATTCAGTTTAGAAATTTTTTTTATGTATTCATGGAATGTGGGCATCGCTGGCAAGGCCAGCATCTTTTGTCCATCCCTAATTACCATTGAGAAGGTTGTGCTGAGCTGTCTTCTTGAACTGTTGCGGTCCACGTGGTGCAGGTATGCCCACAGTGCTTTTAGTCGGGGGGGCGAGGGGAGGAGTTCCAGGATTTTGACCCAGCAACTGTGAAGAAATGACAGTAGTTCCAAGTCAGGATGGTGAGTGGTTTGGAGGGGAACTTGCAAGAGCTGGTGTTTACCTGCTCCATTCTGCATTGGCTCTCGAGTTGATTATTCCAATGTGGCCTCAAAAACCTCATTGAGCGGAATTCGTTGTTCACAGTGGTGGCCCTACCTGCTGGTCTGGAAAGCCGATGGCAACCCCACCAATCTGCCTCCACCCGAGCCGATTTAGTGCCAATGAGACACGTACCTGGTTGGAGTTGAGCTCCTCACCACCCTCAGAGCAGATATCCAGCCTCCAAAAACTGCTGGCCAATTGTAGGCTAGCAGCTTTCCAGTACTGGAAGCACCACCTGGATCGGTGGCCACTATCAGTCCTGTAGGAGGCCCAGGCTGCACAATTGTCGCTGGAGCATGGAGTGAAGGCAGGTAAGGTGGGTTCAAGGGGTCAGTCACGGAGAACCCAGTGAGGAACGGAAGATGTTGGTATTTATGGCAGGCGGGGTCTTCACCTATGGGTAGCCCATTCCTCTGGCAAATCTCTCTATTGGACCTAAACTGCGCAAGTGGAAGGGCCCATTCCCACCCCATCAGGCTGTAGGCATATTTGCCAGGCCCACATGTTGTTGAATACCAGCAACAAATTAATGAGGCCCCTAAGTGGACCTCAATTGGCTTCCAGGCAGGAAGACCGTCCTCGATCCACCTCACCACGGAGTTAAACGGGTGGAGTCACGAAGGTGACGGGGTCTCCACCCCACACCTTCCCGCCAGATTAAATAGACTGGCCCCCCTCCCAGCCCAGGTCTGAGTGGGAGAATAAAACTCTGTGCATTGTCTGATATTCTTGGGATCTATTTATTGCAAGGTTTAATTAAGTGTGGAACCATAAAATGAGGACTTGTGGCGCTGATTCCTTCAACACCTTAACCTGCCACATTTGGAAGATGTATCTTGCCTGCTTCAGTATTAAATCCATCACTTAATTCAAACAGAATCCCAAAGTACGTAACAATATTGTGTCAAAACAATAAGCCACAAACATCTCAGTATTGTAGCAGATCTCAAAAGTCTAGGCAATTAAAAAGCAATTTCAGTACAACCCTGGAGAGTTGATGGCCCTCACTATAAAGATTTGCCGCATTCTTTTCACACTAAATAATAAATACATTCTTTAGAAACATTTTGGTGACTTTGTTACCCATAGCAATGAGTAATCAGATTCAGTTGTGGTTTGAGATTATCAGCACCATCACCTTAAACAAATAAAAAGCATTAAGCTCCACAGCAAAACGAAAATATCATCCAGAATTAAAACTCAACCACTTATTGGACCTGTAGCAATTTCACAGACATTAATTTCGACATGGTACACAGGTAATTTGAGAGGTTTTAACCATCAGGAAAGACTGAACAAACTGGGGCTCTTTTCTCTAGAAAAGAGAAGACTGAATGGTGACCTTATAGAGGTCTTTAAGGTAATGAAAGATCTTTCTAAAATAGATGTGGAGAAATTGTTTCTATATGCGAGGGAGACCATAACTAGAAGCCATAAAAATAAGATAGTCACTATTGAATCCAATAGAAAATTCAGAAGAACCTTCTCTACCTAACGAGTAGTAAGAATGTGAAACATGTTACCACAGGGAGTAGTTGAGACAAATAGCACAGGCGCGTTCAAAGGGAAGCTAAATAAGAACAGGACAGAGAAAGGAATAGATGGGTATGCTGATGGAGTTAGATGAAGATGAGTGTGAAGAGGCTCGTGTGGTCCATAAATGTCAGCATTGACCAGCGAGGTCAAATGGCCTGTTTCTGTGCTGTTGACTCCGTGTAATTGCTGTCCCAAACAGCGCTTTGGGTGTACTTTCACCATGTAAACTGCAGTGGCACAAGAAGGTGGCTCACCACCAGCTTCTCAAGGGCAATTAGGAATGGGCAATAAATGCCAGTGATGCCTACATGCATGAAAAACAAATAAGTAACACCCTATACAGCAAGATTGAGACAATCACAAGGAGCTATAGGGCGGAATTGTCCCAGATTTGCACTAAGTACGGTAGCGGGCGTGAAAAATGACATTTTACCTGCCGGGCAAAGTGGTGGGTTTTTGCATTGTATTGTCTGCTTCCTGCCTCGTTAACAATGCAGCCACAGGAAACATGCCATCTCGCTGGCAGGCGGCCTCTGAATTGCCTGCCACACCGATACCTCATCATTTCCCCACTCCAGGTGCCATATGTAAACGGCAGCCACCCACACAGTTCTCAGTGCTTGCATCCCAGGACTGCTCCATGGCCCTGAAAGCCAAGCAGAGTTCAGTGACCTGTCACTAGAATGTCTTTTGGAGGGCTGCCTTGATGTCCTCCACCCCTGCTCTGACTGCAGGAGGTCCAGCAATCTCAGCACTCTGGCTTGGGAGGTGGTGGTCAATGCCAATGCTGCATAGAAGAGGTTGGCCATCTAGTGCAGAAGGAGGATGAATGATCTCATCCATGCTGCGGGGGTAAGGCAACCATCTCATCACTTTAAACTCACATACTCACCAGCATGTGCTCCCACACACACCCTTGGATACCATCCTTCCTCAGGGCAGCCCTCACCCTGCAGCCCCTTCTCTTGCCTGAGGCCACCTCCCCTTTCCCTAAATGATCCCCATAGCCCTGCAGTCATTGAAAAGCCACCCCCAGCTTACGGCTGGTCTGGTCTGCCTATGAGCCTCCCTAAAAGTGATGTGGTGTTGCCTGTGAAGCCTGGCGCTGATGACTGCGAGTGCTGCCCGAAGCAAGGTTGCAAACAGACCTCGAAGTCCCAAGCGAAGTGCAGCTCACCAGATGCACGTCGCTTATGTTCAGTTGTGAAACACGTCAGTGTGCAATCCTTCCGACGTGCCCCGATCATCCAGCTTGGGGGGTGATTCCGACAAGCGGACTTATAATGAGATGCTAAAGCATTGAAATTAGGCTCCTGACGTGCAGCAGCGGGAAACACAGCCCGTCATTGACGGGTGGGGTGGACGATTGCAAACTGGTTTCATGACGGTGTAAAACTGATTCTTGGCCTTCTCACTGTATTGTCCACTCATGCCCACCATGATGCCCGCAGCAAATGGGACTAGACGATTCCGCTCATGATACAATCAAGAGTAGCTTGTAAGTCCATGAAAAGGATTTCCCATTATGAATGACCTGTGCAGTTACAAAAGTTACAATTCACTCAAGGAAAGATGCAGCCATTACCTGTAAGATGACACAAAGGGCTCCCCATTTTATGCAATGCTCATTGTAAGAGTTTGAGTTTAACCGTCACAGCCATTCACAAACAACAATTGTTGTAGGTGTGCCAGTTAATAAATACCAGCAGAGATTACTGCGTAATAATCCAGATTTTACAGCATTGGATACAATCCCCCAAACAAATTGGCTCTGTTGGTATTTTAATCCACCAGTTGAAAGAATTTCCTACTATGTTGAAATTTGAGAAATGCCATTAAACTTACCCATAGTAATCTTAGACCAAGAGGGTAATTTTCTAGCAAGTGTTCACACTGTGGGTGGGATTTCCCGGCCCTGCCCACTGCCGGATCATCTGGTCCCACCGAAAGTCAATGGACTTTGGGCTGGGCCATCAAATCTCCCACAGTGGGTCCCGTCATGACGGGGCTGGAAAATCCGGGCCTGTGTTTAAAAATTACTGACCAACAAGATATACCGGCCATGAAGGAAGGATTACTCTGGCCAATGTTGCTTGTGTGCTCGCTATGGTATCATTGCATGTGTCAACCACAGCAATCTCTCCCATCCCATTTTCCTGAAAGACCCAGTGAAGTAACATGGAGCCAATCTCTGTTCCAAAGAGCACTGTCCATTGCTTTTTGCTGCCTTTCAACTCGAGCTTTTCTCAAGTGGAATTGAGCCATTGCAATGATTTCTAATACTTGGGATTGTTGTATTTTATGTTTTGTACTACATTAATGGAAATGAAACCTGGCCTCCAGAGTTCCAATTCCAATGTGGCAATGGGTGAAAAAACATGCAAAGAATGCATGTTAAAATTGCATGCTGCACCTAAAAGTGGGTGCATGGGTTGCGTGTCAGTATAAAATTTATGAATAGCAGCATAGGTGTAATAAAGTAAAACCTTAAAATAGCTCAATAAAAAGAATTAGACAATGTTTGATTTGCTTTCCTTTGTATGTATGATATTTCACCCAAGACAGGGACTCCTTGACTGTATATTTCTGGGTTGCACAACGGGCAGCCTTATTAAATGCTGGTGGCCTTTTTCAGATAGCGCCTCCTCTTTAGCGATTAGTTTTAAAATCCCAACATGCAATCGTTTTCATGGAATTATCACATAACAAAGAAATCAATATTGCCACTTGTTAAATATTCGGCAATGCTTTTAATCTTGTGTGCAAGTCTGTAAAACATACTTTGAACTTTGAGGCATCGCAACTGTGTGTGAAAAGGAACCCTGTGAACTGCCGCTGACCAAAAGACTAAAATTAACTGTTGAGTCTTGAAGCCAGGACAAGCTTGCAATCAGCATGAATTATGGTGCCATTCCCAAGCCCTCACTCGCCAGGTACACAAAACACCCATGTTTATGTTTGCTGCCACTGTTTGTAAGAGATGAATTTTACGCCGGGCTTTGTTTGCTTATGCGAGGCTTTGGGCTTATGTAAAAATTGGCACCTAAGTATGAAATAGTTTCTTGCACAGTAATGGCCTGAGGTTTCTTTTTGTAGAAAGGTCAGGTTCTTAAAGTTCTGCTTTAATTGTTGCTTCCATAATCCCAGGCAAGTGAATGTTTTTATATTGCAGTCATGGGCTTGGTGTACACACTTAGGAAACCTCCAAGTGTGGTGTTAAGCTGTTGGACGTTTCAACAAGACATTTTTTCAAGAACGCTGATTTACTGTAGCTTTTAGTCTTTGCATTCTGTAGTTAGCAATACTGCATTATTAGCTGCTGGTGTTTTAGAGACCTGTTGCTGGAGATTACAATAGCTGAGGACAACATATATAGCCTGAATGCAAAGCACAAGGGATTGTTACTTTATCCATTATTTTCTAAGTACCACCCGGGAGAACTGGTTGGTTCTTGAAACTTCGCTGCTTTTTTTTTCTCAAGGTAGCATTCAAACAGCCAAGCTGGGCCTCAGCAAACTCACTCCTTTGACCTTTCAACTCACTGTCCATCTTTGCAGGAGTTGACACAAAAAGAATCGGAATTCCAAGAAGAATTCCTTTTATGTGTTCGCCTCTGAAGCATCTTTTTTTAATTTAAAGTCCTTCATGTACGCCTCATCTGAAGGCCTGGGACAAATCAGATGGTTGCGTTCAAACTCAGCAATCCACTTAATTTCAGGATTTCCAATTTTTTTTTAACTAGTGTTTACCCATAAGATTGGGCCTGTCCTTTTTTTGCCTGTTTGTTTTGGATTTAACCTCCTTGTTTGAGTTCCCTGCTTTCCTTCTATACAGACTGTGAGAAATGAGGTTTGAAAGTCTCAAAAGATTCTTTCTCTCAATCAGTTGAAACTTTTACAGCTTCCCAGCCAACTTGTCCCATGCTCAGCTTTTGATTTTCATATTTTTATGTGCCAAGCTGAATGCGGTGAGACTTTTTTTAATGCATGATCTTTTTCAGGATTTGCCTGCTGCCTTTGTACTTGTGTTACATTTAAAATGGAGACATTTTACAGTTTTGTGCAAATATTAATATAGGTGAACTACTTTATGTTTTAATGTTGTTTGAACTCACAAACAAAGGAAAAGCTCCCTCACCCAGCTGCTTTACTAAACTGTTTTAAGTTTGTGTAGATTGTCACAGAGGAAAATGCTCAACCTCAGAAATTTTCACCTCTTCTTTAATCACATGAAATGCATTATAGACGAGTAGCTAAGACCCAAATATCAGCAAATCCATTAGTCTGGAGAGGCAGGAAAATCATTTGACAAAGCTCATTATTGCTACTCAAAGTCGTTGTTCTTATTCAATTATTTACAATAGTCTAGAAAGTAACAAAGGCAATGGCCTGAGAAGAAATGACCAACCACACAGCAATGATGGTTGATACTAAACATATCAAATCAAATATTTACAATTTATATCAATGACTTGGATGAAGGGACCGAATGTGTGGTTGTTAAATTTGCTGATGATAGGAAAGTAGGATGCGGAGAGGACATAAGGACTCTCAAAAGGGACAGAGTTAGGTAAAGTGAGTGGGCAAAAAATTTGCAGGTGGAGTATACCGTGGGAAAATGTGAACTTGTCCACTTTGGCAGGAAGAATAAAAAAAACTGTGTACTATTTAAATGGAGAGAGATTGCAGAACTCTGAGGTACAGAGGGATTTGGGTGTCCTGGTACAATTTTTTTTTTATTCATTCAAGGGATGTGGGCTTCGCTGGCTGGGCCAGCATTTATTACCCATCCCTAATTGCCCTTGAGAAGGTGGTGGTGAGCTGCCTTCCTGAACTGCTGCAGTCCATGTGGTGTAGGCTCACCCAGAGTGCTGTAAGGGAGGGAGTTCCAGGATTTTGACCCAGTGACAGTGAAGGAAAGGTGATATATTTCCAAGTCAGGATGGTGAGTGGCTTGGAGTGAATCACAAAAAATTAGTATGCAGATACAGTAAGTGATTAAGAAGGCAAATAGAATGTTGCCACTTATTGCAAGGGGAATTGAATGTAAAAGTAGAAATGTTTGTACAGGGTGTTGGTGAGATCACAACTAGAGTATGGAGTACAGATTTGGTCTCCTATTTAAGAAAGGATATAAATGCATTAGAAACACTTCAGAGAAGGTTCACTAGTGAATTACCTGGGATGGGTGCATTATCTTATGAGGAAAGGTTGGACAGGCTGGGCCTGTATCCATTGGAGTTTAGAAAAATAAGAGATGATCTTATTGAAACATATAAGATCCTGAAGGGACCTGACAGGCTGGATGCTGAAAGGATGTTTCCTCTTGGGAGAGACCAAAACTAGGGGACGCAGTTTAAAAATAAGGGGTCTCCCATTCAAGACAGATGAGAAAAATTTTTTTCTCTCAGAGGGTTATGAGTCACAGAATCACAGAGTGCAGAAGAGGCATTTCGGCCCATCAAGTCTGTACCGACACATGAGGAAAAACCTGACCTACCTATCTAATCCCATTTACCAGCACTTGGCCCATAGCCTTGAATGTTATGACGTGCCAAGTGCTCATCCAGATACTTTTTAAAGGATATGAGGCAAGCCGCCTCCACCACCCTCCCAGGCAGCGGATTCCAGACTCTCACCACCCTCTGGGTAAAAGGTTTTTCCTCACATCCCCCCTAAACTTCCTGCCTCTCATCTTGAACTTGTGTTCCCTCATGACTGACCCTTCAAATAAGGGGAACAGCTGCTCCCTACCCATCCTGTCCATGCCCCTCATAATCTTGTACACCTCGATCAGGTCACCCTTCAGTCTTTTCTGCTCCAACGAAAACAACCCAAGTCTATCCAACCTCTCTTCATAACTTAAATGTTTCATCCCAGGCAACATCCTGGTGAATCTCCTCTGCACCCTCTCCAGTGCAATCACATCCTTCCTATAATGTGGCGACCAGAACTGCACACAGTAATCCAGCTGTGCCTCACTAAGGTTCTATACATCTCCAGCATGACCTCCGTACTTTTGTAATCTATGCCTCGATTGATAAAGGTAAGTGTCCCATATGCCTTTTTCACCACCCCACTAACATGCCCTTCTGCCTTTGGAACTCTCTTCCCTAGAGAATGGTGGAGATAGGGGTCATTGAATACTTTTAAGGCAGAAGTAGATAGATTCTTGACCTACAGGAGCATCAAAGGTTATCAGAAGTGGGTGGAATGTAGAGCTGAGGCCACAATCAGATCAGCCATGATTTTACTGAATGGCAGAGCGGGCTTGAGGGAGCAAATGGCATACTCCTGCTCCTAATTCATATGTCCACATGTTCTTACATGTGGCCCTGTGTCCAGTTGAGCCTCGTCCCTCTGGGTTGTAATACCCTGGAATAGGAGGGGGATGACTTACCTCCTTGTCCCTGCCTTGTACGTTGGTTGCAACCCCAAACAGAGATTGAAGAAGAGTCATATTGGATTCAAAACGTTAACTCTGTTTCTCTCTCCAAAGATACTGCCAGACCTGCTGTGGTTTTCCATCATTTTCTGTTTTATTGCTAACCAAAAGAGGTTATTTTTGGTCATGCAAAATGGGCATTGGGGAACAGAATTTAATTCCCGCCCCTAATTCACCTCTAGAAGGTGATGGTGAACCAAGGCATTGAATACAATTGAGTGGCTCTCTGGGCCATTTCAGAGGGCAGCTTTGAACGTGAGCCACATTGCTGTGGATGGGTCTGGAGTCATGTGTCGGCCAGCAGATTTCTTTCCCTAAAGGACATCAGTGAACTGCTTGAGCTTTTCATGACAACCTGGTAGTTTCCTGGGCAAGCTTTTATGGCTTGCCATGGTTCCTACCCTGCCTGCAATTGCCCCCCCCACCCCCCCAATGAACCCCCACCACCCCCCAGTGAAAAACCCGATGGCAAATCTGCCCCTGCTCAGGCAGGCTGTCCCACAGCAATTTAACACTTGGAGGGGCATTAAGTGTCTTATTGTGAGACTTTTGTCTCTATCTGGGGAAGAAGCCCTGCCAATCAGATGGTCGGCAGTTCTCTGGACCCAGCAGTGCCACCTGGAGCAGTTGGGACTGCATCCAGTCCCCAGCAAAGATCATCACTGGAATGGGATGGCGAGGTAAGTTGGGGGTGGTTTTGTCAGGGCCTGTAAAAGGAGGCCCCGGTGAGTGTAGGCAAGATAGGGTGGTGGGGTCCAGGGTGCACAGTCCAGAGAGGGAGGGGAAACCCACGGAGCCCGTAAATGTGGCACCCCCTGCTTTTCTGGCTATAGCCCAAGGAGTGGGGCCTGGCAGACTTTACACCTGGCTCCCTCCTCTGCCCACTGTGTAAAAAATTGCAGGGAGGATAGAAGATGCCCAAAAGGCGATTAATTAGTCACAAGGATCTCATTTGGCCCAAGGCCTGGTGGGTTACCCAACCGCTCCCGCAGCACAGATGAAATTGCAGTGGGGTCAGGGGCAGGAAGGTAGACACTGGGAAAGGCACCCATCACATCACGACTAATTTTATGACTCCCGTCCACCTGCCTGCCAACCAGGCCAGGGGAGCATAAAATTCTGCCCCTGGTCACTGTTAATGGTGCTAGCTATTTATTCTGGTTTTAATTAAACAACTTCAAATGAGAGTTGAATTTATGTCTCCAGATCACCAACATAACGGTAGTTCCACCATGCCACCCAAGAAATAGAAGGATAGGTTGCAGAGACAAGGCTTGTATTCCCATGGGTATAGGAGATTAATGGGTGATCAGATGGAGGTATAAAGATAATTAAAGGATTAATAGGGTAGCTGGAGAGAAACTATTTCCTTTGGTGAGGGAACCCAGGAAAAGGGCAGTGGATGAGGAGAGGGGGTAATGAACTTTAACCTTACCCGCTCAGCGGGCACCGGGCAAATAAGCAATTAAGATTTATTGAGTGACACACCCAGCAATGTAATGCCAGTTTAATTGCTGTAGGCGCTGCTACAGTTTATCTGCTGCTGAAGTCAGCTGCTCTATTTTATTCCTGATGTTTTCCCCTTCCCCGTAATGTGTAGCTTCAAGAAGAAATGTTTGACCCACAAAATCTCTCACTATTCCAAAGATTGATTGACTAATAATAAGCAGCAAGATTAACGTGAGGACCTCTTGCCCACTACTGGCCTGGCGCCAATAACATCAATTCCAATGTGTTTCAGCAATAACAAATTCAAGGACTTATTCTGTATCAAATCACATCTTTCAACATTTATCGTCATTTACGGGATTTCTAGCTATAACCTGTAAAATCCCTTTAAAAATGCTCTTCATTGGCTCCATTGTGAAGAAGGGAAAGAATTTATTCATGTATAACCTGGACGGAATGTGATTCAGGCTTCTTAAATTTTGTAAGAGGTGGATGTGGAAAGATTTATTTGTGTTGAGTTAAAAAAAAGAAAGAGAGAAGAACATCATTTTTCTCTTTCTTGGAATAAATTGTCATGGAGTATAATGAATGCAGAATCTGTTTGAGCATTTGAGAAGCCCATGACAGATTCCTGATTCAACAAGGTTGTGGAGGAAGGGGGAAGTAGGCTGAGCAAATTCTACCTGAATCTAAACGGGAAGATGAAGTTAGAAAATTTGACTGGCTTTTGGGGAATTGTTCCCTCAGCTAAAACCGGGATCAGTAGTAACAGCAAATAATTCAGCTTAATAAAAGAGATATTTAGCTTCATCGATACTTGCAGCTTTAATTCACAATGATGAAGGTTCAGGACAAAGTTCAGACAGGTCAGCATCCACAAAACCTGACCACACCCTGACAAAGTTGTCACACAATAGGACCACTCTACAGTAGTGTTGCACGTCCCTAATTTTAATGCAATCCAAAGGGAAGGAGTGAACCATCAGACTGGGAACAAAAGCCGTGGAACAGGATTTATTTAGTTGAAGATGTGCGATCAGGCTATCATTTGTGTCGATCTTTGAGGATCGGGGCAATGGAAAGGTTCACATTGGGCAAAATGTTTACCTTGGCAGGTGCCCAACCTGTTCAAGTGTAAAATGACATGTTTTGATGTCGGGCGAGCGTGCACCGGAGTCAGCAGTGCGCAGTCGCCCAATATTTCGGTCGGTGGGCATGCGCCGGAGTCAGCAGTGCGCACACCAACAATTAAAAGGCCTATGAAGGCCATTAAAAGCTACTGAAAATAAATTTTTCAATGCCCGCCCAGCCTTATGGTTGGCGGGCAGGAGACTTTGCACTTTTTAGGAAACCTCATCCATGGGTGGGATGAGGTTTCCAACAGCTATTAAAAATAAAGTAAAATCTTTTCCTTTTCATTTATAACATGTCCTTGCTCATGTGACAGTCACATGGGGGGACATATTTTATTACATTTTTGAAATCTTTATCTTACATTTGGATAAATGTTCATCTCCCTGAGGCAGCTCTGTGCAAAGTTCGTGCTCACAGTCCCCCCAGCCCGCACAGACAGCGTTGAGCGCTGCTACTCGCGTTTCACGCTGGGCGGGCCTTAATTGGCTCTTCTGTGTGAAATTGCGTCCAGCCCCAATCGCGGGCGGCAGTCGGCTTCCCGACTTCCCCCGCCTGCGACCACCGAGCCCACCCAACGGGGACTAATTTCTGTCCTTAGAGAAATATTGATCAGGATTATGAAAGGGGTTGAAAGGGTAGATGTAGACAAGATGTTTCCATTTGTAGGTAAGAACAGAACTAGGCGCTCTTGCCCAGGGTGGCTGAACCTGGTGCAAGCAAATTTTAAAAAAGGGTGTGACTGCCTTGGATAGTAAGAGCATATCAGAGGCGGAAAGAAAACACAAGGAGAGGAAATCTCAAAACAGCAGCTTGTCCAAAACTCAGTCATTTTTGGTATCCTGTCCTGTTTGCAACAGAACATTCAGGGGCAGATTGGCTTTAAGTTATCTATTTCTACACCAGAACCCTACTGAACACCCCTGATGATGGCACCAAATGCCTCAGATGATGGATGTTGTTTATTTCATTCTTCCAAGGGATGTGAGATTCGCTGGCTAGGCCAGCATTGTTGCCCATTCTTAATTGCCCTTAAGAAAGTGCTGGTACTTGAGCCACTTTCTTGAACCGCTGCAATCCATGTGGTGTAGGTACAGCCACAAGTGCTGTTAGGGAGGGAGTCCCAGGATTTTTAAGCAGTGCCAGTGAAGGAACGGCGAAATATTTCCAAGTCTGGATTGTGTACGGCATGGATGGGAACCTGCTGGTGGTGGACTTCCCATGCATCTGCTGCCATCATTCTTCTAGGTGGCTGTTGGTTTGGAAGGTGTTGTCAAAGGAGCCCTGATGCATTGCTGCAGTGCATTTTATATATAGTATATATTGCTGCTAATGTGTTTTGATAGTGATGGAATGAATGTTTAAGGTGGTGGATGGGGTGCCGATCAAGCAGGCTGTTTAGTCCTGTATATTGTAGAGACTTGAGTGTTGTTGGAGCCGCATTCATCCAGGCAAATGAAGACCTTTGCCTTGTAGATGGTGGACAGGCTTTGGGGAGTCAGAAGGTGAGTCACTTGCTGCAGAATTCCTAGGCTCTAACCTGCTCTTGTAGCCACTGTATTTATATGGCTAGTCCAATTCAGTTTCTGGTCAGTGGTAACTCCCTTTGGATATTGATAGTGGAGGATTCAGCAATGGTAATTCCATTGAATGTCACAAGCAGGTGGTTGGATTCTCTCTTATTGGCGATGGTCACTGCCCGGCACTTGTGTGGCGTGAATGTTTCTTGCCACTTCTCAGCCCAAGACTGGATATTGTCCAGGTCTTGCTGCATTTGAACATGGACTGCTTCAGTATTTGAGATGTCATGAATGGTGCTGAACATTGAACATCCCCACTTCTGACCTTATGATGAAGCAGCTGAAGGTGTTGGGCCTTGGACACTAACCTATGGAACTCCTGCAGCAATGTCCTGGAACTGAGATGATTGGCCTCCAACAACCACAACCATCTTCCTTTGTGCTAGGTATGACTCCAACCTGTGGAGAGTTTTCCACCAATTCCCATTGATTTCAATTTTGGCGGGGCTACTGCCTTGAGCTGCCTTGATGTCAAGGACAGTCACTCGCACCTCTCCTCTTCAGTTCAGCTCTTTTGTCTATGTGTGGACCAAGGCTGTAATAAGATCAGGCACCAAGTGGCCCAGGTGGAATCCAAACTGAGCATCAGTGAGCAGGTTATTGCTGAGTAACTGCTGATTAATAGCACTGTTGATTGCACTTTCCATCACTGTTGTTGATCGTGAGGAGCTGATGGGGCACTAATTGTCCACAATGGATCTGTCCTGTATTTGTGTACAGAACATACCTGGGCAATTTTCCACATTGTCAGGTGGATGCCAGTGTTGTAGCTGTACTAAAACAGCTTGGCTAGGGGTGTGGCAAGTTCTGTAGCTCAAGCTTTCAGTTCTATTTTTGGGATGACGTGTCTCCACAGCCTTTGCAATATACAGTGCCTTCAGACTTTTCTTGATATCATGTGGAGTGAATAGACTTGGATGAAGACTGGCATTTGTGATACTGGGGGCCTCCTGAGGAGTCTGCGATGGATCATCCACTTGGCACTTCTGGCTGAAATAGTTGCAAATCCCTCAACCTTATCTTTTGCATTGATGTGCTGGCTTCCCCAGCATAAATGATGGGCATATTAACGGAGCCTCCACCTCCTGTTTTATAGTCTACCAGCATTCATGACTGAATGCGTCAGGACTGCGGAGCTTAGACCTGATCTGTTGGGCATGGGATCACCTAGCTCTGTCTAACATATGCTGTTTCTGTTGTTTGGCATGCAGTAGTCCTGTGTTATAGCTTCACCAGGTTGACAACTCATTTTTAAGTATAAAACAAAAACAGAATTACCTGGAAAAACTCAGCAGGTCTGGCAGCATCGGCGGAGAAGAAAAGAGTTGACGTTTCGAGTCCTCATGACCCTTCGACCGAACTTGCGTTCGAGTCCAAGAAAGAGTTGAAATATAAGCTGGTTTAAGGTGTGTGTGTGGGGGGCGGAGAGATAGAGAGACAAAGAGGTGGAGGGGGGGGTGGGGGTGTGTGGTTGTAGGGACAAACAAGCAGTGATAGAAGCAGATCATCAAAAGATGTCACAAACAACAGAACAAAAGAACACATAGGTGTTAAAGTTGGTGATATTATCTAAACGAATGTGCTAATTAAGAATGGATGGTAGGGCACTCAAGGTATAGCTCTAGTGGGTTTTTTTTATATATAATGGAAATAGGTGGGAAAAGGAAAATCTTTATAACTTATTGGAAAAAAAAAGGGAAGGGGGAAACAGAAAGGGGGTGGGGATGGGGGAGAGAGCTTACGACCTAAAGTTGTTGAATTCAATATTCAGTCCAGAAGGCTGTAAAGTCCCTAGTCGGAAGATGAGGTGTTGTTCCTCCAGTTTGCGTTGGGCTTCACTGGAACAATGCAGCAAGCCAAGGACAGACATGTGGGCAAGAGAGCAGGGTGGAGTGTTGAAATGGCAAGCGACAGGGAGGTTTGGGTCATTCTTGCGGACAGACCGCAGGTGTTCTGCAAAGCGGTCGCCCAGTTTACGTTTGGTTTCTCCAATGTAGAGGAGACCACATTGGGAGCAACGGATGCAGTAGACTAAGTTGGGGGAAATGCAAGTGAAATGCTGCTTCACTTGAAAGGAGTGTTTGGGTTCTTGGATGGTGAGGAGAGAGGAAGTGAAGGGGCAGGTGTTGCATTTTTTGCGTGGGCATGGGGTGGTGCCATAGGAGGGGGTTGTTATCATTTTTAAGTATACCTGGTGCTGCTCCTGGCATGCCCTCCTGCACTCTTCATTGAACCAGGGTTGATCCCCTGGCTTGATGGGATTGGTAGAGTGAGGGATATGCTGGGCCATAAGGTCACAGATTGTGGTTGAATACAATTCTGCTGCTGCTGTTGGCCCACAGCACTTCATGGATGCCCAGTTTTTAGCTGCTAGATGTGCTCTGTATATATCCCATTTAGCACAGCGGTAGATTCAGAGAACACAGTGGAAGTTTATACTCAGTATGAAAACGGGATTTCCTCTTCACAAGGACTGTGTGGTGGTTATTCCTACCTATACTGTCCTGGACAAATGCACCTGGGACAGATAGATTGGTGAGCATAAGGTCTAGTAGGTGTTTCCCTCTTTCCGGTCACCTCACCACCTGCCTTAGACTAATTTTGGCAGATATATCTTTGACGACTTGGCCAGATAAGTCAGAAGCGGTGCTACCGAGTCAGTCTCAGTGTTGTTCATTGAAGTCCCCCATCCAGAGTTCATTCTGTGCCCTTTCCACTCAGTGCTTCTTCCAAGTGGTGTTTAACGAGGAGGAGTACTGATTCATCAGCTGAGGGAGTGCGATCAGTAGGAGCTTTTCTTGCCCATGTTTGACCTGATGCCATGGGACTTCATGGGATTCAGACTCTCTCCCCACTCTATACCACTGTGCCACCACCTCTGTTGGGTCAGTCCTGCCGATGGGATAGGGCATACTCAGGGATGGTGATGGAGGTGTCTGGAGCATTGGCTGTAAATGTATGATTCTGTGAGTAGGATTATGTCAGGCTGTTGTTTTACTAGTCAGTGGGGCAGCTCTCTCAATCTTAGCACAAGCCCCTGGTAAGGAGGACTTTGCAGGGTTGACAGGTTTGGGTGTGCCTTTGTTATTTCCGGTACCTAAGTCGATGCCTGTCTGGTTTCATTCTTTTTTTGACTTTTCTGCAGTAGTTTGGTATAACTGAGTGACATCCTAGGCCGTTTCAGAGGGTAGTTAAGAGTCGACCACATTGCTGTGGGTCTGGAGTCACAAGTTGGCCAGACCAGGTAAGGATAGCTGCTTTCCTTCCCTAAAGCGCATTCCTTCCCGATTGTCATTTTCACGACAATGGTAGTTTCATGGTCACCATTACTGAGACAAGCTTTCAATTCCAGATTTCTTTTCAATTGAATTAATTAATTGAATTCAAATTTCAGCAGCTGCTGTGGTGGACTATGAACCCATGTGTCCTGGACATTAGCCTGGGCCTCTAGATATTACCAACACATCACTGTCTCATCACCATGGTCAACTTTGCCTTAAAAGATGAACAACAAGGACTATAATGAAAAATAATCACCGAATAAATCTCATGGAGAATACAGGAAAAATTCTTTAGAGTGCTCAGAACATGGAATTCCCTACTGCAGTGAGTAGTTGAGGTGAATAGCATAGATGCACTCAAGGGGAAGCCAGATAGGTGCATGTGAGAGAAAATAATAGAAGGATGTGTTGATGTGGTTAAGAACATAAAAACATTAATGGGAGCAGGAGAAGACCACATAGCACATTGACCCTGCTCCGCCATTCAATAAGTTCATGGCTGAACTTCCACCTCAGCTCCACTTTCCCATCTGAACCCCATATCCCTGATTCCATTTTCACCCAAAAATCTATCAATCGCAGTCTCACTCATTGAAAGAGCATCTACAGTCTGAATGGGTAGAGAATTCCAAACATTCACAGCCTTCTCTGTGAAGAAAATTCTTCTATTCTCAGTCCTGAATGGTCAACACCTTATCCTGAGATGATGACCCCTTGTGCTAGACCATCCAGTTTGGGGAAACAGCCTCTCAGTATCTATCCTTTCAAATCCTCTAAGAATCTTATACATTTTAGTGAAATCACCTGCCATTCTTCTAAACTCCAAAGAATATCGGCCCATTCTACTCAGCCTTTCCTCCTAGGTCAGCCTTCGCATCGTAGAAATCAATCTGATGAAAATTTGTTGCATTTCTTCAAACCTTCTTCCTTAGGTCAAGAGGCCAAAACTATACACGGTACCCCAGGTGTGGTCTCATTAAAGCCCTATACAATTATAGCAAGACTTCCAGCCCCCTTGTAATAAAGGCTAGCCTGCTATTCACATTCCTAATTCCTTGTTGTGCCTGCATATTAACTTCCTGTGATTTGCATACAAGGACATCCAAATCCTCAGGATCCCAACATTTATCCACTGGTCTCTCATCTTTGAAAAAATATTCTGCTTTTCCATTTTTCCTATCAAAGTGGATAATTATACACTTTCTCACATAATACTCTTGGTCAATCGCTAAATCAGCCTATACGCCGTTGTAGCCTCTTTTAATTATTTTAAAAATTCATATTTGGGATGTGAGCTTCCATTTATTGCCCATCCCCAGTTGCCCTTGAGAATTCTTTCATGGGGTGTGGGTGTCACTGGCTGGGCTAGCATCTATTGCCTATCCCTAAATGCATCCTCCTCACAGCTTGCTTTCCCACCAATCTTTGTATCAACAGCAAACCTGGATATATTGCTCTGGGCCCCCTCATCTAAGTCATTGATATACGTTGTCAAAGCTAAGGCCCAAGCACTGATCCTTTCAGCACTCCATTAGCCAGTGCTTTCCAAACCCAAGACCACTACCATCTGGAAGGACAAGGGCAGCAGACACATGGTAACACCACCACCTGCAAGTGCCCCTCCAAGTCACTCACCACTCTGGCTTGGAAATATTTCACCATTCCTTTACTCTCTGTGGGTCAAACTCCTGGAACTCCCTTCCTAACAGCACCATGGGTGTACCTACACCACATGGACTGCAGCGGTTCACGAAGGCAACTCACCACTATCTTCTCAAGGGCAATTAGAGCTAAGCAATAAATGCTGGCCTGGCCAGCGACAACCAGACCCCAAAAAAAAGTTACACCCTGCCAGCTCAAAAATGACCTGCTTATTTCTAATCTCTGTTTTCTGTCCGATACACAATCCTCCAATCATGCTAATATATTACCCCAATCCCATGATTGCTAATTTTGTATAACAACCATTAACACGCGGCAGATTATTGAATGCCTCCTGAGAATCCAAATATATTACATCCAATGGTATCCCCTTATCTACCTTGCTAGTTACACCGTCAACAAACTCAAATTCATTTATAAAGCACTTGTCCTCTTTATAGAGCTGTATTGACTCTGCTTAATCATATTATGATTTTTCCAATGCTGGTTATCAAGCTGTTAATGATAGATTCTAATATTTTCCCTGCTGCACATGTCAGCCGAACTTGCCTATAATTAAGATGATGCAGGGCCAGAGAGGGCTCATGTGGAGCCTAAACAATGACCTGTTGGGCCGAATGGCCTGATGACGTGTTGTAAATTGTAATACTTTGAAAAGAAACAGGATTCATCTTGAGAAAATGGAATGTCGTTAGCAGCAGCCAATCATTATACACCTATAAATATGAAGCCTTTATGCATCTAAAGCAGGAGATAAGCAGGTAGCAATGCCAAAAAGTTTGATACTCCTGCTGTGCAGTGTGTAACTATCGGGGAAAAAAAACGCCTCTGCTGTCCACAAGGAACAAGCTGATTCAGTGATGAGGCCCCAGCAACTGCCAGTAAGACAGGAATGGAGCAATACAAACACATTTTTGGTGAGGTTGAGCGCCCTCCTAAAAAGCTAATAGGACTTGGAGCTCAGTGATACTTGACAGACAGGGCAAAAGCTGTGCCTCCCACTCAGGGGACCCAGTCAGAATTTCAGTTGAAAGTGCGACATTTGAATAAGTAGAACGAGCTCGTAGAATGAATCTTACTGCAAAGCCGCAGCACATTCAAGGAAGAAGTAGTCGAGAAAGATATGAGCAAAACTGTTTGCAGATGCAGGGAAGTGTTAACAGGAATGCAGCAAGTAAGGCATTAGAACTGAAGATATAATGGCTTTGGAAAGCATATGAGAGACGTGCTGAGAAAGAGGATGAAGGCCTTTAGCTGAGCATTCTAATCCTCACATTTTTTATGATTAATAAGTCTAGAGTTGCATTTATATGTTGGCATTCACAATCTCAGGGCATTCAAAAGTTCTTCACAACCAATGAAGTACTTTTTTGGATTCAGAGGACACTGTGTGAAAAAAGGTGATCGATCAGCCATCCATAAGGAACTCAGTTCATACTGGGAAGCAATGTTTCAGTTCCAAAAGGATTGAGACTGAAAGAAATGCCCAAACTTTTGTTAGTACTGTATTCTTGCAGCAGGGCTGTAGTAGTACACTAAAGCTATGGTGTTTCTGGTACCAGAGCCCCTAATATCCAGCTTGGATGGCTGAGTCCTCCTGCATCTCCAAAGAGCACTTACATTCTATGTAGTATTGTAACAATATGCTGGCAAAAAAACCTTTGCGCATTCTGTCTGGTGCCCTGATCTTAGTGAAACCAAACTGAGTGTCAGTGAACAGGCTATTGGTGAGTAAGTACTGCTCAATGGCACTGTGGATGACTCCTTCCATCACTGTCCTGGCGATTGGGAGTGAGCTTATATAGGGTTTCATGTCCTTCATAATAAAAGTAAAAAGTAGCTATTTTGCTTCATACAGTTAGTGGTGCCTTTTTAAATAAAGTTCAGTGTAACAAATTCAAAATAGGTATGACATTTATGCAAGTTTTCTTTTCGTAGGAGACTAATTTTTAATTTGAGTCCAATGCCTGAAATGTCAGAAGTGCACAAGGTATAGTTATGTATCATCTTTAATTTTGTATAAAGTTTTAATATTGGTTTCTTCTATTTGCTTTTGGAATGCAGGTGACCTGTGCAACCCTTATGCAGATGATGCTGCCACAACGATGGTAGGTAGGAATTTCCAGGAATAGCAATGTAAGTCCAAGTGATTGTGGGAAAAGATGAGGGCTGCTCGCCTGCCAAGGACATTTGCCACCTGAGTAGACCATGAAGGTATAGCATCAGACAGCCTTGTGCTGGCATCATACTTGGTGCTTTAACATCCCAATTGTATCTTATTATAGTTTTGATCCTTGGCATTGCTGGCAAGGCCAGCTTTTGTTACTTACCTGCCTTTGAATTGAGAGCAGTTAAGAGCCAAGCATATTGCTGTGGGTCTGGAGTTTTTTTTTACAAATTAATGACAGTTGGTCTTGTCACCATTACTAAGACTAACTTTATATTCCAGATTTATTAATTGAATTTAAATACCACAATCTGCTGTGGTGGGATTTGAACACATGTTTCCAAAACGTTAGTCTGGACATCTGAATTACAAATCCAGCGATGTTATCACTATGCCAAAACTTAATGCTTTATCACTTGAATATGATATTAATGCACTAAACTGGATAAGAACATAAGCACATCTGTGTATGTAGAAGGATGAATCAGTTTGCTGAATTCCACTCTGTGACCATGTATGATGTTTACAGCGTAAAATAACAAAGAAGATAATTTATTAAGATTCCAACAACTTTGCACACTTACCATGGCAATATTATGCCAAAACATTTCTTTTGCACCAGGTACAAGCCAGAGTGTGTCTGGACTTATGTCTGGGATTGATCTGCTCATTACCACAATGATATTTGTGGGAGTCACGGTGCACAAATTGACTGCCCTGATCCTTACAGTGCAACAGTGACTCACTTCAAAAGTATTTCATCAGCTAGAAAACTTGGGACATCTTGAGGTCATGAAAGGTGTTATCTAACTGCAAGTCCTTCTTTCTTTCCTTCCTTCCTCCTTTCTTTCATCCCTCCTTCCTTTCCTTTCTTCTTTCTTTTTAACCCCACTATCCATGCTGCCCTTATCCTCCCATCTAAAGTAGAGCCATCTATCTGTAGTATTTCCTGCAATAGAGCCTTCAGAGCCTGGCAGCTCAATAAGACCATTGCATCCCCAATGGTATGTGAGCCTTAAAAAGATGCACACATATTAGGGCAGTCAGTATTCCTTAAAGGGCTGCTGGCACATGAAATCCTCCCTAGTCCCCCATACCTCCGCACCCCCTCCTCCACCTCCACACTCTCCCTCTGCCACCCAACAGTCAAACACCCACTGCATCTTGTGCTGATGGGCCAACTCGTCCAGGTTGGAAGCCCAGCTTGCTAACTACACCTACTAAAGCATGTTGGGAATCTTGACCTTTGGAGGCTTACTTTGAAACAGAGACTAGCGCAGTAGCTGAACTATAATAAGCACTGATTTGCTTCTGTGCATTGTTGTTACATAATAGAGCTGGCTGAAGTAGGCAGTCCATCACCTAGACAATTGATGTTTTGCAGCAAGGGTTATCTGCGTGGAGCCCACCATACATATTCCAGTGGAGTACTCAGTTGCATAGGCCATATGTATAATGGAACCTTTTTCATGAATGCCCTCATTGGTGCATTGAGGTCCAAAATCCAAGATTCAGTCAACATACGAGCATACGAACTAGGAAAAGGAGTAGACCACTCGGCCCTTCAATCCTGCTCAGCCATTCAATAGGATCATGGCAGATCTGATGTAACCACAACTCCACATTCCTGCCTACCCCCATATTCCCACCTACCTTCGATAAGCTTGCATCCCCTTGCTTATCAAGAACCCATCTACCTCTGCTTTTAAAATATTTAAAGACTCTACTTCTGCTGCCTTTTGAGGAAGAGAGTTCCAAAAACTCATGACCTTCTGAAAGAAAAAAATTCTCCTCGTCTCTGTTTTAAATGGGTGGCCCCTTATTTTTAAACAGTGACCCTTAGTTCTAGATTCTCACACAAGTGGAAATATCCTTTCCACATCCACCCTGTAAAGAGCGCTCGGGGTCTTATATGAAGCAATGAAACATCCTCTTACACTTCTAAACTCCAGTGGATACAAGCCTAGCCTGTCCAACCTTTCCAGTCAAGGCTGCTTCAACTTATTAGGAGGATGCTTCCAGACAATCAGGATGGAAATGTTCCAAAATCTGATTAATACCTATGAATATATGGGTCAATGGATGCTGATGTCCTACAGCAGTGATGTGTACGCTGCAGTAAGAGTGGAGCAGCAAACGTACAGTCATGTTGGTGATATCCCTGATCCAGCACATACCTCTGCAGAAATGACATTGGACACTCAATCTGAAAATGCTTAAACCTGAGCAAATATAGCAGCTGGGGATCTGAACATAAATGCAGCTTTTGTTAGGGATAGTCCAAGTTACAGGATGAGGTTCTCCAATATTTCCTGCAGCTCTATAGCTCAATATGAAACCATCCGCTCATACTACTCCCTCAAGTGTAAATGGCAGATCAGTTGCAGATGACATGCAGGACGGACATTACAAGAAATTACACACCACAAGGAAAATGGATGCCGTGACAATATTCAATGGATGATGTACATCTTGTTGGAATGGATCCAGGGAGGAATTGGCATGTTAATAAATATAGCACTTAACTGTCAAATCTCTGTGAAGCATCAAAAAACAGAGCAAATAGGATACTTAATTCGATTGTTAGGTGAGCTGTGTGTAAGTTGGAGGATATCATGGTAAAGTTGCACAATGCCCTTGCGAGTTCCTCACGTTGAAAACCGCATTTAATTTTGGCCATAAAGTTGTAAGGAAAACATGGTGATGGCACAGGGAAGAACCACAAGAATGATCCTTGGCAGCAAACAACAGAACTGTGGGTAAAGATTGGAGACTCTGGGGCTCCATAGTCATGCAAGAATCCCAATACAGTGGGGAGGGAGGATGAGGCTGAGTCAATAGTGGCTCGGGGTTGTTTAGTGGAGCCAGGAGGATCACGCCATTTTTGAAAAATTCTTTCATATGAGCATAGCTGGAAAGGCCAGCATTTGTTGCCCATCCCTAATTGTCCCTGAGAAGGTGGTGATGAGCTGCCTTCTTGAACCGCTGCCGTCTGTGTGGTATAGCCTCCTTCCCACTTTGCAAACAGAAAAACAAAATTGTGGACATTTTGGGGCCTTCTTGAATGGTTACCAACAATCCCTTTAAGGACTGCTAGTGAGGCAGCTAAACACCTGCATTGCAAGCTTCAACTAATGCAAGTAAACTTACCAGTTTGGGTCAGAAAAAAGCACAGGAGCCTCAGTTCAACCCCTACCATCACAAAACATCCCATGGCAGTTCAGAGGCGGATGGGAGAAATCAGATACTGAGCAGGAAGTGAGAGAATAGCTGGGGGAGATGAGTGAAAGTGTAGCATGGAGGAGGTTTTTAGAAGATGAGGTCAGAGTTGGCAAGATGTAGGGCACTTGTCTTCCATTAAGTTACTTTTAGCTGGGGTCATGAAATGTCAAGAATCCTCAACTAACATAAAATCAAGAACAGGTTATTAATTATCCCTATTTTACCATGTTGGTGCTCTTATAGTGGGTTTTCTTTAAAGAATATTTCTTTAAAAATTCTAAGATTATTGAAACTTAACATTATTCATGATGCCTCCAACATTCACTCGCACTCACTCTCTGAAAAAGCTGCCACCTAAGCCCATTATCTAGCCCTTTCCCCATAAACATTCCCTTTATCAAATATTTCCATTTTAAAACTCATTATAGATTGCACTTCAACCATTATTTCTGGTAGGATATTCCATATGTTAACAACCACTTTGCGCAGAAAAATTTAATTCCCCTAACCTTTCGCTTCATTCATTTGGTGATATATTTATGCCAACTCACTGAGCAGTGGAACATTTTTTCTCTATTTTCTTTATCATAGAACCATATAACCCTGCCCACCTATATCCTCTCAACCTTCTTTGTTTTAATAAAAATATCTGCAGTTTCTCCAGTCCCTCCTTTTAACTAAGATTCTCCTCCCTGATATCACCTCAGTGAGTCTTAATCCCTCTGCAGGGAGATACGACTGTGCATAAGCCATCAGACTAAATAGGCCATTCATATCTCATACAATTATTACCACAAATCAATGTACAACTTTCTCTTGAACAGCCAGCTTCCCAAAAGCCAGAAATATATGTCAACTGAATCTATAAAACTGTGTTTCTTTTTCATGGAACTGTGTCATGGCTGTCATGAAATGGCAACATTTTAAATTTTGGGAACTTCATGAAAACTTCGCAAATAGTTTATGTTCTTCTCAACAAATTTCCTTTGAAATTAATTGGTTTAAAATCAAGTGGTTGCAAAAAGATGGTTAATGTGCTTTGTGGCATTATCACTGTTATAATAAGAAGATACATACGTGACTTAAGATGTCACAAAATGAATGTTTTGCCATTTCTAAATCTGCCAATAAAGCTAAATTGAGCTGGCCTAATTAGAACAGACTGAGCTTTTCAAATTAGCAACTGACAAAAGAGAGGGGGAGAAACCTTTTCATGTTATTGCAGGAGTGTTACAATTGGAACGCAAAAATGAAAGGAGAAAGACCAGTAACTTACACAACTAATCTTTGTTCAGGGCATCGGGAAGATTTTTTTTCCCTCTTTTTAACTATGGTTTTTGTTGTGTATAGAAGTGTCATTAAAACTTGAACTATTTCTTTGTTCTTTACATGTGAAAAAAGCAGCTACTTCCCCTTTGGTCCCCAAGCTCGCTACCACGCATTCATACAGCAGACTATGTTCAAGTGAAGTCACTTGTTTTTCTTTCTTTGTATATCTACCTAAAAGCACTAAATGAACTGTGGGTTCTTTTTTCCTTTTCACGCAGGCACAGTCTTACCTTTCCCAAGAAATTCCATGGCAAAGACAGCTAATTCTTTAAAATGTTGTCTTTAGGATCAAACCTCGTCTGTATTGTGTTTTGGACTGAGAGTATTTTACACTAATGTTGACCAAAGATTCTTAGTATTAGTTTTTTTCACAATATGGCATAAATTAGTTGAATTCCCACAGGTGGGTTTTTTGAACTGACATGTCTTACATATTTAGTCCCGGAGTAATGTTTACAAAAGACACCGTGTTTTGCTTGCTTCATACAACGTTCTAGATTATTGAGTACATGGACAAACACTTCACAGTGCCAGAGACTAATGCCAAGAACACTATGATTGTTCCCTTTACAATTTCTTTCAGATGTATTGTTCCAGGTAGTGCAAAGGCTGCATTGCACCTGGGCCCTGGGCAAGAAAGTGAAGTTGCACAGAGAATAGGTGGCAGTGCCCTATCTACAACTCAGACTTTCAGATTTCTTAAATACCAGTTTTATTTGTCCTTTTGAAAAATGGCTTTTCTTACCCTATTTTCACCTTTACTGTCCTTGCTCCTATTCTTGAGCTATCACATGAAGCAAAGTTCACTTACTAATGTTATCAGTGTAGCTTCTATCAAAAAATTGATATAGCACCAGGGAGCACATAAGGCTGCCATTCAGCCCATCGTGCCTGTGCCGTCTCTTTGAAAGAGCTGTCCAATGAGCACCACTCTTCTGTTCTTACAGCCCTGCAAAGTTTTTCCTTTGTAAGTATATATCCAATTCCTTTTTATAAGTTACAATTGGATCTGCTCCCACCAGCCTTTCAGACAGTCCATTCCAGATCATAACAACTCCCTCCATAAATAATTTTCTCCTTATCTCCCTCTAATTCTTGTGCCAATTTCCTTAAATTTTTGACCCCTGGTCACTGAGTCTCCTGTCAGCGGAAACAGTTTCTGCTTATAGTTTCCCTTTCATAATTTTGAACGCCTGTGTGGAATCGTCCCAGTTTCTCTAATCTATCCACAGAACAGAATTCCCTCATTCTTGGTATGTTTGTAGTAAATATCCTCTAAACCCTCTCCAAGGCATTATTTTTGTTTTTTTTAAAAAACAAATACACCATTTTCAATTATGTCATTGCCTGTGGTAGAAAGAAATTGGAAAACTAATTGGAGCATATCCAAACGCATTCTTCTAAGTAAAATAAGACAATTTACTAAAAGCGCAATTTACTAAAAGTCAAGATTTATAGTACTGAAATAAAAGATTATTGAATTCTCCTGGTGTCTCTGTGAATAACTGCACCATGATTTACTGCACAGTTCAGGAAGATCCCAGCTCTGATCCTCAGTATATACTGAGTTAGTTGACCTTAGCCAATGGTAGTTTTATAGTGGTCCTCGGTGTACCTTGAGGCAGCTGGTGAAATTGAAATTCATTAATAAATTCTGGAATTGAAAACTCGTCTCGGTAACGGTGACCAAGAAGGATCATCGATTGTTATAAAAATCCATCCAATTCACCAGCGTCCTTTAAGGAAGGAAATTTTCCATCCTTACTCGGTCTGCAATACATGTGACTCCAGCTCCACAACAATGTGGTTGACTCCAATGTGGTTGCTTCCATCACTTACCTGTGAGCATTCCTTAGTGCTGACAGTTTTCCAAGCTTCTTGTGCCTACCAGTGAGAAAACGCTTTTCATCCCCAATAAGGCAGGTAGCTGGCTGGTGGTCTGCAGCTGATGGCCTGGGAGTTAAATTTACCTCCAGGCCTCAAATGTAGGCCCATGAGTGAATTGTGCCCCACCCATCCATCAACCCAAAACTCACAATTGGGGTTTGAGGTGAGGGTTTAAAATTGGTTTAGGTACACCCACAATGCAGTTAGGAAGGAAGTTCCAGGATTTTGACCCAGCGACAGTGAAGGAACAGCGTTACATTTCCAAGTCAGGATGGTGAGTGACTTGGAAGGGAACTTCAAGGTGGTGGTGTTCCCATCTATCTGCTGCTCTTGTCCTTCTAGTTGGTAGTGGTTGTGATTTTGGAAGGTGCTGTCTAAGGAGCCTTTTCTGTCTTGAGTCTATGAGTTCACTAGTTGAGTGGACTCAAATTTCATGCCTTCACATGCACTCGTTCGTTGATGCTCGCTATCAATAACAGAGAAAGGCCGACATAGAATGCACTGTGATTGTTTATTGCAACAGAGGGCAGAGCACTAAATCCTTGTGTGCTTCCCAAACCACCTCCAGCTCTAGACTTCCAATTAACCAGTAGCCCACGCTGTACAGTAATTGGTCAGTACTGTTACATGGTTAGTCCACTTGCATTCCATTAAAGGTACATGGTACTCCACTTTACCACATCCCTCCCTTCCACTTAAAAATACATTTGACAAACTTAATAACATGTGAACTATTCACACTAATAACTATTTACAATTCAAGTCTCTCAGGGGAATTTCATGGACGTTTTGAGCATCACAGTTCAACAACCTCGGCTGGTTTTTCCGACACCTCCTTTTCAGGGAACAGTTGTCCACTAGATTCAAAAGCAAGTTTCACAGATGAAAACTAGCATGATCATAATCAATCATTAACTCTTATCACTCCAGTTCCTTAACTTGCCCTTTGGTACAATTGTAATCAATTTTAAACCCTCACCTCAACCCCCAATTGTGAGTTTTGGGCTGATGGATGTGTGGGACACAATTCATCGTGGGCCTACGTTTGAGGCTTGGGGGTAAATTTAACCCAGTTCCTCGGTGTATGATTTCGCCATTTTCCAGGTGCGGTCATGTTCACTCCTGCTGCCCCTCCCCTCCAAGCTGAAACAGTTAAAGGGCAACAAGCACAAAGTAATACAGAGTGAAAAGATATGTTGTTTTCCTTTTCCAAGATTGCCAATAATTCCTCTTTTTCTTCCTGTGTGTCCTTTTCTTGGTAGCACCGATCTGTATCCTACTCTCATTACTAGTTTCCTGGAGAATCTCATATCGTTGCCCCCTCTCAACTAATTCCTTCCTTAATTCGGCCAGAGACAGGGTTAACTATTCCTTTTCTTCTTCGTATCTTTTCAGTGGCACAAATTGAGAGCTGATTGAATTTTGTACTGCCCGAAAGTCTTTTAATAGGTTTTCCTTTTCTTTTCGAAGGATGCAGACTTCAGCTTGAGCTCTGTCCTGGTGTAACACTTCTAAGGCCATCTCCCATTGAGTCTTCGCGCACTCATTTTTTCCTGCAATAATGCTTCTGGTTTCCAATTGGGAACATAGCAGGATCTCAAAGCTTATCTCTTCCAGTCAGTTCTTTTTTAGGAGACTGAGTCCCCTGCCTGACATTACAAATAAGGCTCATTTTGCTGACTGTTCCTCACACTGCACCTCAACTTCACATATCCCTTTCGGTCTCATTTCTTCACCCGTGTGTGTTCTCAGTTTAGCGCCTGAAACTTCCAATCTTAAAGGATGGGTTCCTTTATTCAAGCATCTGAATGCATGTTCTCCAATGCGGACATCGACATTCCAGTATCAACTTCTATCTTAACGGGTTGTCCATTGACTATAATGACTACTTTGATTGGCTCGGTTCTACCCAATTTAAGGTTACGTAATGAATGGATGCCTGATTCCATTTCTTCTGGTTCTTCCATAAGACATATTTCACGATTTCTCCCTTTATCTTTAAAATGCTGCCTCAGCCTATCTCTGCAATACCACCTTAAGTGACCATAGCTGTGTCAGAAAAAGCATTTGACTTGTTTGAATTGTCGATCGCCCACTGGATGCCTGGATGTGTTTCTCTCATTCATTTTGTGGGTTTTCACTGTAGTACTGCTGTTTTTTACTGATCTATCCATAGGGGGCTTTTCTTGCTTTTCTGTGGGGTCCGATGTTTTTGCGCCTTTTGTTTCCGGTCTGTCCCGCCCGGCCAGATGGACGGCACCATTTTGTGCTTCTCCTCTAGCTTCCGAATTTCTAACAGCGCTCCCCACGGCTGTGGCTAATTCTAATGCCCTATTGAAGTCTAGATTAACTTCAGCTAGCAAACGCCTTTGAATAGTATCATCTCCAATCCTGCATACCAGTCGGTCTCTCAACATATCACTAATGGACACTCCAAATTCGCAATGTACAGTTAATGCCTTTAAAACATAGTCAGCTATTGGCTCCCCTGGAAGCCTATTCCTTGAATTGAACTTGAAGCGCTGCATAGTAACTGAGGGCTTTGGTCTCCGTGGTTTTGTATAATTTTTATTAACTGGTTGTAAGACTTTGAATTGGGGTGTTAGGTGACGTGAGGCTATGGATCAGCCCATAGGTTTTTCTTCCGCATGTGAACAAACGAACCACCCTCTTCTTTTCTTCCCCCGCAATGTTGTTAGCAATAAAAAAGAATGCTAGGCATTTGACATACTGAGACCAGTCATCTGAAATGGGGTCGAATGGATCGACATGCCCGAACTGTGGCATAGTGAATTACTGCAAGGGGACTGCGCTTCCGATGGGCTTCCCGGTTAATAACGGATTCAGGTACTTGTCTTACCGCGGCTTTCTTAACTGCCGTTGACCAATTTGTGTTTTGCCTTCCGCAGAGTTGCCTGCTCTCTGGGGTCTCTTATAAGTTGCTGTCCATAGTCATTTCTCTTGTATGCACCACTTTAAATGTATTGTTGCTTTAAGAGCGGACACCTGTTTTTTGACCTCAGGCTGTCTCTGTAGCTGCTGGCTTCCCAGTGCCGGGTTTATGTTTCCCATGCTTTTCGGGTTTTGGCAAGATCCCCACGATCGTGAGTCTTCTTTGCTCTTAACTTAAGGGTCAGAAGGACTCGAAACATTAACTCTGTTTCTATCTTCACAGATGAGGCTAGACCTGCTGAGTATTTCCAGCATTTTCTGCTTTTGTTTCAGATTTCAGACTCAGCCTCCACTGCTCTCTGGGGAACAGAATTCCAAAGACTAACAGAGCTGTGAAGAAGGGTCATATGGACTCGGAACGTTAACTCTGGTTTTTCTCTCCACAGATGCTGCCAGACCTGCTGAGTTTTTCCAGCATTTTCTGTTGTTGTTTCAGGTTTCCAGAATCTGCAGTATTTTGCTTTAATCTAAAAGGCTAACGCTCTGGGATTGCCAGTTCACCACAGCAGCTAGTGGGATTTAAATTCAATTAATAAATTTGGAATTAAAAGCTGGTTTTAAAAGTGGAGACCATAACAACAAACAACAATTGTTGTAAAAACCCATTTGGTTCACTAATCTCCTTTAGGGAAGGAAATCTGTGCCTGGTCTGGACTCCTGTGACCCACAGCAATGTGGTTGACTCTTAACTGCCCACTGAAATGGCTGAGCAAGCCACTCAGATCTAGGGTAACTAGGGATGAGAAACAAATGCTGGCCCAAATCTCCTAATCCCAAGAAACAATGAAGGGAAAAAATACCTATTAAATGTTCTCTGTTCCAGTGGAAATAGCCTCAGTATCTCAGATCTTATCTCCCATATAGCTTCCCATTCCTGGCACCATCTTGATGAAACTACATTGTAAGCTGCCCATCCTTTCAGTATTATTTTTATAATTGGGTGTCCAGATCTGTACTTAGCACTCCAATTGTCAGTTAACCAATGTTTTATAAAGTTATCTATGCTCCTTTACTCTTATGCCTCATTTATAAAACCCAAAGTGATGCTGGTCTATTTTGTAGGTTAATATTCTGTATTTGCACTTTCAGGGAATGATATGTTTAATGAAGAGAGATTCCTTTAATTCCTGCTGGTAAATATATGAACTATATTGGAGATAACAGAAGTTATTTTAAATTTCATCAGAAACTCTTTCTTTAAAATACATGAGCATTTTTGATTGACTAGATCTGTTAGTAAGAGTAGCTGAATACAATTTCATATAAAAGTGTGTAAAGAGAACATAAGAACATAAACACATAGGAAACAGGTGCAGGATTGGGCCATTTGGCCCTTGGAGCCCACTCCACCATTCAATAAGATCATGGCTGATCTGATTGTGGCTTCAACTCCACTTCATGCTCCCCATAACTGTTGACTCTCTTGTAGATCAATAATCTGTCTAACTCAGCCTTGAATATATTCGATGACTCAGCCTCCACTGGTCTCTGGGGAACAGAATTCCAAAGACTAACAATTCTCTGAGAGAAGAAATTCCTCCTCGTTTGCATGCCATGACAACCGGAAGCTGTGACTGACTGAGATCTACCGGCAACTTCACCAGCTAACCACAGATAAACTGAACTGTTCAAGGAAGAATTGTTTTTTAAAAAAACAAGAAAGGAAACTGATCAAAAAATGGCTGCCATGGGTTACCTCATGTCTGATACTGTAAATTTGGCCATTTTTCTGGAAAGTTGCTATAAGAATTGCAATGCAGACCTGTTACACTGAATTTCACACCTGGGTGAGTGGGGGAGGGCTGGGCTGGGCAGGGGGGAGGTTGCGGGGGTGGGGGGTTGCTGTTAATGTCCACTTCAAACGGGAACTCTCTTGAAAGGAAGGTATTCAAATGCTGCACTTTGATCAGCTGTAGTTCTATCAAGACAATGGAAACTGCTAACCAGCCAGATACCCATCAGGTATTTAAAACACCATGTGGAGGACAAAATAACTCAATCTCCTATTGATTTATATCTTGAAATGTGTCAATGGTTTTGGAGATGAAAAGATCAACAAAAATTGGATTATTTGGTCTGCACAAATGACTGCAAGGCATGCTAATCAAATCCCTTTCTGGGAATATACAGGCAGGAGTTTTAAATACTGGTTCTGCCGAGCAGAATCAAAGATGAGGTGAAACAAATATCACAGTCATCTGAAAACACTGCTGGAAGAGAACAGTAAAGATACCTCTCTCTCTTTCTCTCTCTCTCTGAAGCTAAAATCGTGTCTTCAACAAAGTGCAGACTAGAACCAAGTCAATTTCCAGGATTCTACAGAAAACCAACTAGCTATAAACGAAGACAAGCAAAAGACTTAACTTTTATTGGACTCTAACTTTTAAACTGCTGATATCTGTGTGTGTGTCCGTGTGTGTGCATGTGTGTGCGTGCATGTGTGTGCGTGCATGTGTGTGCGTGTGTGCGTGCATGCGTGTGTTGCCACGTTTTTATTAATTTTTTCTCAGGTTCAGTAACTAATAAACTTTCTCTTCCTTTGTCTCAAGAAAACCTGGTTTGATTGGCTTCTTATTAACAAATACATACATTTGGTTTGGAAAAGGCATTTATGGGGAAAATAAATTTTAAAAACCTTTGTTGTAACCAACCACAGGTGCTGAATAGAAGGGGAGCCAATTCACCCCTCCTCACCCAGTCATAACACATCTTAAATCGGAGACACCTTACTTTTAAACTGTGCCCCCTAGTTCTAGATTACTTAAGGAAGGGAAACATCCTCTCAGCATCTATCTAAGCCCCTCAGAAACTCACTGAGATAATGTCTCATTTTTCTAAACTCCAATGCTCAACCTTTCTTCATCCCAGGAACCAATCAAGTGAACCTTCTATGAACTGCCTCCAATGCAAGTATATTACTCCTTAAATAAGAGACCAACGCTGTACACAGTACTCCAGGTGCAATCTCACCAATGTCCTGTAACAAGAAAGGAAAAGCTGCAGAGAAGAATGGACCAATCACCAGAAGCAGCACAGAATTGGTGTTTCGGAACTGAAAAATAGCAAAAATGCTAAATTATTACCTTGCGGCCATTTTTGCCACTGATAAAGTTGCGGGTTAAAATAACACTCCAGAAGGCTTGAGGCTAAAACCTAGGCTGACACTCCACTTGGATGTGGCGGCTGAGAGATGAGGTGGTAAACCCAACTCCCTCTCAAGATGGATGCCAAAAATCCCATGCTGTTATTTCAAAGAAAAGCATGGGAGTTCTCCGTGGTGTTCTGGCCAATAGTTACCACTCAACCAGGATCCTGAAAGAAAAAAGTCATTACCGCATCAGTCTTTGTGGGGCTTGCTGCGTGAAAATTGGCAGTCATATTTCTTACGTTACAACAGTTACAGCATTTCAAAAGTACTTAATTGGCTGGAAAGCATTTTGTAAGATCCTGAGGCCATGAAAGGAGCTGTATAAATGCAAGTCTTCCTTTAATGTATATCCTAAAGGCAATTTCTGGAGGATCTCGCTGTGGCACCATTTACTCAAGTGGCATTAACATGCAGAGACGTCCACTTGGGGTACAGAAATACCTTTTAATAAAATTATATATATGACAGAAATATTAAATACTTCAAGTTATATGCTGCCTGTAATATTCTACAAACTTGTCATCACATCAAGCTTTAAAGCTTTAAAACCATCCTGCCAAAGATGTGAAAATACTCCAAGAATTAACAACTTTGCTACATTGGTTTTACCATAATGAAACACTAAGTTGCTTCAAAAAGGCAGAATATATCAGTTTTAGTCAGGAAAAAGAGGTCAGGATACACAAAGACCAGGTTCTGTCCTACTCTGGTGGAGCATTTCTAAAGGGAAAAGCTCAATGTTCATGCATTAGCAAAGGCCTCTGAACTACATACATCCTCTAATTAAGCAGCTATTTTGTGTCTGAGATCTGAGTTTGTGTACTGCTCTCACTTAGAACTTGTGACCCGGTTAAACAAGGTTTAGAACTTTACTATGGAAACCTATGAAAATGGTCTCCCGGTAAATAAATGCATTGAGGTGACATTGATAGATGGAGGAGGACTAACAAGGTCTGTCATTGTCATTTGTATAGCTGGTGGCTGGGTTCAAAAAGAGAGACCATGGAGCAATCTATATTCAAATCGTACAGCTGGTTAAGACGAATTTTGTAAAATTAATCCATAAAGAGAACAACCAGACCCTGCAAACTAAGCATAATTATTAATACATCATCAATACCTGTTGTTTTAGGAAAAAGAGACATTATTATGTCTGGCAGTCCCAAGAGCTCCACAAAAGATTAAAAAGCCACACTTTGATCTCACATATAGCAACATATTTCAGTTTGGATTTAAAAAAAGTTGCATAGGCATGCTGCACTAATAATAGGTCATTTAAATCCTGCACCTTTAAACTCAGAAGGATAAAACAGTTAAAATTGGGGAAAAAATGTAATGGTCCGAACTGTTTTTTACCTCCTGGAAAACCATTTGGATGTTAGGAGGGTATTTTAACAGTTTTCAGAGAAACAGCACTAGTTTTGAAAACACAGCTGCAAATGCATCCATGTCACTCTTTAGAAATAACTTCTTACAAACTTTGAACGTAACTGGTACTGTCAAGCAGGAACGGTAGATTTTCACCACAGACAGGTTGTTAAATATCCTCTCGATTGAAAACCTTTGTTCACAGAAATTCAAGGCAGGTCAGCGATCAAAAGAAATAAAAAATGCTCACATCATGCAGCGGCTCGGTTAATACCTGATAAGGAAAGGATTGGGTGTTAGTCGTGAGAAAAGTCTGGAGATAACACTTTTACTTCGGAGTTGGAAGGTTGTCCGTTCAAATCCCACCCCCCCGCCGGGGGCCTGAGCATGAAACAGGCCACGGTTTTCTGTGCCCGCCGGTGTCGGGCGTGTTCAGTGGCGAGAAGGCTGAAAATAGGTTTCAAGATGTCATGAAACCAGTTTCCAATCGTCCGCTCAGCCCGTCAATGGTGGGCCACGTTCCCCACCATTGGACATCAGGAACCTCATTGCAATACATCAGCATATCGTTATAAGGCCAGCCTGCCGGACTCATCCCCCAACACTGGATCGTCCGCCCACATCGGCAGCAAAACACTGTGCAGAACATGTCTTGACAACCGTGACATGCAAAAATCGGGACTTACCATCAGGGCCTTTCTCACATCACAGACATCCGAGGAGCAGAAGGTGCTGGACCCTGACACCACTGGATCTTGGAGGAACGTCCATGCCATGCTGGGTTGATTCTCATGGACATGGCTGTGCTGCAAAGCAGCTCACGCAAGTTAGAAAGTCACCGTTGATGCTCACAACAGACGATTGTCGAGGGGATTGGAGAGGAAAGTCTAGGATCGAATGGGAGAGGAAGAAGTGTCAGGTGGGTGAGGTTTAGAGGGGGAATGAAGGTGTCTGGGGGTGAGGTTGGGAGGGGGAAAGGAAGGTGTTGGGGGCGAGGTTGGGAGGGCGGGTAGAGTATGGAGGAGGAGGCAGTAATGGGGAGAAGGTGGCAACTAGGGACGTAGGTGTAGGGGGATGGGAAAGTGTAAGGCAAGGAGTTTGGAGGGGGGAAGGAGTGCAGATTGAGGAAGGAGCCCAGTGGGAAGAAGGAGTGCAGAGAGGGGAGGGAGTCCGGGGTGGGGGGGGGAGACGAAGGAAGCTGAGAGGGGAGGGTATAAGAGTGGATGAAGAAGTAAGGGAAGCAGTAAGGGAAGGAGTCTGGAAGGGGGAAGGAGTAAATCTGGAGGAAGAATTGAGGGTGTCTGAGGGAGTCAGGAACGGGGAAGAAGTAAGGCTGGAAGAAGAATTGATGCTGGAGGAAGAGGTGAGGCTGGAGGGGAGCAAACAAAAAACTAAATCCAGGCTATGCTGTCCAAATTGAAAGTGAAACAATAGTCGTGGTGGGCACGATCAGGTGCTGCATGGGAGTGTGATCATTGGGTGGGCGGAGATGCAAGTCAGCTCAGATGGACAACTGAAAGCAAACCACAGCAGGCAGCATTCAAAATGCTCAGGACAGTGAGGTGAGTTTGAGGTGAAGGATCCACGAGCATGGGAGGGTGCTTGCACGAGGCCCTGAAAGGCCCTGCCACACACACACTGCTCCCTCCAAAATCACTCATTGGCCAGCTGCTTCCCTCTGCAGTGGCAGAGGACAAGGTTGAGGGGCTTACAGGCAAAGGGATCTCAGCAGGAGAGGACAGCCTCTGAGCTCCCTGAGTGGGTGACCTAGGGGCGTCCAGTTGCCGGTCTTCCTCCCCTCAGTTGTACGGGGGCCCCTGCCCAAAGGGAAGGAGCACCTGGAGGGATGTCGAGCTGCCCCATTTCCCTCTCATGTTGCCACTGCAGAAACTCATCTATGACTCCCATGATGGAGTGCAGGCCTGCAGACATCTCCACGTTCTACTGTACCAGGGTCTCCATGGAGTCTACTATCCTCCCCATGGAGACCTCCATACGGGCACATGTAGGCACAACTTCATCTAAGAGTAGGCGGACACACTCCTCCAACGCACACACCTCTCTGTTCAGGGCTTCCAACAGCTCTACGTGATGTTCCCAAGCCTTCCACTGACTCTCCAGGATGAATTGGAAGGCCAAATCAAGAGGCTCGTCATCTGACTCAGACCTCACAGATGCCTGATCCCCAGCAGTCCTCTGAGTGCCGGGGAGCTCGGCTGAAACTGCCTCCTGCTGCTGTGGACACGTGTCCATGTCATGACCACCAGATCGTGAACCCAAGCCTGCTCTAGATCTAGGTCCCACCGAGGTGTGTGCCTCTGTGCTGGCGGAGGGTGTGGGTAAGCGCTGTGCCGGGTCTTTCAGACTGTTTATTTCTGGCTCTTCAATGGAGAAGGTGTATTCTTGGCTGGAACTGAGGATGTGGATGAAGCTGAGGGACCAGCTGGCTGAGGGTTTCTGTCATTTGGCAGAGCTCCCTGTGAACCAAAGTAGAGATAATTAGTGCATGGCAGCAGAGTCAAAAGCAGGAGAGAGAGCCCTCACATTTGCGTTGAGAGATGGATAGTGCAGGATCCTTATGGGGGTGTTTGCTGCTGACCTCATTGTCACCGCAGGCATGGTCCTTGTCCTCACCAGTCAGTGCGATGGCACAGTCCTCAAATTAGGTGAAGGACCTAATGTGGGCCACTCCACCCCTGGTCTGGGACCTCTTCCTGCTGAGGTGTACAGACTTCACCTGTATGAAAACAGAAGGAGAGGGTGGGAGCAGGACATATGGCACTGCATTGAATGTTTGTGTGGTGAACGGAACCATGGACAGGATGAGGACGCAGGCTCAAGAGGGTATGAGCCTGATGGAGACGTGAGGGTGATTGTGAGAGTTAGTGGTATTGTCGCTTGAGGTGTGAGATCTCTATGGATGTGTGATGGGTTTGTGAGTGTGTGAGTTGAGAGTAATGAGAAGTGTGATTTACCCTGGTGGAACGAATGAGGCCATTCATCTTGTAGCGGCACTGGGTGGGTGTCCTCTTTTGCAGGGCATTGGCTCTACCACCACTGCCATCGCCTCCCAAGCTGGATTATTGAGGTTGCTGCCCACCTGCAGCCAGGGTGAGGGTAGAGGACATCACGGTGAGCCTCCACTGCATCCAAAAGGTGCTCAACAGATGGAACCTGGGGACTGCAGACTTCTTGCTTTTCAGGGCCATGTCGTCTTTGTAGCAGTTATGGGCTGGAAGCACTGAGAGCTGTGTGTGTGGCAGGACTTTAACTATGGTGACCTGCATGCCAAAGTGGCGAGGTGATGGCGTGGCAGGCGAATGAGAGCCCGCCCACCATGGTAATGGCACGTTTCCTGGAGATGAATAAATACAACGGGATGATACAGTGTGAAAAACTGCCATTGCAGCCAATGGGTAAAACGTTGTTTTACCTGCCCGCTACTGCACTTAGTGCAAATCTGGGATGATTCCATTCCATGGCCAACACTCCTGTGTCACCCTGAGTGAGTGTCGTTTGGAATGAAACATTAAACCAAGGTTCCATCTGCTCTCCAAGATGGCCATTAAAGATAGCATGGCACCATGTTCAAGGAGGGAAGGGGAGTTTCCCTTAGTCCTTGCAAGTATTCATCCCTCATCCAACATTATGAAGAAGCAGATTATCTGGTCATTATCACCATGCTGGTTGAGAGAGCTTGCTGCCCGCAAATTGGCTGGCGTGTTTCCTACATTGCAACAGGAACTAAATTTCAAAAGCACTTCATTGACTGTAAAGTGCTTGAGTTCATTTAAGCTCATATATTTAAGTTTTTTAAAATTAGAGATAGCAACTCCATTTTCAAAGAAACACTTATCTTGAATTAAATTAATCATGCATGGCACTGCTCATATTATGTTGGAGAATATTCAGTTTTATAAGCCAGGAGCAACACAGAATGTAACATACAATGTCATCTCCTTCTCCGTAGGCAGGCCTTCAGGATCGAGGATGTGTTGTTTCCACTCCGATTCGATGGGTTCTGAAATGGCTGATAAATCCAATGTGCGATCTGCAGACTCTGTCACATGCAGTGGTGCTTGAAGGGTCAGGTAGATAGGAGGTTTGTGCAATCTCTCTGATGCGTCAACTTCATCTCTGCAAGTAAATACAATATAGAATTATAGAAGGGCACAGTCTTTAAATTGCAGCCAGGTCACTGAGGAGTGAAATAAGGGTGCAGTTTTTCATACAAAGGGTTGTAAAATGTGGAACTTTTCCGCCCAAAAGAAGGTTGAACAATTGAAATCCTCAAGACTGAGATGGATAGATTTTGTTGTCAATTATTTGGGAGTTGTGGACACAACGCAGGCGTAGCTTGTTATTTTGTTAAAGCTCCTCAGCTGAAACTCTGGGAGTCCCCACAATGTCAAAAATCTCAGGCCTCTCAGGCATGGAAAGAGCTCCACGGAAAGCATTGCTGGAGACATTTTGAAATCAGAGAAGTTTTTGCCGAGGTAAGATTAATCCTTTGCTTGTGAATTTTTAAAATTGTTTTATGTCACACGCACTATTTCCAGGAGCGGTTGGGTAAGGGCGAGGGAGGCGGGCTGCGGTGCTGAGGTTAACAACCTCAGCTTATGAGAAAATGTTAATGAGAGCCCAAACCTGAATGTTGTTGGTGCCTCCCAACGGCAGTAATAAAAACAAAAAACTGCGGATGCTGGAAATCCAAAACAAAACCAGAAACAGAAATACCTGGAAAAACTCAGCAGGTCTGGCAGCATCGGTGGAGAAGAGCACCGTTGACGTTTCGAGTCCTCATGACCCTTCAACAGAACTAAGTAAAAATAGGAAAGGGGTGAAATATAAGCTGGTTTGAGGGGTGGGGGGGAAGGTGGGGGGTGTTGTTGGGACCACCAGCCAGTGATAGGAGCTCAATGGAAAGCATTGCTGCAACAACAGCAGCCTTGAGTGGGCATTGCTGGCACATTGTTCCCATTTGCCCAAAACAGAAATCTCTCCCATTGTTTTGTATAAAAATGTCAAAATCACATAAACCAGTAAGCTTTTTGCGAAGTAATTTTTGACAGAGAAAATCTGTCATCATTGTCTGGCCTGGCCTACATGTGACCCCAGACCCATGGCAATGTGGTTGACTCTTAAATGCCCCCTTAACAAGGGCAATTAGGGATGGGTAATGAATGCTAGGCAGTAATGCCCACATCCCTAGAACAAAAAAAAATATTGACCGTGTTACCATTTAGCCAGCCTCTTTATCCCTGCTGAGGACAGAACTTAACAGAGAAACCAAAATAATGATTGAAGAGAAATGTTCGGAGCAGTTTTATTTCATACCAATGCACAAAAGGTAGGCAGCAGGTCCATCAATCTTGCTCTTCATTTAGACATGGCATTCATTTAGACACTTAAGCACATAATTAACCATCTCCTAATAATGTCATTGCTCAGAAGAAGTTAAAACTAAAAGAAAATAAAAGTTGCTCGGGAAAGCACAATAAGAGATTCCTTTTTTTAAATTCATTCATGGGATGTGGGCTTCGCTGGCTAGGCAGCATTTATTGCCCATCCCTAGTTGCCCTTAAGAAGGTGATGGTGAACTGCCTTCTTGAACTGCTATGGATACACCCACAGTGCTGTTAGGAAGAGAGTTCCAGGATTTTGACCCAGTGACAGTGAAGGAAGGGTGATATATTTCCCAGTCTGGATGGTGAGTGACTTGGGGGGGAGTTCCAGGTGGTGGCTTTCCCATCTATCTGCTGCCCTCGTCCTTCTAGATGATTGTGGTGGTGGGTTTGGAAGGTGCTGTCAAAGGAGCCTTGGTGAATTCCTACAATGCATCTTGTAGATGGTACACACTGCTGCTACTGGGTTTGGAAGGTGCTGTCAAAGGAGCCTTGGTGAATTCCTACAATGCATCTTGTAGATGGTACACACTGCTGCTACTGTTCGTTGGTGGTGGAGGGAGTGAATGTTTGTGGATGTGGTGCCAATCGAGCAGGCTGCTTTGTCCTGGATGGCGTCAAGCTTCTTGAGTGTTGTGGGAGCTGCACTCATCCAGGCAAGTGGGGAGTATTCCATCACTCTCCTGACTTGTGCCTTGTAGCTGTTGGGCAGACTTTAGGGAGTCAGGAGGTAGGCTACTCGTCACACAATTCCTAGCCTCTGACCTGCTCTGGTGGCCACATTATTTACATGGCTAGTCCAGTTCAGTTTCTAGTCAATGTTAAGCCCCAGGATGTTGATAGTGGGGGATTCAGTGATGGTAATGCCATTGAACATCAAGGGGCAATGGTTCAAATCTCTCTTGTTGGAGATGGTCATTGCCTGACACTTGTGTGGCGTGAACGTTACTTGCCACTTGTCAGCCCAAGCCTGGATATTATCCAGGTCTTGCTGCATTCGGACATGGACTGCTTCAGTATCTGAGGAGTCACGAATGGTGGTGAACATTGTGTAATTATCAGTGAACATTTCCACTTCTGACTTTATGATGGAAGGAAGGTCTTCGATGAAGCAGCTGAAGATGGTTGGGCCAAGGACACTACCCTGAGGAACTCCTGTAGTGATGTCCTGGGGCTGAGATGACTGACCTCCAACAACCACAACCATCTTCCTTTGTGCTAGGTATGAGCTGCCTTATTGAACCGCTGCAGTCCATGTGGTGTAGTCAGGAAGGGGGTTCCAGGACCCAGTGACAGTGAAAGAAAAGGACAGTGATATAAAACATGATATCGTTAATAAGAAATCATAATGGACTCAAAACGTTAATTCTGTTTCTCTCTCCACAGATGCTGTCAGACCTGCTGAGTTTTTCCAGCACTTTTTATTTTTATTTCAGATCTCCAACATCTACAGTATTTTGCTTTTATATAAGGCTGGCTGATGCCTGATGCACTAATATAAAATACTTCAATTCAGCTAGATATAAAATGCAAACACAAATAAATCTTTTATGAAAACGGGGTGGAATTCCTCCAAGTGATAATTTTACTGAAACGTCTGTGAGAAAATACCAAATAGAAAATCCCATTTTTTTACTTATGATAACTGTTCTCCCTAAAGTTGATGAGGAATTTCACCCACTATAATTCTGTGCCAGAATAACACTACAGTAAACAGAACGAGAGAGGTGCCTGGACATGTATAACAGAATCTAATGCTGAATATTTACATAGAATTTACTGCAGAAACACATCATTTGGCCTAACTTTTTTATACCTGTTTTAGAGCTGCACACAAGCCTCCTCCCATCCTACTTCATCTAAATCTATCAACACAATTTTCTGGAATACGCATGATTGGGCTGTATTAGGTATATCTGAAATCTCCCCTATAACTGTAGCATCAATAGTTCTACACACATGAGAAAGCACATGCCAAGATTAACTAGTCCATTGAGTCAACATGGCACTATCCACAGGTACCACCAATCCATGGCCTGTTTAGTTTAATAATTATAGACTGTAAGTGGTTAATAATGAAATAATTTCTAACATACATTGACATTTCAGCCAAGAACTATAGAACTATACAACACAGAAGAAGACTGTTCCATCTCTTTATTAAAGAAATCTGAAGCTAATCCCACTGACCTGCTCTCTCCCCATAGTCATGTATTTCCTCTGCATTCAATATTTATCCACTTTTCCATTAAAAGATATGTTGGCCTGCACTTCAATTGTTTTCTGAGACCCCTCATCACTGCCTCTCCAAATCAGAGGAACCAAACATTCCCAATTTGCCCTCCAAAAATTCTTCAAAATTTTAGAATCATCTATTAAAGCTCCTCTTAGCCTTCTCTCCCCCAATCGAAATGGTCCCAATATCCGAAGTCTCTCATTACTATTGCTATATCAATCCCAACTGTGATCAGTGTTCTAATTGAGGGTGGACAGGATTATATATAGGGGATCTTAATTAAGTTTTTCTCTTTAGCTTCTTGCAGGATGTTTTGGCTCATCACATTAAGTCTTCCTTTGCTCTCTTGTGGAATTAAGCCTGCAGCCTCAGCAATAATGAGCACGGAGGCTTTTTATTGCCTTATACGCTCCAGACAAGCGGAAACTATCACTTTAAGTAATACAATCTCCACAACCATGATGAAATCTAATCGAGATCAGTCAGAATTAGCTGTCCTTGTGAAAAGGGACAATCCATCAAATACAAAGATCATCAGCACAAGCACTATCACTTTAGATATCTGGCTGGGGCTATTTTTCATATGTGTATATATAAACACACACATAAACAGCACATCATAATGTAGGTATATAACTGAAAGAAGTCTGTTAGTAACCTTTAACCGTGTAGCAAACAAAGCACTGCAGCAAACGAGATGGAGCTATTCTGTTCCATCTATTCGGCTGTATTAGTTAAACAGTGAAGCGATAAGATCTTTGGAATACAAGCTTTAACTTGATAATGCTTAGAGAAGGCAGAACTAAACACCTATAATCCGCTAACCATAAAATGGCTGAAGTAATACTCATATAAATTGACTTGTATAAATCCAGACTAATGATGATATGGTTAAATCACTCAGCACCAGCTCAGAATACTTGGCTTTAATTTTAGATCAGTCAAGGGGGCATTATAGTCAATAGCAGCTGTCTCAATCCTCTTTCTGCTAGTGGCTAAATCAGTGTATTACATAAATCCACTTAACTGCTTCCAATCTATTTCACCTAAACCATTGCTTTTTGAAAAATGAGGCAAGCTATCTGCTTTCATTCCCTGGTAATTTCATGCTTATGTATTTAATGAGGGCAGACTACTTCTGTGTAAATGTCTCCCTCTTTTTCCTTACTTGAAACATGGAGATAATTATGATGCAGGGACCACATAGCCAGGTTTAATAAAACTGCTGTTTTAAAGGCAGTATTACTGATTGACCTACATACACTGCAAATTAACCCCTTCACGAAACTGATGATATTCTTCTTATCACTGGGGCGGCTATTGTGTTGCTGTATGATGTAACTACCATTCAAACCAAAATGTTACATAGATTTACATCAGATTTAGAGCACAGAGACAGCCCATTCAATCCAACTGGTCTATACTGGTTTTTATGCTCCATGTGAGCCTCCTCCCACTCTAATTTCTCTCATGTATGCTAAACTTTCCCTCAAATGCACCTATGCTATTTGCCTTAACTATTCCACATGATAGTGAGTTCCACATTCTCACAACTCCTTTGATTAAAAAAAACTTTCCCCTGAGTTCCTCACTGATTTTATTTGTGACAATCTTATATTTGCGACACCAAATTTTGGACCCGTCCTGCACTCCCTTGCCTCCCCCCCACCACCACCACCACCCCCCCACTGCCCCAACAATTGGAAGTTGACCACCCACAGTGAAACCTCTCCAAATTGTACCAGAGACTATGGTCACAAAAATGTACTTGGTAGCACTTGTTGCTTGGGCGCCATGGGTACCGTTTGGAGACGAAAGTGGCATCCAAGGCACAGGTGCACTTCTGCACATATGCAACTAAGTAAAGCAGGTATATTATGGTGTCAAGCAGTGTGGAGTGTGGATTTGACACCAGCGCTGCCATTTAGCAACTCAATACTCCAGTTGACACCATCTCTTAAACTCATATGATTGAACATGCATTAAACAGTAGTGCTATTTTAAGGGAACAGCAACTACTTACAGCTTAGTTACCGGCTGAGTTCCATGGGCTACTGATACAATTCTACAAGTATTTTGTGCTTTCTACAGTTGTTTCAAGTTGCACAAATCTAAAAGGGGTGGTATGACCAGTGCTAAGTCTTTTTCCTAACTTAAAGGTGTCTGCAGAAAGGAGTTATTGCCAGACATGGGTACAGCAGTAGACATTCCCATTGGAATACAACATGGCTGGGAGGATGAGCAGAGGGCGGGCAGAGCAGGACAATATGCTAGAAGAAGGAGGAGGAGGAGAAGGCAGAGGAAGAGCAAGAGGAAAATGAGGAATAGGTGGTGAGGTGGCTACCTAGACAGTCCCTTTCTGCCCAGTTGTACGTGGACAACTATAAGGGAGGTACTAATGACCACAACCCTAATTCCCCATTCAGCAAGAATGGGGAATCCATATCCATATCTTCCCTTTTTCACTGCTCATCACAATGTCATCATGGCCACAATAAACATAAAAGCCATCATAGAATAAATATTCCAAACATTCCAAAATAAACATTCTAGACCAAATTTATAAATCAAAGCCACACCATATTGCTTCCAACTGCATGCACATGCCTGTCTTCTGTGTGCCTTGGCTTGTCCTGAAGCTCCTACTCCAAGCTGCCCCAGTGATTGCAACATGGCTGCTGGAAGGCTGTTGACTTTCAATAAAGGAGACTGCAGATGGCCTAGCAGGATCTTCTTGAGGAGCTCTGGCCCTAGAATACCTGGCTTCAGACAGCACCACATTGGCATAGGTGGCAGCAGTCTGGACTCTTGCAGGATCAACAGCACAACTAGAGTGGGAGGGCTAGGAGCAGGAATTCTGTGATCCTGAGAAAGGTTAGCATTTTTGAGTTCCCCAGAACCTGTGCCAATCTCTCAGGATGGCACCTCAGCAATCCTGATAGCCTGTTGGAGAACAGATGGCTGGACTGCCATATCCTCTGCAATCCCCTTTAAGCACTGATATCCAAAGCCAAGATGACACCATAACTTCAGTAGGATTTCTGTTGCTGCAATAGATGTTAAGACATCGACCATCAGATGCTGCATCTTGGTTAGGTCCACAAGGGTGCTAATGGAGTGGGACACCTCTTCCATGCTGGTAGTAATGGAGTCCAAGCTTTGCCCAAAATCCTGTGCTAAGCTGATGTAAGATTCCTCCACATTCCTTGAATGCACACTTTTTTGGCAGGTTATCAATGCCCCAAGAATTTAATTGTGGATAGCCATCAGCCTTCTTCTGTGGACAGCCCATTTGATATCCTCATCTGAATCCTATGCAACAGAACCTGTGTGTGATCTCACCCTGTAGTGAACTGGCACCTGCCCTACCCTTACCATTCATGCCCGGCATCTCACCATGTACAGATCCCGCCTCTGTTGATTCTAAATTGTGCCAGTGTCAACGTCTGAGCCGATGGCAACAAGAGTGAAATTGAGTGACTGTGTGTCTTCACCATCTCTTGGTGTTCCTCCACTGCTTGGCCAGCTTGCACTTCTTGGGTATCTGAAAGGAGAGGAGGTTGTGGTGAAGGGGGTGGAGGGGAAGTAAGAACTGGATTCTTTGCAACACCTGCTGTTTGTAAGTCAAAAAAGGTTGTAGGATGATGGACAAGTGGAAGGGAGAAGAAGGATTAGGTATGTGGATGACATCACCGTTGACAGTTGCAACCCCAGTGTTGGCCACAATCTCAGAGTGAACATTACAATCATGACAAGGGGTGGGGTTGGAGTGGTGGGGGGAGTGTGTGGGGTGGTCACCTCTCCCTACCCTGCTATCTCCAGCTGCTATCTCCATCTCCTTATTCTGAAAATGTGTAAGTGAGTTTCACTCAACCTGTTTGGGTGATGTAGCTGTCATAATTGAATATCTGGCAGTGTATAGAATCTGTGAGCTGTGGGTGTGAGATATACAGCAGTGCCAAGTGTGTTAGGGTGTGGTGGAGCATATGAATGGTAGGTGTGAGTCCTGTATGAGTGATAGAAGTGAGTGATGGGGTGTGGTGAATTAAGGAATGTCTAAAACGAATGCAGCTGGGAGGATGTGGCTTTTGAAAATTAATTCACTGACCTTGATCACTCACATGAGGTCATTGAACTTCTTATGATCCTTGGGGCTAATCTCCTGAACTCCCTATCTATCTGTCCCCACTGCCTTGTGAGTGTGTCTGGGGAGCCTTCTGCATGCTATTTCTCCTACTTCCAATCTCCTCCACCAAAGACTCCAGTGCAACCTCCAAAAAACTTAGAGTACGTTCTCTCCCATGTTCTGCTATTCTTCAGCGTTACACAGGAAAAAGCCACTTCCTGTATGACTGCCAGCACCTTCTCGAGCCACAATGCACCTCCCTTTAAACACTGCAGGTTAGGTTAAAGAAGTGCAAGGAAGTTATGTTGTTGGGCCCTCTGTTGATGTATGCAGCCAACAAACAGTGCAATTAGTGCTGGCTGCAAGTAGCAGCCATTCCAGTGAGCAGGCAGCACAAAGTTGCTAGGCTGCCTGCATTTCAGTCAATGGGTGCGGATTAATCAAACATCACAATTCCCTCACCCATCTTCGGGGTTATCCAATTTAGCCCCCTATGAAATGTAATACTTTGTTAGCCAGTGAAGCTATCCAAATGTCAAGTACAAGTGGGAAAATTTGGCTCCTCTGACTGCTTTGCCAGTATTGGGGTGTGTGGGGGGAGGGGAGATGCACACATTAGAATCTGCAGAACACCGCCTAGTTACAACACTGACAGAGGATAGGACAAGGTTGTAAAACCACATTCTCAGTTGGAAAATGGTGCCCATCGCTGAGGCCCATGAAGGATAGTTAATGGTGTTGGGTTTGATCAGAAGGAGGAGTTCCAATCCATTCATTCATCCCTCATTCACTCACCATGAGCTTATAACAATGATCAATTTATGCACTTGATTATTTTAAAAAGACCTATTACATTTAATTATTTGTGTTTTTTACATCGGCCAAGTAAAATACTGTGACCATTAATGCAAATTGAAATCTGCCTTGACCATTATTTTTGGAGTTTTATATAGCTAAGGTTTGCTAGAAGTGCATTTTTATATTAAAAACACAATGCAGGTTAGTACATGTTATATGGAGCATTGATATCCTCTCAATATTGATGATTAACAGGTTATTTCACTGAATATTGTAATTTCTCTGGTGTTGCTCCTTCTTTCTAATAAACACAGTCAAATGGTTTGCTCTTCTAACCACACTGTTGATTCATTTTCCTTTGCATTTCATGTAGTCTTCGTGAGAAAAACAAGAGTACGATTCATCCTTGCTCTCCCCTCTTCTTCAGCAAAGGCAAGTGCTCCAAGGTAGCTTTAAAAGCATTTGCAGTGCAGTTAAGATAAAAAAAATTGCTTTGTCTTTGTTCCCGTCAATCATTCGGAAGAAGAAGAAAATGCTACCTGATGTAATGATTATGTGCGAGCCAAAAAAAAGCCCTCTGAATGTACATGGGCCTTTCAGGGGTTTTCTTTCCCATGTCACGGGGCATTCAGCGAATTCAGGTTTGGAAAATTGCCTCAGCGCCAATTATCTCCCTGTGTGTGGAGAAATGAGTTTGGCCTACTTCAGCCTCCCCTTCATTTTGCGCCTTTTTTTTTCTTTCTTCTCCCACTCCCCAACTAGTGAGTAATGTGCTCTGTGTATAAAGGGAAGATCTTCACAAAATATGTGAAGTGGCTGGAGTGGCTCTTGCAGTACCTGTGAAGAGGCCCCTTAAGGAAGCTTAGTGTACAATGGAATATTGCGGCTGCTGGCGGTTTATTTTGTCCACATGATTCATTTCACACGCACCCAGGCAGCTGAAGAATGGAGGATTAACACCAGATTTTAACCATATTAACAAGAATGCTGAAAAAAAGGAATAAAGCACATCTGAATATATTTTATCTTTCACAGAACATGAAGTCAACTTTTTTAAAACCAGCTACCCGAACATATACAATACCCCAAAGTAAAGTAAATACAATTGTGGCGTGCTAATTAAAAGTAGAATTTTCCTTCCTCAAACAAGCTAAATCATTTTAAATTAGAAGTTGCTATGATATAATTCTTCCAAAACCCAATCTTTAATATTATTTTTCCAATAAGATCTCCCAGCAAAATAAAATCTGGGCAACGTATTTTTTAAAAAAATTTTAACTTCCTTAATTGCATCATGCAGCAGTTCAAAAAAAAAAACCTCAATGGTGTAGCAGCTTATAGAGCAGGGACGGCTTTATAGAGTTGGCAACATGTAACAAAGAAGAAAACTGCCCACATCAGCAGGAAGTCAAATTCCACTTCCATCGCACCTAAAGAGCAACTACCTTTCTGAGATTCAGCGGTGGTTCCCATTCTGATTGCAGAAAGAATTTCCAAGTACAATGCATTCGCGTAGGATCTCCCCAGAAGCTTTTCTGCAAACTAACTGACTGTCCATAATAAAAGGACACAGACAAAAGGAGGTTCTCCAAGGAGACTCTTTGTGTGCCTTGTTTTTAGATACACACGTGTTGATGTCTCTTATTCACAGTACACTCTCTGTATGTTCTTTACCAGACTATTTCTGACCATTTGCTTTACAAAACATATAGCCAAAAACTCTGGTCAGCCCATTCGTTATTGTGAATAACAATAAAAAAAGTAAGGGGGAAGTTTCTTCTAGTTTTGCACCCAGATTCCAGTACAATTGGCAAAACCAAGGCAATAGATCTGGGAATTGTAAACAATTGTAAACATCCCTGCTTCCAGGGATGAGGAACTTCAGTTATGAAGATAGATTGGAGAAGTTAGACTGTTTTCCTAGGAGAAAAGAAGTCTGAGAGGAGATTTGACAGAGGTATTCAAAATCATGAGGGTTCTGACAGAGTAGAAAGGGAGAAATGGTTCCCGCTCATAGAAGGATTGAGATCAAAAGGACACAGGTTTAAAGTAATTGACAAAAGAAGCAAAAGCGATATGAGAAAAAGACTTTTTCACGCCGCGAGTGGTTAAGATCTGGAATGCACTGCCTGAGTGTGGTGGAGGCAGGTTCAATTGAAGCATTCAAAAGGGAATTAAACAGATATCTGGAAAGGAAGGATGTGCAGGGTTACAGGGAGAAGGCAGGAGAATAGCACTTAGTGAAGTGCTCATTCAGAGAGCCGTGCTGGCATGATGGGCTGAATGGCCTCCTTCTGCACTGTAACAATTCTGTGATTCTGGGAAGATGAGTTAGCACAAAACTACTGACTATTGTATCGTATGAATCTATGAAATTGTCTTTTTATTATTCATTTACAGGATGTGGGTGTACCTGGCTAGGCCAGCATTTATTGCCCATCCCTAATTACCCTTGAGAAGGTGGTGGTGAGCTACCTTCTTGAACTGCTGCAGTCCATGTAGTGTAGGTACATCCACAGTGCTGTTAGGAAGGGAGTTCCAGGATTTTGACCCAACGACAGTGAAGGAACAGCGATATAGTTCCAAGTCAGGATGGTGAGTGGCTCGGAGGGGAACTTCCAGGTGGTGGTGTTCCCTTGTATCTGCTGCCCTTGTCCTTCCAGATGGTAGTGGCCATGAGTTTGGAAGGTGCTGCCTAAGATGCCATGGTGAGTTTCTGCAGTGCATCCTGTAGATGGTACTCACTGCTGCCACTGCTCATCAGTGGTGGAAGGAGTGAATGGTTGTGGAAGGGGTGCCAGTCAAGCGGACTGTTTTGTCCTGGATGGTGTCAAGCTTCTTGAGTGTTGTTGAAGATGCACTCAGTAAGGCATGTGGAGAGAATTCCATCACACTCCTGACTTGTGCCTTGTAGATGGTGGACAGACTTGGGGGAGTCAGGAGGTGTGTTACTTGCTGCAGGATTCCTAGCCTCTGACCTGCTCGTGTAGCCATATTATTTATATGGCTGATCCAGTTCAGTTTCTGTCAATGGTAACCCCCAGGATATTGATAGTGGGGGATTAAGCAATGATAATGCCATTGAAGGTCAAGAGGTGATTGTCTGATTCTCTCTTGTTGGAGAAGGTCATTGCCTGGCACTTGTGTGGTGTGAATTTTACTTGCTACTTGTCAGCCTAAGCCTGGATATTGTCGAGGTCTTGATGCATTTGGACATGGACTGCTTCAGTATCTGAGGAGTCGCAAACGGTGCTGAGCATTGTGCAATCATCACTTCTGACCTTATGATGGAAGGAAGGTCATTGATGAAGCAGCTGAGGATGTCTGGTATAATTTATTTTAAGTCATTTTCACTGATTATAAATCAAATTAGTCATTGGTAGTTATACTGATGAATTCATTTTCATCTCTATTAATAAAACTGCAACTCTTAAATACACTTGTAATGGGGGAAAATAAACAATTACATTTGATTGTGCACACAATTGCATCGGTTTGTGGAAGATTTTATGTTTGTAATTCGGCGAGTAAATTTTAGAGGAAACTTGATAGGTAAGTCAACCAGTGCGTGTGTCTTAGGTGTAATTTCCCAATTACCTTTCCTTAATTACTTTACAAAATACAAAAGGGGCAGATTCATTTTGGGCAGTAAAGTGAAATAAGGGATGATGAATCGATGGCTTATTTGGCCCTCTACCGAAAGGGTTCTGAATTGCATGATTCACTGAACACAAGCAAGTGGGAACTGACAAGGAGCAAAGCATGGTCCAGGATTTGGTTCACTGGAAGGCCAGCTCACATTATCGCTCAACTGAAAGGGTCAGAGGCAGATTTCAGGGTCTGAGCCTTTGAAAGAAAGATCTTGTCCATGTACAAGCAATTGATAAGTGCAAAGACTCTGGACACACCAAAATCTCTACCCCTAAAAACTGTTGAAACTAGGTCAATTATACATTTTGAAATTAACTTTGTTAGGTTTCTGTTATATAAAAGTTTTAAGGGTTAAGGAACCAAAGCCATTACAAGGAGTTAAAGTACAGATCAGAATTGGAGCACAGGAGAGCATTTAGGGCAGGTGCTAGGGTTTCACACAGGATGTTGATTAATGTGTAGGTACTCCTATAAGCAATGGATGAGGTGCGAGAGATTGCCCTTGACATCAAGGCGGCATTTGACCAAGCATGGTATCAAGGAGAGCTAGTAAAACTGAAGTCAATGGAAAGCAGGAACAAAACTCTCCAATGGTTTGAAAGATACCTGGTTGGAATCATGCATAACACAAAGGAAGATGATTGTGGTTGTTGGAGGTCAATCATCCCAGCCCCGGGTCATTACTGCAGGAGGTCCCCAAGGTAGTGTACTGGGCCCAACCATCTTTAGCTGCTTCATCAATAACCTTCCTTCCAACATAGGTCAGGAGTGGGGAATGATTGCACAATGTTCAGCACTGTTTGCGCTCTCAGATACTGGAGCAGTCCATATCCATATGAAGCAAAGCCTGAGCAATTTTCAGGTTTTCAGGTTTGGACGCATAGGTGACAAGTAACATTCATGCCACACAAGCGCCAGGCAATAGCCATCTCCAAAACCAGGGAATCTAACCATCTCCTTGACATTCAATGGCATTATCATCACTGAATCCCCTGTTATCAATATCCTTGCATTACCATTGACCAAAAACTGAACTAGAACACCCATATAAATACTGTGACTACAAGAACAGGCCAGAGGCTGGGATTTCTATAGAGAGTAACTCACCTTTTGACACCACAAAGCCTGTCCACCATCTAAAAGGCACAAGTCAGGAGTGTGATGGAATACTTGTCACTTGCCTGGGTGAGATGAGTCCAACAAGATTTAAGAAGTTTGACACCATCTAGGACAAACCAACACACTTGATCCATGCCCCATCTAACAACTTAAACATTGACTCCCCCCACCACTGATGCACAGTGGCCGCGGTGTTTACCATCTACAAGATGCATTGCAGCAATTCACCAAGGTTTCTTCGAAACCACCTTCCAAACATGTGACCTCTACCACCTAGCAAGGCACCAAGCCACGCACAATCCTGACTTGGAAACATATTGTCAGTGCTTCACTGTCGTTGGGTCAAAACCCTGCAACTCCATCCCTTATTGCACTGTGGGTGTGCCTATCCTACATGGGCTGCAGCAGTTCAAGAAGTGGGCTCAACACCACCTTCTCAAGGGGAATTAGGGATGAACAATAAATGCTAGCCTTGTCAGCAATGGTCACATCCTTTTTGAAATCTTTGTGTGCAGAGACCGATCAAGGAATGGCTGGTAATCCTGAATTATGAGGTCTTGTAGGCACCAATATTGGCCCTAGGACAAAACAGGCTTATTTGAGGGTAGAACTACATAGAATTAAAAGCACAGGAAGAGGCCATTTTGCTCAACGGGTCCATGCCAGTATTTATGTTCCACACAAACCTGCTCCACACTACCTACTTCATCTCACCATTTATCTCATCTCAGAGGGATATCCTTCTACCCCTTTCTCCCTGATTTACATATCTAACTTCCCCTTAAATGCATCTATGCTATTTGCCTCAACCATTCCATATGGAAGTGAGTTCCACATGTAGCGTGTAAAGCACGTTGGAATGTTAAAGGCATTTATAAAAATGCAAGTCTTTATTTTTTCATTTCTTTCACATTCTCACTACTATTCTCAAATGCAGGTTCCATACAAGTTTGGCATAACTTCCCTACTTTTGAATACAATCCCTCAAGAAACGAGTCCCTTTGCTTTGTGTTACTTTAAATGGCTTGGTTAATTTAAATGCCATTTTAAAAATCTGGGAGAGCTGTTATCTATCTTCCATGTACATGGTCTCTTTCATTATGTTGAAGATCCTCCTACAATGATCATTCCGTGTCTTGTCCCTGCTTCAGAGGAAAGTTATACAATACGCAGCAAGCAACTATGGTACAGAACACTCCTTGAGGGCAGCAATGCATGAAGCCACCAGACCTGTCTAGGCATTGGAATTGTTTTATCTTATTCTTTCATGCGATGTGGGCATCACTGGCAAGGTTGCCAATCCCTAATTGCCCTTGTTTGCTTGGCCATTTCAGAGAGCAGTTAAGAGTCACCCACTTTGCTGTGGGTCTGAAGTCACATGTAGGCCAGACTAGGTAAGGACAGCATATTTCCCTCCTTAAAGGATATTAGTGAATCAGATGGGTTTTTTCGACAATCGGCAATGGTTTCATGGTCACCATTACTGAGGCTAGCTTTTTAATCCAGGTTTATTAATTGAATTTAAATTCTACCAGCTACTATGATGGGATTTGAATCCGCGTCCCCAGAGTATTAGTCTCTCCCCAACAGAGTTTGACAGCTCCAAGTATCTGCCGCACTGAGGGGTCAAGTTGACCAGTGGATCAAATTGCAGTACAGTTTGTTCAGTCAAGCACAGATTCCTAAGTGGAGTCATGAGGCAAAAGTTCAGGAAATAGTCCTTGTTTCCAATTGGTCAGTCTCTCGTGTTTTGCAGGGGTAATGAGTGGCGAGTTGCAGGTTTCCTGCAAATAAATGTGTTAATGCAGCTACCAGGAAAACTGGGACAGATATGCATGGGATTCTGTTGGTGATCACACATGGGGACAGGGCTCTGGGGTTCCAATAGGTTACCAGACTGAAAGACCTACTCCTGTACCCATGCTCTTAAATAGGTTGCACATTCATGGAGTGGAAGCCCTTGTGGTTCATGATGGAAGCGAGTTCATGTTAAGGAGCCCCCACAGGGTTATGTGAATGGGATTGATGAGGTGCTGGACATAGGGGAATCCAGAAATCTGTGTGATCCCCAGCGCCCAATATTACAGCTTTCCAGCTGTCCATAGTGGAAGTAATAAAACTTTGTTCCAGCAGAAATATCACCCAATTAATGCAAGCTTGGACTGCAGACAGACCACTGTTACTAATATCTCCTGAGGCAGGCTGGAAGGAACCAGAGACAAAAAAGTTCAGAGTTACAGTGACCTTGACTGCTCGTTTTTGCAGTTGTTTGCAGATCTCGCTGCAGGATGTGAATGGGTAGAGGAGGAAAAGTATAAAGGAATAAAGTTATACAAATCACTAAAAGTAAAGAATTTTGTTAATACTTACTTAGGCTTATTTGGATTTAGTACCTCCGGTCCCATGCGGGACAATGGACAGCAAAATTCTGCCACTGGCTCCAGTCCATCGCAATCCCTTTCACTCCAGCCCAGATGGCATCCCACTCTTGAAGGTCCTCCTTAAATGTACTTCACCACATCTCCTTTGACCAGACCCATCTTCTTTTTCCATTTGGCTGTGTCCATTCTACTGCCACTCTGGCAGGATATATGTCCGGGTGGCAAAATATGTGTCCTGCCAGTCTCAGTTGTCACTCCATTACAATGTCCCACAGGTGAAAAAAGAACAAAGAACAAAGAACAAAGAAAAGTACAGCACAGGAACAAGCTCTTCAGCCCTCCAAGCCTGCACCGATCATATTGCCTGTCAAACTAAAACATTTTGCACTTCTGGTGTCCGTATCCCTCTATTCCCATCCTACTCATGTATTTGTCAAGCTGCCTCTTAATATCGTACCTGCTTCCACCACCTCCTTTGGCAGTGAACTCCAGACACTCACTACCCTCTGCGTAAAAAACTTGCCCCGCACCTCTCCTCTAAAGATTTTTCCTCTCACCTTAAATCTATGTCCCCTAGTAATTGACTCTTCCACCCTGGGAAAAAGCTTCTGACTATCTACTCAGTCCATGCCACTCATAATTTTGTAAACTTCTATCAAGTCATCCCTCAATCTCCGTCACTCTAGTGAGAACAATCAGTTTCTCCAACCTCTCCTCAAAGCTAATAACCTCCAGACCAGGCAGCATCCTGGTAAACCTCCTCTGCACTTTCGCCAATGCCTCCATATCCTTCTGGTAATGTGGTGACCAGAATTGCACACAATATTCCAAGTGTGGCCTAACCAAGGTTCTATACAGCTGCAGCATGCAGCATCTAACAATATACAGGTGCATCTAACCAATCCTCTGTAGCACTTCTTCACTACTGATGTTGTCTCTCCATGTGGTGCCCAGGATCCTACATAAGAGTCACTGGTGAAAGACATCCAAATTATGTGACACCTTTGCTGTTCTCTTCCACTTCTCAGTGGTATAGGTTGTGGTCAGTAGAGGTGCAGCTTCATGGCCGTATTGATGGTGTTGGACGCTCAGACCATGTGGAGCCGATGTTGCTTTGTCAATTCATATCTGGAAGTCAACCTCTACATCACCCTCCCTGGTGATGTTGCTATCTCAGTAGGAGAAGTGGTCAACATTCTCAGTGTTCTGTTGACTGATGATGATGGGTGAACCTTCTTGCCAGCCACTTGTCATTGTCTTAATCTTCTTGCAGCTGATGCATAGACTTAGTGCTGCTACTCTCAAGATTGATCATCATGTATTCTTCGGCCAGCAAGATGATGTCATCTGCGAAATCCAGGTCCATCACCCAGTGGTGTTACTGTGGGATACCAAAGTCTACACCCACCATTGCCTTCCTCATGATGAATTCAAAAACCAAAATGAAAAGGAATAGGGGTCTATGCAACCTTGCCATACTTCTGTGATGATGTTGAGGGGATCCATAGTGCCATTGCTGGTCTTGCTGCTGCAGCTGGAATCATGGTATAAGACTTTGAAGATGTTAATATACTGTTCCAGGATGCCGTACTGTCTTGTGATATACCAGAGTCACTGCTGATGGATGCTATCAAAAGCCTTCTTGAAATCAATGAAGTTGATAACAAGTGGTTTCTGATATTCTAGGCTCTGCTCTATGATGTTCCTGAATGTAAAGATCTGCTCGCAGCATGATCTGCTGCCTTGGAAACCTGCCTGTTATTCACAAAGGGGATTGTCTATTTCAGCATTCAACCTGTTGAGAAGCACCGTGCTGAAGACCTTGCCAGGTACTGTCAGCAGTGTTATGTCCCTCCAGTTATTGCAGTTACTGATGTTTCCCTTTGGCAGCTTACTGATTACTCCTCACCTCCAGTCATGGGGGACATCCTCTGATATTCAGATCTTGCTGAACAGGTCAGTGAGCTCTGTTATGACAATGTTCTTGCCATGTTTCAATAGCTCTGCTGGTATCTCTTTAATCTCAGGGGCCTTGTTGTTCTTTTGCTTCTTGATGGCACTTTGGATCTCTGATCTGACAATATCTCCCAAGTTGACATTCAGCTGCTGAGGCATGGTGCTGTCATTGAACTCGAACGTGGAGCTGGGAGTTGGGCTGGTTGAGGATTACCCAAAAGTGTCCCACCCGCCTCGTCTCCTGCTCCTCATCTGTCAATAGTGTCCTGCCACCCTTGCCTTTGATTGGTATAGTGGTGTTGCTTCTTGCACAGTCAGTTCCCATATGATCCTGTTCAGTGTCGTTCCAATTGGAGTTGTTCCAATTTGATGCTTCTCACCTTCCTGCCTTTTAACTCTATCCATCCTCATTTGTCTCTCCTACAACACATCTTCATGACATTATCCAGGCTTCTGTATTTTGATATCTCATTTTTGTTCACTGTTCTTTTTCTGTTCCCTCTTTTTCTTCACCAGCTTTCATTCATGAATCAACTTCCACATAGGGTCGGTGATCCATCGTCCTTTGTTAGTTCTTCTCCTCCACCTGTTGGTGACTTCTGCACCCTCTTTAACCCCATTGTTCCTCAATTTTGTCCAGCCTCAGACGTACTTCAAATCTGTTGGAGGGGGTAAGCTGAAAACTGTCTGACATGAGTTTGTCCTTCAGTAATTCCACCAAAGCCAGACCCAAACCTGGTTGAAAAAGGAGAGGGGCTGGGTGTGGGACTAGCATACTCACCCTGTAAAAACCATCACTGTTACCAAAACAGCAAGGAGTAGCTATACCAGTAAACCCCAGCAAAGAAAGGAACGGCACATCTGAGGATGTATGTATGATGGGACTGACTGAAAGCCGAAAGGACGTCCGATCCTTGACAAGTACAATCTTCAGAACCAAAACCATCACCAAAATTGACACTTGGAACACCCAAACACTCTTCTAGTATGATAAGATGTCCCAAGTGCCGCGAGAAGTTAGAACTTATTGACTTTGTTAATAAGGCAATCAAAATAGAAATAGTTCACTAGAGGGCTATAATTAAAAAGTAGAGAATTTATGTTAACCATGTGTAGAACCTTGGTCAGACCACACTTGGAGAGCTGTGCTCAGTTCTGGTCTCCATATTATAAAAAAAAATAGAGGCAATGGAGAAAGTGCAAAAAATACTTACAAGGATGATGCCAGAACCTGAGAGGATATACTACCCAGGAAAGATTGGGCAGACTGGAATTTATTTCTCTAGAAAGGATAAGTCTGGGGGTTAACCTGATAGAGGTCTTTAAGATTATGGGCAGAATTTTGCCCTTGGCGAGTGGGCTCGATGGGGGTGGGTGGCAGTGGCCGGGAAGCCGACCACTGTCCGCAATTGGCACTGCATCGCAATTTCACACTGGCAGGCCAATTAAGGCCTGCCCAGCGTGAAACGTGAGTGGCAGCGCTGAGTGTTGCCTGACCAGGGGCAAGGGGGTGGAGTGCAAGCTGGCCGAGTGTGAACTTTGCTCATGCAAGGGGCTGCCACAGGGAGATGAAGATATATATATATATAAATATTAAAAAAACAGATGTAATAAAACATGTCCCCTCATGTGACTCTGTCACATGTTATGAATGAAAAATGAAAGTTTTTATTTTTATTTGCTTTTGGAAACCTCATCCTGCCGTGGATGAGGTTTCCGAAAAAATGCAAAGGCCGCTCGGCCTTTTCCCCTGCCCGTCAGCCATTAGGTTGGACAGGCAACAGAAAATTTATGTTAACTGATTACTTAATGGCCTTAACAGGCGCTCGGCCGACGTCAACGCGCGTTATTTCACGCTCAGGCGGGTTGGGCACGCGCCCGCTCACCAAGCGAAAATTTCTGCCCTATGAAAGGGTTTGATGGGGTAGACGTTAAACTTTTTCCAGTCATTGGTGAGACCAAAACTAGGGTCGATTAATATAAGAGTGTCACTAATAAATCCAACAGGAAATTCAGGAGAAACCTCTTACCCAGAGAGTGGCCAAAATGTGGGACTTCTTACCACATGGAATAGCAGACCCAAATAACAGAGGAACAGTTAAAGGGAAGCTAGATAAACACGTGAGGGAAAAAAGGAATGTGCTGATCGGGTGAGTGGTAGAAGGATGGGAGGAAAATATATGGAGCATAGCCACTGGCCAAATGGCTTGTTTCTGTACATCTCTGCAATTCTATGTGAGACATCTCTGTCATAACCAACCTAGAGAAACACAAGGTGGAATCGTCCCAGAATTGCACAAGGTGTCAGTAGCAGGTGTGTAAAACATTTTACCTGCCGGTCGCAATGGCAAGCTTCGCACCATATCGTCTCCATCCCGCCTCATTATTATGCAATCACGGGAAACATGCCATTTGGTTGGTGGGCTTCCTCTGATTCACCCGCCATGCTGTCACCCCGCCACTTCTTCACGCCAGGCGCCATGTTGGAACTGCAGCTGCACACACAGCTCTCACTGTTTGCAGCCCAGAACTGCTGTACAGAAGACATGGCTGGGAAAGGCGAGGTGACTGCAATCCAGCGTTTGTCTGACACCATCTCTGGAATGTGGAGGGCCGTTGCGATTTCCTCTACCCCTGCTTTGGCCGCAGGAGGCCCATCAGTGTAACCATTCTGGCTTGGGAGGCGGTGGCAGTGCTGGTCAGTGCCAATGCTGCACAGAAGAGGTTCACCATACAATGCAGAAAGAGAATGAATGATCTCACCGTGCCACCAGGGTAAGACAACCATCCCATCAATCAAAACTCACACACTCATAAGCCCATCACACATTCATTGGCAACTCACTCACTGCAGCTCAAGGGACATCATCACTCAACTCTCTCACACACACCCTCACATCTCCATCTGGACTCATCTCCTCTGGAGACTGCCTCCTAAGCCCTCACCCTCTTGAGGCCATTCACACAGATCAACATGTCACCCACCACCCCCCCCCACATACCCTGAGATACCCTCCCTTCCTCAGTAATACCCTAGCCCTGCAGTCTCTTCCCTTGCCTGAGGCCACTTCTCCCCCTTCCCCAAGCAAGACCTAGCCCTGCAGCCATTGAAAAGCCAACCCCACTTATGGCTGGTCTCATAAATAAAGACTGCCTGTGAGCCCTCCTAAGAGTGATGTGGTGCTGTCTGCAAAGCCTGGTGCTGATGACTGCGAGTGCCTCCTGAAGCAAGGTAGGCAAACAAACTTCAAAGTCCTGAGTGAAGTGCAGTTTGCCAGGTGCACATTGCTTACGTTCAGTTGTGAAACACATTGGTGTGCAATCATGCCAACATGCCCGGATGATCCAGCATAGGGGATCAGGCAGGCAAGACGATGAGATGCAAATGCATTGAAATTAGGTTCCCGAGGTTGGACAGCGTGAAAGGCGGCCCATTATTGCTGGGTGCAGAGGACAATCACAAATTGGTTTCACAACAGTGTAAAACCAATTTTTGGCCTTTTCGCCATATTGGCTGCTCACGCCTGCCATGATGCCTAGGGGTGGAAAATTCCGGCACAGTCTCCTTATCCATTGCTCCTCAGTAAATTCCAGGTGTGTTGTCCCTAGCCAATAAACTCTCCTGGATGGGTAAAGATTCTGTCCTCTGCCTTCAGCTCAGTTTGCTCCTTTCCCCTGTTGCTGCTCCTGCTCCTGGCACCAAAGTAAAATTCCCAGCAGGATCTTCAGGAAAAAAAATGGATGATGCAATAAATCATTAAAATTGTAGAGCATTCTACAGCAACTGCTAGCATTTTCAAAGAGTCAAAGTCATCAATAAAAGTGTCCCAAAGTTTTAAATTCATGATTCGCTTTTATCCAGTCACTGGCCACAACTTTATATTTGCCTGTATCAAGTTTCCTTTGCCATTTATCTGCCCGATTACATAAATGATGTACTTGTTCTGCAAACATTCAGCTGCATTCCTCCTATCTTAGTGTTGGCGGTGAAAGATATGGTTTTATCATTTATGAAGATCAGAAACAAAGGAGCTATAGTCATTGATGCCAATGCAGTGCCACACAAGACCCTCATACTATGCAACGGAAGTTGGTAGCATGGTTTGGATAGTTCATTTTTAGTGGTTCGAGCAAAGTTTTCCTTCGCAATGTAGAAACATTGATCATTTTAAAGTTATGATTACTAAGTGTTCGCCAATCTCCGGTGGCTGCTCACAGCAAGTCAAAGAATATGGGGGCTAAATTTCTGCAGGAGTTCTCCCAATTTTCTGCAGTTGCTCTGGTCGACGATCCACAGAAAAAGTGGGAATGACATGTACACCATTCCTCAGAGGAATGTGGATCCTTCACCCAAAGTTATGTAGGATGAGACTCCATGGAAATTCAACCACAAAGTTTTGCTTCCCTCTCTCTGTTGATTTTGCCTAGCATCCTCCTCTTGTTTTTGCATTTCGCTTTCTCCTTTATTTACTCTACCTCTACTTCTTTTTGTTGCTCAGCTGCCACCTTCCACCCCTCACTGTCTTTTATCTTATTCCCTTCATTCCTCTTGGGTAGGAGTGGTGGTGGGTGACATGATGTAGCAATGAAAAGATCCACCAATAATTGTTTTCTGATATGGGGGAGGTTGAAGCCAAATTGATGCCTAGCAGTGCTCTTCCCATTCCCAGCCCTCGCACCTTCCGTCCCATTACATCGCTGACTTCTTTACTGTCTCACTCCCCACTCCCCTTCATGCCACACCCTCACTTGCTTTGCTGACTCTACTGCTTAATTTTTTAACTAATCACACAAGCCTACTATTCTACTCCCCTCTTCCTATTGCTCCACTGCCACTCAAGTCATACATATACCTTCATTCTTGCCCTCATTTTTATATCAAAACTAAAACTGCCTATTTCCACCTCCATAACATCTCCCTTGTCTTAGACCATTAGCTATTTAAACCCTCATTCATGCCTTCATTATCTGTAGATCTGATGTTGGATCCAGTGCCCTTAGTTTGTTGGGGCTAAAGAATCCAGGTTGCATGCTTTGTTCGAGATGACCGAATTGGTACAGAGACAGAGAACATCAGGAGATCGTTATTAGAATAAACACATGCTGTTTATTTACAAACTAAACTCTACACCTATGCTTGTGTGCATACAACATAAAATTCTCTCTTCACTCATCAGTGACTAACTCAAGACTCTCTTACATAGAGGTAGCCCACGCTACTCTGCTATTGGGTATTAAGATCATGTGATCCTACATTACAATACTTGTCTTAGAAGAGTATTACAAATCAGGTTACAACATCTGACTATTCCAATTTACTCCTGGTTGGTCTCCCACATTACATCATCCATAAATTTGAGGTTTTCCAAAACTCTGCTGCCCATGCCTTAACTCACACCAAGTTCCATTTTCCTATCAGCCCTGTGCTCACTGACCCACACTGGCACCTGGCAAAGATTTTAAAATTAACATTCTAGTTTTCAAATCCATTCAAGATCTTGCCCTCCCTATCGTGGTAATCTCTTGCAGCCCCACAACCCTCTGCGATATCTGTGCTACTATAACTCTGGCTTTTTGTGCAGCCCCATTTTGTTTGGTCCACCATTAGTGGCCCCACTTTTAGTTGTCTAGGCCCCAAGCTCTGGAATATCCTCCCTATACCTCTCTGCCTCTTTATCATACTTTTCCTCTTTAAAACACTCCTTGAAACCTACTTCTTTGACCAAGCTTTTGATCATCTGACCTAATATCTCATGTGGCTCACACTATACTTAGTATTATAGTTCTCCTGTGAACTTGAGACATTTTATTAGATTAAAGGTGCTATATAAGTTGTAATTGTTGCTCTCTCAAACCATATACTTCCTTCAGGCTGGATTCTGAGGTGTCAAATCAGCTTCCCTCCCTTCACCCTTAACTAGAATCTGGTTTCTTCACTCGCTTCAACCCTTTCCACCTGACAGTTCTTCTAAAATGGCTTTGCTTACTTTCAAGATTGAACTTAAAAGAAAAATCAGATATCAAATTAAGGTGAGGAAAGACACTGGGGTTGATCTTGACCCACTTTCCCTTTATTTTATTATTACAGAATTTGTTCTGTTACTAACAGACACTAGAGTCATAAATTTGCCCAGACCTCAGGGCCAAAACATTATTCACTCCACTAGTGAATAACATGGCTAATGTTTGTAATCCTACTTTTATTTCAAAGGTTCCCAGAATGTTTTCTTTGCTCTATTCAAGGAAACAAGCCTTTTGGTATCTGGACCATGCTCATCTTTGCCTGTGTTTACTCGAATCACTTGATCTGTCCTATGTGCCATTGTATCTTCCTGAAAGTGCTTCAGCAGATGCTGTTAACATCAGAACCACATAAACCCAATTGTGAAACAAGTTTGGCATTGAGAAGCATTACAAGTTTACTGGGTCAGAATATTGTGATGATGGCTTGTGGAGAACAAAATAGGGCCCCACTTGCACTCACAAGGCAAATAAACCTTGCTATGAATTGGCATTGAACCAGCTATGTTTTTACACAGCATGTCATTTTTTGCATTATTTATTTTGCCAGAAGCAATTTCTTATCTAAACAAAGAAACTAGCTTTAAAAAAAACACTTGAGAAATCTTTTCTTAGAACAGTGTGTTTATTTTTAACGTTATGTTTGGATTTTTTTTTAAATTACATGGGCAGATCTGTTTCAATATGTCATATTACAGGAAGAGATCAGCCACAAAATACTTCGAGTTAAACTTCACCAGGAGTCTTTTCAAGAAAACTTTCGTAGAAACGATTGTTTCGCAATGCATGGTTTACAGTTGCAGCAGTCAGTTTGGGCTCAGCTCATGACTGCACCGCCTGGCGGCACTTTGAATTATGTGGGTCTGACGGCTCGGCTTTGAATTCTCAGCTGAGCTTAAATGACTTCAAACTTAGAATCGTAAAATTGTACAATGGTTACAACACAGAAGGTGGATATTCAACTCATCATGCCCATGCCGGCTCTCTATGAGGGTAACTTAGCTAGCCTCACATCCATGACTTTTCTCCACGACCCTGAAATTTTTTATCTTATCCACTTATCCACTTCACATCTTTCCTCCCAGAATTGGACAGAATACTCCAGCTGAGTATGAACCAGTATTTTATAAAATTCCATCATTACTTTCTGGCTTTTGCACTCTGTACCTCTATTTATAAAGTCTAGGATCCCATTTGCATTTTCAACCATTTTCTCAAACTGCCCTGCCCATCTTCAATGATTTGTGCACATATACACCCTGGTCTCTTCACTGCTACCTTTGCACCCTTTAACTTGAAATTTCCTCTCCTTGTTCTTCCTGCCAAATTAATCATGTCACACTTCTTTGTATTAAATTTCATCTGTCACTTGCCCATCCATTCCACTTTGTGTCCTTTTGAAGTTTATCACTATCCTCTTTCCAGTTTGCAATGTGTCCACATTTTGTGTCTGCAAGTTTTGAAATTGTGCCCTGTACACTCATGTCTATGGTGTCATACCTAGCACAAAGGAAGATGGTTGTGGTTGTTGGAGGTCAATCATCTCAGTTCCAGGACATCACTGCAGGAGTTCCTCAGGGAAGTGTCCTAGGCCCAACCACCTTCAGCTGCTTCATCAATGATCTTCCTTCCATCATAAGGTCAGAAGTGGGGATGTTTGCTGATGATTGCACAATGTTCAGATTTGCGGCTCCTCAGATACTGAAGCAGTCCATATGCAAATGCAGCAAGACCTGGACAATATCCAGGTTTAGGCTGACAAGTGGCAAGAAACATTTCCACCACACAATTGCCAGAAAATGACCATCACCAACAAGAGAGAATCTAGCCATCACCCCTTGATATTCAATGGAATTACCGTCACTGAATCCCTCACTATCAACATCCTGGGGGTTACCATTGACTAGAAACTGAACTGGACTAACCACATAAATAAATTGGCTACAATAGCAAGTCAGAGGCTAGGAATTGTGCGATGGGTAACTCACCTCCTGACTCCACAAAGCCTGTCCACCATCTACAAGGCACAAGTCAAGAGTAGAATGGAATACTGTCCACTTGCCTGGATGAGTGCAGTTCCAACAACACCCAAGAAGCTTGACACCATCCAGGACAAAGCAGCACGCTTGATTGTCACCCCATCCACAAACATTCACTCCTTCCTCTGCCGACAAACAGTGGCAGTAATGTATACCATCTACTAGATGCACTGCAGGAACTCACCAAGCCTCCTTAGACAGCACCTTTCAAAGCCATGACCACTACCATCTAGAAGGACAAGGGCAGCAGACACATGGGAACACCACCACCTGGAGGTTCCCCTCCAAGCCACTCACCATCCTGACCTGGAAATCTATCGCTGTTCCTTCACTGCTGTTGGGTCAAAATCCTGGAACCACCCCCCCCACCCCAACAGTACTGTGGGTGTACCTACACCACATGGACTGCAGCAGTTCAAGAAGGCAGCTCACCACCACCTTCTCAAGGGCAATAAGGGATGGGCAATAAACGCTAGCCAGCCAACAATGCCTACTTCCCATAAATTAATATAAAAAAGGTCATTAATATAGATCAAGAGCACTGCTAGTATCCCAGTATCAACCCCGGGGGAACCACACTTTAAGCCTTTCTCCAGTCCCTAAAAACAGCCATTTACCGTTACTCTCCGTTCCCTGTCATTCAACCAATTTTGTATCCACGCTGACATTGTCTCTTTTATCCCAGGGCTTCAACTTTGCTGGCAAGCCTATTATGTGGCACTTTGTCAAATGCCTTTTGAAAGTGGAGCTTGGCTGAAGGAAGGCGGGGAAGAAAAAAACCAACCAGGATTCCTACTCCTGATCGCTGTCCAATGACATCAGATGAAAAGCGTATGCACTTGAATGTCAGATGAGGACAAGATTCGGTTCAGGCTTAATGCCCCTTAGAGCTGAATTGCCTGCTGGCATATGGGGAGGTGGTGGGATAGTTGTATTGTCATTGGATTAGTAATCTAGAGACCCAGGTCAATGCTCTGGAAACCCAGGTTCAAATCCATAGCAGGTAGTGAAATTTGAATTCAATAAAAAATCTGGAATTAAAAATCTCATGATGATCATGAAACCGTTGTTATAAAAGCCCATCAGGTTCACTAATGTCCATTAGGGAAGGGCATCTACCTTCCTTATCTGGTCTGGCCTGCATGTGACTCCAGACCCACAGCAATATGATTTCCTCTTAAATTCCCTCTGAAATGGCCAAGTAAGCCACTCCCCTCTCAAGGGCAATTAGGGATGGGCAATAAATGTTAGCCTAGCCAGCAACACCTGCGCTGCATGAAAGAATAAAATAAAATTCACTGTCTAAGTTGGCAAGTCTTCCAGGGAACAATACCCCAACATAACTCAGTGCTTTCAGAAGATGGGAAGTGAGTAATCTAAACTAAATAAAAAGAGCAGTGCACCACAGAGTCCTCCCATCCCCTCCCCTCCCCCAAATCTATCCTTTTTACATGATTCAGGATTTTTCTTTTACTTTGTGGAAGATTACATGACACTGAGCGGAAGCTGTGGTTGCCATGGTAATACCCAGTCTGATGAAGCTACAACCTGAATGATGACTGAGAGAAATAGTACCACGAAACTGTAGCACGCCAAATGCATTGGGCAGATCCATTTAATCATGGGCCTGCTGCTTAAAGGCATTGTTGCGAATGGAACACAACAATATTCTGATGAAAGAACAGCAACCAGTTATGAATGACCTGTTTCTTCATTTCACTTCTTATGATAGTTTCACAGGCTTCTTGTCACTTGATTCGCACAGAATCCAATCTGTCGACATTTGCCTGGCTGGACTTCTTGTGAGACATTTTCATGTGCAAAAGGGGCTTTACAAATGTAAGTAGTTGTCAAGGCATTTGCTTTTAAAAAAGCCAAAGTCTAAATCATGGCTTGTCTGCTTCATGCATCACAATTTAGATGCCACATTTTCCTATATCCAAATTCCACACCAAACCTGCACCTGATTGGTTGAAGTTTAATATTCCTAAAACAGCAATAAATCATAATCCAAGTGGCCAGTAATCAACATGGAAGAAGCAGCTTGGTAAACATTCACTCTAAAACCAAAGCATGTATAAAAACCATCAGTCAAAATCAGCAAAAACCACCACAACAAATGCAAAATCACTCAAAATATTTTTGCTCTGATTTAATTTGAAAATCTTTTTGCCTATTTTTTTTCTTCCTCTAATCTGAGGACATACCATTGAAATCAGATCTGTATGATAATAAGGATAAAAAATGTTGCAAAACAAAAAGTCTTTTATAGGCATATAAATATTAAAATGGTGGTAAAAGGAGGAGGAGGGCCGATAAGGAGCCCAAAAGGTGATTTGCCATGGGGGGAGGGGTCATAGCTGAGGTATTAAATGAATACTTTACATCTTTCCTTACCAAGGAAGAAGATGCCACCCAGACCAAGGTTTAAAGAGGAAGTAATTCAGACACTAGAAGGAATTAAAACTGCTAAGGAGGAGATATTTTATACACTATCTCTACTTAAGGTTGATAAGGCATCAGAAGCACCACCAACTGGAAGTTCCTCTGCAAGTCACTCACCTTCCTGACTTGGAAATATACCGCCGTTCCTTCACGGTTGCTGGGCCAAAATCCTGGAACTCCCTTCCTAACAGCACTGTGGGTGGACCTACACCACATGGATTGCAGCGGTTCAAGAAGGCAGCTCACCGTCACCTTCTCAAGGGCAACTAGGGATGGGCAATAAATGCTGGCCCAGCCAGCGAAGCTCATTTCCTGTGAATGAATAAACAAAAAGGACGAGGTGAGATGTATCCAAGGATACTGACGGAAGTGAGGGTGGAAATTGCGGAGGCAGTGGCCATAATTTTTCAGCCTTCCTTAGACCCAGGGGTGGTGCCAGAGGAATGGAGAATTGCAAACATTACATCTTTGTTCAAAAAGGGGTGTAAAGATAAGCCCAGCAACTACAAACCAGTCAGTTTAACTTCGGTGGCAGGGAATCTTCTAGAAACAATAATTTGGGACAAAATTGGGACACATGGGCAAATGTAGGTTAATTAAGGAAATCCAGCATGGATTTCTTAAGGCAAAATCATATTTAATTAACTTGCTGGACTGTTTGAAGAGGTGACAACAAGGGTTGATGAGGGTAATGCTGTTGATGTGGTGTACATGGATGTCTAAAAAGGATTTGCCACAGTGCTGCAAAACAGACTTGTGAGAAAAGCCAAAGCTCATGGGATAAAAGGGAAAGTAGTTACATGGATATAAAATTGGCTGAGCAACAGGGAACAGCAGGTACTGGTTAATGGATGTTTTTTGGGCTGGAGGATGGTTTGTAGTGGAGCTCTCCAGGGGCCAGTGTTGGGACCCTTGCTCTTCCTGTTATATATTTATGACCTAGACCTTGGTGTGCAAGGCACAATTTCAAAATTTGCAGATGATATGCAACTTGGAAGTATGGTGAACTGTGAGGAATATAGTGATGGACTTCAAAGGACATAAACAAGTTGGTGGAATGGGTGGACAAGTGGCAGATGAAGTCCAATGTGGAGAAATGTGCAGTGATGCATTTTGGTAGGAAGAACGTAGAGAGACAATATAAAATAAAGGATACAACTCTACAGGGGATGCAGGAGCAGATGGACCTGGGTGTATACGTTCATAAGTCATTGAAGGTGGCAGGACAGATTAAGCGAGCAGTTAAAAAAAGCAAGTACAGTATCCCAGGCTTTATTAATAGGGGCATAGAGTACATGATCTAGGAGGTTATGTTGAACTTGTTTAAGACAATAGTTCGGCCTCAGCTGGAGTATTGCATCCAGGTCTGGGCACTGAGCTTTATGAAGGCTGTGAAAGTATTAGAGAGAATGCAGAAAAGATTTACGAGAATGGTTCTAGGGATGAGGAACTTCAGTTATGAAGATAGATTGGAGAATTTCGGACTGTTTTCCTCAGAGAAGGAGGCCGAGAGGAAATTTGATAGCGGTATTCAAAATCATGAGGGGTGTGGACACAGTAGATAGGGAGAAAATGTTCCCATTGAAGAAAGGATCGAGAACAAGAGGGCACAGATTTAAAGTAATTGGTAAAAGAAGCAAAAGTGATATGAGAAAGAACTTTCTCACGCATCAAGTGGTGAGGGTTTGGACTGCACTGCCTGAGAGTGTGGTGGAGGCAGGGTCAATCAATCCAGAGAAAAAGGAAATTAGGTTGTTATCTGAAAAGGAAGAATATGCAGGGTTATAGGGAGAAGACAGGAGAACGCCACTCAGTGAATTGACCATTTGGGAAGCCGGTGTAGACACAACGGGGCGAGTGGTCTCCCTCTGTGCTGTAACAATTCTGTAATTCTGTGATACAAGAAAATAGTTCAACTTACATATAAAATAGAATTTTCAGTGTTCAAAACGAGCCTATTTTTTCCACCAGAGATTCCGCATGTTTAAGAAATCCCGAGTCGTGCATTCTGGAAGATTCACAGAACCAGCACTTTCAGCTACAGGAAGCGGTTTAATCGCTGGGCTTTATTCCCTGCAATTTAGAACGTTAAGGGATGAATGATCAAAGTTTTCAAACTATTAAAGGGGCTAGACAGGATAGATAGAGAGAAACTATTTCCACTGGTTGGGGAATACAGGACTGGGGGCCATAGTCCAAAGATTAGAATCAGACCTTTCAGGAGTGAAATTAGGAAACATTTCTTCACACAAAAGGTGTTAGAAGTTGGGAAATCTCTTCCACAAATCTCAATTGCTAGATCAATTGCAAACTTTAAATCTTAGATTGAAATATTTTTGTTAATCAATGGTATTAAGGGATATCGGACCAAGGCTGTTATGACATTAGGTCTTGGTCAGCCATGATCTCACTGAATGGCAGAACAAGTTTGAAGGGCTGAATATCCTACTCCTGTTCATATTTTGCTAAGTGGGTGACTTTCAGATGAAGCTCTAGCAAATTGGGGTGGGAAAGTCATAGGGACATAAGAAATAAGAGCAGGAGTAGGTAATTTGGCCGCTTGAGCCTGCTCTGAAATTTAATTAGATCATGGCTTATCTTCTACCTCAATGCCATTTTCCCACACTATTCCAATACCTCTTGGTATCTTTAACATCTAGAAATCTATTGATCTCTGTCCATATATACTCAATTGCTGAGCCTCCATAGCCCTCTGCGGTAGAGAATTCCAAAGATTCACCACCCTCTGAGTGAAAAAATTCCTCCTCAACTTGGTCTTAAATGGCTTACCTCTTACTCTGAGACTGTGTCCCCTGGTTCTAGAGCTCCCAGCCAGGGGAAACATCCTCCTTGCATCTGCCCAGTTGAGCCCTGTAAGAATTTTGTCAGCTTCAATGTGATCATCTCACATTCTTCTAAACTCTAGAGAATACAGGCCAGGTGCTACATCAACCCCCCCTCCGCCCCCCGGAGAGCAGACAGGGGTTGGGTGGTCTCACTGGCACCCCCAACCCCACCCCCCCCCCCCCACCCTCCACCCTCCCCTGGCAGTGTCAGTGTCAGTGTCCTTCTGCGCTGGGGTGTGTCAGCCGAGGCTATGTGCCCACGCATCTTTCCACTTGACACCCTACAGCCTTGAGTACTCAAAGTTGAGTTCAACAATTTTAGATGGTAACCTCTGCCTTCATCTTGTTCGGTGTTTCTTTCATTTTTTTTTTGTTTTGCTGGGCTGGCCTTGTCTTGTTTCTTTCTTTATTGTTCATGTTGCATTCAGATGGTTTTCATGTAGCCATTCACCTCATTTGGACACAACCCTTGTTTCTTTATTTACCCATTACCACTCTCTCTTTGGCTGTTACACCATAAAATCTTTTGTTATTTAATCTCACCTGCTCTCCACCTATCACGGAGATTCCCTTCTCCTCCACCTATCACAGAGCTTCCCTTCTCCCCTGCTCTCCACCTATCACGGAGATTCCCTTCTCCTCCACCTATCACAGAGCTTCCCTTCTCCTCTGCACTCCACCTATCACAGAGCTTCCCTTCACCTCTGCTCTCCACCTATCATAGAGCTTCCATTCTCCACCTATCACAGAGCTTCCCTTCTCATCCAACTATCACAGAGCTTCCCTTCTCATCCACCTATCACAGAGATAGGTGGGCAATGGGGAAGGAAGGCTATGGAATGGCAGTAAGGGGAAAGGGCGAACACGATGGGGGCAAAGGAGAGGGAAGGTTATAGAATGGCACTGAGGGGAAAGGGTAAATCATTAATGTGCCACGTCAGAGATTGGAGCACAGAGCTAGGTTGGGTCACTCATGTCAATTAAACCTAAGCATCCCATGCAGGGCTCAAGATGTTACTGCGATACCATCTTGGTCACCTCGATGTGTATGCTTGTGTCTCTGGGACAAGGCGGCATCAGCCACAGTGCAGGCTGTGAAATGGCAGTGAGGGCGGAGGGTGAACACAAGGGATGTGCTAGTGTCTCAGGGACAAGGCGGCATCAGCCACCGTGCAAGTCGGGCAGGAAAAACTATGGACCCTTACAATTTCCATACATTTCATCTTCCGAGCTTCACTTTCTTGCCCCTTGAATCATTAATGTCTTCAATATTTCCTTTCAGGGAGAAGGCAAAAGCACATATGGATCCAGGGCTCAATGCTGATTTTGTCAGGGTCCTAGTGCAATGGAGGAGGCAAAGGAGAGAGAGATAATGCAGTGCTGAGCTCCGGCAGGCCACACCTGAGGGACATGGTCAAGCAGAGCCACAGCATGAACAGAAGGGTCAGGAGGAGAGACCTAGACAATGGAGCCGAATTGCCAGACCTAGGGTTTATCATAGAAGATTCTCCTATTTATAAATGAGTGAGAAGTAATGCCGTGCACGTCTATGCCTGTCCCAAGCTCTGGTACATCACATATACCACATTCTTTGTGAAGACCTGATGCCACACGGAGTTGGAGGGTATCCACTGCTGGTGGGTTTGAAGGTGACCACAGAACTCAATTTCTTTGCCTCTGCGTCTTTCCAAGGATCATCAGATAACCTGTGCTGCATCTCTCAGTCTGCAATACATTGACGCATAAAGGAGGTCACAGATGCCCTTTACAGGAAGGCCCATCATTAAGTCAGGTTTGCTCTGGATGAAGATAGCCAGGCTGCTCAATTCACCAGCTTCGCCTCCATCTCAGGCTTCCCAAGAATGCAGGGTGCAATAGACTGCACCCATGTAGCTATGCCGGCTCTATGGCAGCAGCCCTTAATGTTTGTAAAGCGCAATGGCTATCATTCCATCAATATACAACTGGTGTGTGATCACTGGAGTCACATACTGCACATTTGTGCACGGTACTCAGGGAGTTGCCATGACACCTACATCCTGAGTCACTCCCAGGTGCCTGTGATTTTCAAGGGGCCAATACGTCCGCAGGGATGGCTGCATGGGGCTAAGGGGTACCCACTGAAACACTGGCTGATGACACTGATGCGTCGACGTCAGAGTCGTTCCAAGGAGAGGTACAATGCTGCTCACAGCTCCACACACTCCCTTACAGAGCAGACTTAGGGCTTCTGAAGATGCGCTTCAGATGCTTGGACTGGTCAGGTGGCTCATTCCAATATACGCTCGACAGGGTTTCCCGTATCATCACAGTGTGTTACGCTCTTCACAATCTGGCAATGCAAAGAAGTGACCCTCCTGCCAGAGGATGAACTGGAGGAGGATGAGAGCTCATTGGAGGATAAAGATCCAGAGGCCCAGGAATCTCAGGAGGCTGCTGAGGGTCAGTATGAGTGCGATCACACCATGGAGGAAAGGAGATGTGGGAGACATGCCCGTGATACCTTAATTGCTGACAGGTTCCAGGAAGAGTAAAGTTAAGTGAGGGAATATGGCCACATCTCTCCTAGCCCTCAGTGCCATTTTCTTTCATCTCAAGGGATATCCAACCACTTGCAGCAAGAATAAGTCCCACATTCACACTTGCACGTTCTGGCCTCATGGATCGCCATGATCTTTGCTTTGGTCTGTGGTGCCCTTTGAGTGAGCTCAATATGGGAACTGAGAGTCCTCTGAGAAAAAAGATCGATGCGAGAGAAGACTTGAAACCTTCGCCGCCATTTAATGATGCAAACACTGCTGCAGCTAATATGTGGATCCTAGGGATCTCCTCCTCCTGTGCAGGTCTTGTCTTCTGCTACTACCACTGAGGAGACACATATGCTGCTAGAATATCAATTCTGATGAGCTTCCCTCACTCAGTGGTGTTCCTTGAGGAAGAAGGGTTAGAAACGCTTATATCACATTCTGCAAACAAAGATTTAAACTCATCTCCTTGACATCACACAAGGGTGTGGAGACTAGTTTTGCTGAGGTTGACATCACAGGAATATTAATCTCACAGTGGGACATTATCACTGAGTGGGCTGATGACTGAACATAGGCATGATAGGATTCTAATGTACAAAATCACAACACCTTCGGTTGTCCAAAACATTCACACCCATGACGCAAAAGTGACATCGATTTTTCTTAACTTTCCTAACCCTAATGCCTGGGTGCAGCCCTGACATCCGCCGCAGAGATGGAGGCATTCTGCTGACTGCGATGACCTTGGCAGATGTTCTCTGGTGACCCGAGGCCTAGAGGGCCCCAGCCTGACAAGGGTGACCGGCTCAGGGTCAGAAGCATCCTTGGTGGCCTGAACAGCTGGAGTGGATGGGGTCACAGACAGAGGGGGCTGTAAGTGGATGCACAACCTTGTATTGGCCTGAGAGGAGGCCCCCAGGGCATTCGGCTGATGCTCATTCTCCCTATAGGTGCCCAAGGGCCCCATCCTGACTCCTACAGGAGGTGGTGCATCTGGAGTAGGTCAAGGTGCCCTCATCAAGGTGCCTCATCCCCATGTTGCCTACATCTTGATGGTGCCCACCAGGGTGTCTGGCCATGGAGTGCAGGGCCAAGCGCAAATACGGCAAGACCTGCTACACCAAGGTCTCCATGGTGGTTCCCAGCCTTCCTGTGGTGACCTTAAGACACTGATATGTCGGAGTCATGACACCAGACAGAACGCAGACGGACTCCTCCGTCATTCGCTCTAGTCTGCTGAGTGACTGTCAAACCTCTGATTGATAGTTCGCCTTTTGCCATTGCATCACCAGCATTGAGTTGGTGGCTGCTTCAAGAGGATCATCATCTGACTTGGATTGTGTGGATGGCTGGTCTCCAGCAGCCCTCTAAGTGCCGGAGGCCTAAGCTGTTCCTGCCTCTGATTGTGGCGGGGACATGTCACTAAGGTGTACTCCAAGAAGTGGGCCCAAGCTTAATCTAGAGCCCCACTGACTAGTGTGTCTCTGAGCTGGTGGAGGGTGTGTGTGAGCGCTGTGACAGTTCTTCCAGAGCTTCCTCTTTGCACGTGGTCTGGAGGCTTAGGCTGGTGCTGACTGGCTTGGGGGCCTCAATCTGCTAGTGCCTAGAAAACAGAAAATAGAGTTTCAGTTTAATAAGCATGAGCTATATAAGACTGCATGTGAATCACTGTGAATGTCAGCATTAATGAAGTGATGGAGCTGTGATCTGTACTAGACTGTTGAGAGAGGCCAATCTCCCCTTCCCCACAGGAGCGATTCCCGTTCTCCCCAGCCAGTTCAGCTGCAGCCTCCTTGAAATCAGTGAGGGCAATGATGTCGGCCGTCCCTCCCCCAGTCTGCGATCTTTTGCGCCTGTTGTGTGCCGGCTTGGTCTGTATGAAGAAGAAAGAAAGGCCTGTGATGAGAAGGGATGGAGCAGAGGTTGAGTGAGTTGCATGTCCCCTGTGTGTGGTGAGCCCTCCCCAGAAGGGCCAGAGGATGGAGTGTGAGCAACGTGATAGATGGGATGGCGGTGATGTGAAAGTCTCGGTGAGAGAATGAGTGTTGATATGTGTCCCCAGCTAATGGTTGTGTAAGATCACAGAAGACAGTAGTCATTTGAGCACATGATGCCATGACGCAAGTTTGATATTGGAGGGAGTTGAAGGATGGCTTACCCTGGCAGAACGGATGAGATCATTCATCCTCTTCCTGCACTGGATGGCATTTTGGGCGCAGTTGCCAGTCGCACTGACCTGCTCTGCGTCGGCCTCCCAAGCTGGAGAGGTGAGGCTGCTGTGCTTCATGGAACCATCTCTGGGATACAGGACATGCCTGTGTACCTGCACTCCTCTCATCAAGGCATGGAGGGCCTGGTGGGTGAAGCTGGGTGCTGCCTTCTTCTTGAGACTTGCGGCCTTCTTATTGTGGCTGGAAGACATCCCTGAATGTCTCCTGAAGACAGGTGGAGAGAGTAAGGTCATGTGTTGGCCTGGTATTTAAATGTGGCGCCCTGGTATTCGAGCCCCCCTGCTTACGGCGGATGGACAAATCAGCTCCCGACCTGCCAGGCAATTCAGACCGCTATTCGCCTGTGAATAATTAATGAACTTCCAAGCGCAGAATCAGGCGCAAGTTCCTGTTATTCCAGCCAGCAGGGTGGGCGCCACCAAAACTGCCACCACCACACTTAGTCTCATAAACGGAAAATCCCACCTGTAGAATCAGGAAGAGTCAACATGGCTTTTGTGAAAGGGAAATTGTGTTTGACTAATTTATATTAGAGTTCTTTGTGGAAGTAACAATTAATGTAGATAAAGGGGAACCTGTGGATGTGCTGTACTTAGCTTTCCAGAAAGCATTTGACAAGGTGTCACATCAAAGGTTACTACATGAAATAAGAGCTCATGGTGTAAGGGGTAACATATTAGCATGAAAAGAGGATTGGTTAGCTAACAGGAAACAGAGTAGGCACAAATGGGTCATTTTCAGGTTGGTAAGTTGTTATGAGTGCCACAGGGATCAGTGCAGGGGTCTCAACTATTTACAATCTATATTAATGGCTTGGATGATGACATCAAATGAATAGTAGGAAAGTAAGTTATGAAGAGGATATAAAATGTTTGTAAAGGGGTATAGATAGGTTAAGTGAGTGGGCAGAAATTTGGCAGATGGAGTATGTGGAAAAATGTGACATTTTGGCAGAAAGAAAAATAGAAACCATATTATTTAAATAATAAGGGGAGGCGGTGGTATAGTGGTATTCCAGAGACCCAGGGCAATGTTCTGGGGACCTGCATTCAAATCCCAACGTGGCAGATGGTGAAATTTCAATCAATAAAATTCTGGAATTAAAAGTCTGATGACCACCATGAAACCATTGCCAAATTGTCATAAAAAACCATCTGGTTCACTAATGTCCTTTAGGAAAGAAATCTGCTGTTCTTACCTGGCCGAGCCTACATGTGACTCCAGACCCACAGCAATGTGGTTGACTCTTAAATGCCTTAGGGGTTGGCAATAAATGTTGGCCTAGCCAGCGATACCTGCATCCCATGAATGAATAAAAAAAAGAATGGAGAGAGATTGCAGAACTCTGAGGTACAGAGGGATCTGGGTTTACTGATACATGATTCACAAAAAGTTAGTATGCAGGTACAGCAAGTGATTAGGAAGGCAAAGGGGATGTTATAATTTCTTGCAAGGGGCTATGAGTCTATGGAACTCAGTGGTGGAGGCTGGAACATTGAATATTTTTCAAGCTGAATTAGATAGATTCTTGATTGACAAGGGAGTCAAAGGGTACAGAGGGTAGGATTGAAAGTGGAGTTGAGACCACAATCAAATCAGCCATGATCTTATTGAATGATGGAGCACGCTCGAGGGGCCAAGTGGATAATTTGAGAAACAGTGGATGCTGTGAAGGGAGAAAGGTAGTTTTTAGCCTGGATGGATAAGCTAAGGATGAGCCAAACATCTTCCCTTAATTGTATCTATCCTTGGTAATGTGAAAATATGAAGGATTGGAAAGAGAAAAAGAAAGACTTGCATTTATATAGTGCCTTTCACGACCTGAGGTTGTTCCAAAGCACTTTGCAGCCAATAAAGTACTTTAGAAGGGTAGTCACTATTAGATTATATTCCATTAGCAGGTAAATGACTGAATTCTTGCACTCCTGTTTTCTGAAGGTGCAAGTATCAATCTTAGGTAAAAGCTTGTATTTCTGAAATGACACCAGCAGTCATGGTTGAATGGTTACATCACATTTACATTTATCCTCCAGTTAATGGTCATAATGAATGTTGTAGCATGTTTTATGTCGGGATAGGTGACCTCAAACTTCTTAAAGCTCTGGCTAATCTCATCTTCCAGTATAAAACATGCTGGAACATTCGTTAATGGAAGAGTAAAGCTGTCCGTCTCACTATATGAGGACACCATATCTTTTAATTCGCAATTAAACCTGCTCATATTGGCACATCAGCAGGGTGACTAAATGTAGTGGCTAAAGTGGCAGCTCACATAGTGACATCAATGGAAAAACTGAGGATGGTACTGCAAAATATGAAAATGTACAACAAATATTGGAGTAATCGCACTGTTGGAAAAAATAATTAAGGTCGCATATACTTTGAAGGTATTCCATTGACCTAATCTCAAGTTAAAAACATCTGGATTGGGGTTACAGCTGAAAGCAACAGAAATCCCTCAAACCTTCCAACACTGTCACCTGGTAAAACAGGATGGGAGTTAAATTGGTTGGCCCCCCAAAAACCAATTAACCTGCATGCATTTGATGTAATTGAGGCAGTACAGATATCTTCATGCTATCTGCTCATTTCTGCTTGCAGCCAATGCTAACCACATTATTGATTGGCTGCAGACATTAGCAGTGGACCTTAAATCGCTACTTGCTAACACCGCTTCAAGCTAGCTTGCAACTCTTAAAGAAGAAGTGCGTTGTGGCTGGAACAGGTCCTGGAAGCCCTGTGTGAGCTGAATCTGATTTGTGAAAGACAGAAGGATGAGGGCACATGGCAAAGAGCAGGCATCCAGTTTTCCCTACTGGAGATCTTGGTGGAGGCAGATGAATTGGAGGAGAGATGCCTGTATACACGGGGGGGGCTAGGAAACTCTCCAGGTAAATGATGAAAGGAAAAAGCCAGAGAGCTCAATACTAGGTGTCCAGCCCCAGGACCTGGAGGCAGTACAGCAAGAAGTTCAATGGCCCCATGGTCACAGTCAGTGAATGATTCTTTAAATACTATGTCATGCCAACTGCACCAATAAACTCAGAAACTGCTCAGATCACCATGCTCCCATTCATTATTCACCTTATTTTAATTTTTTTCATGGGATGTTTGGGTGTCTGGCTAGGCCAGCATTTGTTGCCCATCCTTTACTGTCCTTGAGAAGGTGGTGGCGAGCTGCCTACTTGAAACACTGCAATCCCTATATTGTAGGTACACCCACAGTGGTGTTAGGGAGGAAGTTCCAGCATTTTGACCCAGCAACATGAAGGAACGGCAATATAATTCCAAATTAGGATGGCATGTGGCTTGGAGGAGAACTTACAGGTGGTGGTGTTGCCATGCGTCGGCTGCCCTTGTCCTTCTAGATGGTTTGGAAGGTACTGTTGAAGGAGACTTGGTGAGTTGCTGCACTGCCTTTTGTAGATGGCTCACAATGCTGTCACTGTGCATCTGTGGTGAAGAGAATTAATGTTTAAGTTGGTGGATGGGGTGCCAATGAAGTGGGCTGCTTTGTCCTGGATGGTGTCGAGCTTCTTTAATGTTGTTGGAGCTGCACTCATTTAGGTAAGTGGAAAAAATTATGTCATAATCTTGACTTGTGCCTTGTAGATGGTGGGTAGCCTTTGGGAAATCAAGAATTGTGTTATTCACTGCAGAATTCCCAGCCTCTGACCTATGCTTGTAACCATAGTATTTATTTGGCTCGTCCGATCAATAGTAACCCCCAGGAAGCTGATAATGGGGGATTTATCCAGGATAATGTCATTATCAAGGGCAGATGGTTAGGTTCTCTCTTGTTGGAGATTATCATTGCCTGGTACTTGTGTGGTGTTACTTGTCTCTTATCAGCCCAAGCCTGAACGTTGCCCAGGTCTTGATGCATACGGGCAAGGACTGCTTCAGTATCTGAGGAGTTGTGAATGGTACTGAACATTGTGCAATTATCAGAGAACACCCCCACTTCTGACATTATGATGGGGTGAAGGTCATTGATGAAGTAGCTCAAGATGGTTGGGCCTAGGACACCACCCTGAGGAACTCCTGCAGTGATGTACTGAGACTGATGATTGACCTCCAACTACCACAAGCATCTTCCTGTAAGCTAGTTATGACTGCAACAGGCAGTATTTTCCCCCTCCTCTTTGATACCATACTCGGTCAATTGCGGCCTTGATGTCAAGGGCAGTCACTCTCACCTCACCACTTGAGTTCAGCTCTTTTGTCCATGTTCGGACCAAGGCTGTAATGAGGTCAGCAGCAGAATGATTCTGGCAGAACCAAAACTGAACATCAGTGAGCAGGTAATTGCTGAGCAAGTGCCACCTGATAGCACCATTGATGATCCCTTCCATCACTTTGCTGATGATCGAGAATAGACTGAGGGCCACTAATTGGCCAGGTTGGATTTAAGAACATAACAGCATAAGTAATAGGAGCCAGAGTTGGCCATTCAGCCCTTCGAGCCTGCACCACCATTCAATGAGATCACGGCTGATCTTCTATTTCAATACCATTTACTTGCAATATCCCCGTTTCCCTTGATGTTTTTCATATGCAGAAATCCATCAATTTCAGTCTTGAAAATACATTTGAGTCTTCCCAGCCCTCTGGGGCAGGGAAGTTCCAAAGATTCACCACCATCTGAGTGAAGAAATTCTTCCTCATCTCAATCCTAAATGACCTGTGCCTTATTCTGAGACTGTGTCCCCGGTTCAAGAACCCCTAGCCAAGGGAACATCCTTCTGCACCTAACCTCTCGAGCCCTGTAAGAATTTTGTTTGTTTGAATGAGATCACTTCTCATTCTTCCAAACTCCAGAGAATAAAGGCCCAGACTATTTAATCATTCCTCACAGGACAACCCCTCCATCCCAGGAATTAATTTGGAGAACCTTCTTTGCACTCCCTCTATGGCAAGTATATCTTTCCTTAGGTAAGGAGGCCAAACTTGCACACAATACTCCAGGTGAGGTCTCACCAAGGTTTTACATGATTGCGGTAAGACATCTTCACTCTTATACTCAAATCCTCTTGCAAGAAAGGCCAGCATGCCATTTGCCTTCTTAATTGCTTGCTGTACCTGCATGTTAGCTTTCAGTGACTTGTGAACAAGGACCGCAAGCCCCTTTTGAAGTTCAACACTTCCCAGCCTCTCACCATTTAATAAATACGCTGCCTTTCTGTTCTTCCTATCAAAGTGGTTAACTTCACCTTTCTCCACATTGTATTCCATCTGCCAAATTTTTGCCCACTTGCTTAGACTCTCCTAATCCCCTTGAAGTGTCTTTACATTCTCCTCACAGCCCACACTTCCACCTAGTTTTGTGTCACCTGCAAACTTGGAAATATTGGGCAGAATCTACGGTCCCTTCGCAGCAGGGAAAATGTGGCAGGCCATTCAAAAGCCCATTGCCTTCGGCAGGACTGGAAGATCCTGCCGTGCAGGAGGGGCAGGAAAATTCCTGCCATTACCTTTAATCTCCATATCCAAATTATTGATATAGATTTTTCTGCGTTTAGTGCACAGGTCATACCTGGGCAACTTTTCACATTGTCAGGTAGGTGCCAGTGTTGTAGCTGCACTGGAACAGCTTGGCTAGGGGCGTGGCTAGTTCTGGAACACACGTTCTCATTACTATTACTGGAACGTTGCCAGGGCCTTTTTCTGTACAGTTTTGTATCCAGTGCCTTCAGCCACTTCTTGATATCACATGGAGTGAATCGACTTGACAGAAGACTGGCATCTACGCTAATGGGGACCTCAAGAGGAGGCCAAGTGGATCATCCACTCAGGCATCTGGTTGAAGAAAGTTGCAAATTCTTTGAATTTTTAGATCTAATATCAAGCCATTCTCCATGGTTATCAATTTATTTTGAATTGATAGCAAATTGGTCTCTGGGCTAATCTGATTGTTTTGAATTGATTTTAAACTGCTCTTTGCTTATCTAATTACTTTGAACTGTGATATAATTAGAAGCACTGGAGAAGGTGCAAAAGTGGTTCATATGTCATTTGGGAATATCACTTGTTCTTGCAAGAAGGGAGGGCCTCAATGAGTCCTTTACAAAGGCCGTTTACCCAAAGGTGATGGGGCCTCACAGCAATCCCCACACAGGGAAATCCGGCTTCTCTGGCTCATTAGGAATTCAGTTTAAGATTGGAGGCTGGAATGCCTGGTGAGGGTTGGAATGCTGGCATCCACAGAGTGGATGCACAAAGGACAGAGGGATCCAGACTACAAGGGAGCATCCTGGACTGATGAAAATGGGGAATCTTTATTTGAAGTTTTATGGGTTTTTCTCCTTACATGGAGAGCCAAGGAGGAGAATGGCTGGGTCCCCAGTGGAGGGGAAGGGCCTGGGAAACCATCTCCAATGGCACTTAGATACCAAAATTACTGCCAAATAAATTAGTCGGGTGCTTGATAAGGACTCTGCGTCTGTGTTTCTGTTAAAAATTACAGAGTAGATGGAGTAAAGATACAGATCAGCCATGATCTAATTGAACGGTCCAAGTAGACGAGCACCCCAAGCCCTGTTCCTGTGATCCTAAGGTGGTGTTACAGCTGGGGTTGTGGGGGTGGTGACCCACAGTTCTTTGGGATGTATATGACTTCAAACCCAATTCATTTAGTGAGTATTTTTCAGCCATTGTGGACCGCTGTAACCTCACCACCCCACACCACCACCCACCACCACCACCGACGCCGCCCCCCCACCCCCTGCCCCCCCCACCCCTCCCCCACCGGACCACCCCCCCCCCCACCCCGCAACCTCTCTGCGAAAGAATACAAGGAGATAGACTAACACTTTGGGAAACACTACTTCAGAAACCAGTATAATCTGGATGATGTCATATATCTCTATTCATAGTACAATGATGAAAAATGAAGTACCTCCCTTGTATTGTTTTTGATCTAGATCCAAAATACTACTGTAATTCTCTATGATTAATATTCCACTCATACGGAATTTGGGACAGGTTCTGCAGGTGACTCACAAGGTTTCTGAGTTACTTTAAATATCAAAAATTATACTTTTAGTTTACTCCTTTTCCAATTAGCATGCAATCTTTTAAAGAGGTTACATGCTTTGAATGTTCCCACCAATATTCAGAGTTCAGTCACCACTCTGGGTGGAGTTATGATTTCAAATCAGATGTTGCAATTGGCTTCAACCTGCCTGGGAAAGAAATGAAAAATTCAGTCAGGGTCCCTGCTCCTGATCACTGTCCAGTCAATTCCACTGGAAACTTTGCTCATGTGGTCAGGTAGGAGGGTTCCAGTTGGATATCCCAGCACCTTCCTGTCTCCCTCCAATTAAGACCAGCATGGGAAGGCTTACAAGTGACCTTAACGGCCTCATCCCACCACCTCTGGTATCCAGCTACCCATCTGAGGAGGCTTCCCAGCAAATCCTGTTGAGTTTGCTTGTGACCTACAAGAAGAAGTCCCTTGTTCATGGGCACAGCAATCCTGGAACTCCCTCTCTAATAGCACTGTGGGTGTAACTACACCACATGGACTGCAGCGGTTCAAGAAGGCAGCTCAGCACCACCTTGTCAAGGGACACTGCACTTGCTTCCAACTCCCTCCCACGCCCTCGCTGGTGACTCCCGTCCTGCAACCCCAGCCTACCAATACTTAGCTCCTTCTGGCGATCTTCATGGTAGGCCCAACTGTAGTAACAGCGGTGGCCACTGCTCCAAGTAGTGCTATCAGTCCCGCAGAGCTCCTCTGATTGGCCTGCAGCTCTTGGGCATAAGATTTGAAACCTAGTGGGTGTTAATCTGACAGTAGGCTCGCGCTGTCCAGGTGAGTACCGGATTGGAATGAAATAGCATCAGGCCTCCCAGAGAAAAGTGATGCAGGGCTCCCACCAGTTCTCCATCTGGTGAGTGAGATCCCCGTTGGCCACGTTAAATCCCTGCCAAAATTTCTACTTCTATTTTAATCCCACGTGTATGTCCCAATCAATTATTGCACACACTGTAAAATTTATAAAAAGGGAGTGATGATCGGTACATTTTTCTTCATGGTTTACTGTCTGTGTGGATACTTCAATGTGATTGGGGGTGGGAGGGGCACATGTAGATCTGTGGCCTCAAGATGGTGAGGGCTGAGGAGGCAGTCTCCAGAGGAGATGGCCAGATGGTGATGTGAGGGTGTGTGAGAGAGTGAATGGTGATGTCCCTTGAGCTGGCAGTGATGAGATGCCGTCAAATGTGTGATGGCCTTGTGAGTGTGTGAATTTAGAATAAGATAGTTGCCTGACCCTGGTGGCACGGATGAGATCATTCGTCCATTTTCTGCACTGGATGGCCAACTTCTGTGCAGCACTGGCATTGACCAACACTGCCACCGCCTCCCAAGCTGAAGTGGTGAGACCGATGGGCCTCCTGCGGCCAGAAGTGGGGGTGGATGAGATCTTAGTGGGCCTTCAGGGTGTGCAGAAGGCATCCCAGTGATGCGTCACTGAATCGGGGGGGGCTGCACTCTTCTTGGCTTTTGGGGCCAAGCCTTCACCTGTGCCCCTTCTGAGTTGCAAGCATTGAGAAGTGTGCTCGCAGCTGCAGTTTAAATAGGGTGCTCTGCGTGAGGAAATGATGAGGTAACGAACGTGGCCGGCAAATCAGAGGCCGCCCGTCAGCAAAACAGCCTGTGGCTGTATAATTAATGAGGCGGGAATGGGAAGGTACGGCATGAAAAGCCACCATTGCGACTGACAGGTCCTTTTTCCCACCTGCCACCGCACTTAGTGCAAATCTGGCACAATTCCGCCCATAGGATATTTATCTGCTCTTTAATGCAGAAGCAAAAACTTGGCCCACTCTAAGTTTGTTTAATTTATATTAATTATAGATTAAACAAACATATAATGGGCCTGACGTTTGCAAGTGCTGGATTAAAGAAGAACAAATAAATAAACTATGAATGCATTTTAAGAGTACTTTGCAGGGAATAGCTACAGTGGAAAACTTTGCCAGGCTGTCAAACCAAATTATGTCGCATGTGTTCTGACATGTTTTGAAGTAAAAGTTATACAAATTATTCTGTTATATAATGACACGGTTCAGTTACTGAAATGCAATTGGTTGAAGAGTGTGTTTTATCAGGCAATCATATCAAATCCCATGCTGACACATCCATGACCTATAATACTTCTCATACTTTTAAAAAAAGACACAACTTTTTAAAACAAAAATACAAGTTGGCATTGGCTGCTCAAGGATATGCAATATTAGGGCAAAAAGTGAATCTAGAAGTGCAGTGAATAAAACATTGAAGTCTAATTTTCAGAACATGGTTACCTGTAATAAGGAGAGAGAATCCTGGAAATATCCAGCAGCTCAGGCAGCATCAGTGGAGAGAGAAATAGACTTAATGGCCAGAATTTTCCAGCCCCCACTGAGACGGGGCTAGAAAATTCCACCCAATGTTTTAGGTCAACGGTCTTTCATTTGGATTGCGCCGATGAAAGTTTGTCTCTCTCCACAGATATTGCCTGACCTGTGGAGTATTTCCAGCATGTTTTCTGTTTTTATTTCAGATTTCCAGTATCTGCCGTATTTTGCTTTCATAACAGTTTTACCTGTACCAGGCCTCCATCAGCATTATGCTGACAATATATCTTGGAATTGTTAGCAGATCCAAGATATGGCTCCCCATGGGGAGGTAGTGGTAATGTCACTGGAGTAGTAATCCTGAGGCCCAGGCAAAGTCTCTGGAGACATGGGTTTAAATCCCAGCATGGCAGCTGATGGATTTTTAGTTGTTAATAAATTGGAATATAAAGCTAGTTTCGGTAATGGTGACCATAAAAACCCATCTGGTTCATCAATGTCTTTTACGGAAGACCCAATGGACCTAGGGTGTATCGACAGCATCTGTCTTTCCTGCAGTTGACTGGAAAGTGAAGATTGTGCATGTCTAAATAACTGGTCAGTCACACATGCCACCTGCTACAGGATTTGGGGATGTGGTGGTCATCCAGTGGCCGTGAAAGTGACCACAGCACTCAATTTTTATGCCAGTCGCACTTTCTGGGGCTCTACAGGTGACCTGTGCGAGATCTCGCAAGCCTCCATGCACAAGTGTATCCAGAAGGTCACAGACACCATCTCCAAGAAGGCACAAAACTTTTGCATTTCACCTGGGATCAGGAGAGCCAGGAAGCAAGAGCGCTGGGATTTGTACAGATCCAGGTTTTCCACAGGTGCAGGGTGCCAGCGACTGCACTCACATGGCAGTTAGATCTCTGTGGGAACAAGTAGTCAACTACATCAAGCAAAAGGGCTTCCACTTGCTGAATATTTAGCTGGCCTGTGACCACCACAAATGCATTCTGCAGGTCTATGCATGATTCCCAGGAAGCACCCACGATTCCTGCATCCTTAGCAGGTCTCAGGCCCCTGACATCTTTCAGAGTCAACAGAGGATACAGGGTTGGCCCCTAGGGGACAAGGGCTACCCACAGATGACATGGCAGATGATGCCAGTGCGGCGGCCTTAGACTGCAGCAGAGCGACAGTATAACGAGGCTCATGCTGCAATCTGGACTTTGGTGGAGCAAACAATAAGCATTTGAAAACGAGGTTCCGGTGCTTCGACAAAACCAATACAGTCCACCAAGGGTGTCAAACATCATCGCCATTTGCTGTGTGCTACACAACTGGTGCTGCAATGGAGGGACGACCTGGTTGAGGAGGAGATGGAAGAGCTGCATGAATCCTAGGATGAGGAGGACATTGAAGGGGATGACGATGGTGTGGTCCTCAAAAGCGAGGATGCCGGTGATGAGGGCATCGCACTGGCCAGATGAGTCAGGCATGCTCAGGAGGCCCTCATAGCCTCAAGATTCATGGGGGATGATGACGAGATGCAGTGAGGACAGTCCTGACATCCTCACCTTGCATCTGTGAACATTTTACTCCTGTGCGGCTGATGGCAGCACACATACCCCCAGTGCTCAGGCTCATTTCATGGGGACGCAGCCGAAGTCCGAATAGTTGCTAGATTCCAGGAGGATGATGATGACATGCAGTGAGGACAGTCCATAGATCTTCACATAGACTCTGTGAATGTCTGACTCCTGTCTGGCTGATGGCAGCTCGCTTGTGCTCTGAGATCAGGGTCATATCATAGAGGTGCAGCCGTGAAACTTTAAATGCACCTGATCCTTTTTCAGCATTTCTCCCCTTCATGAACACACCGTCACCATTCAAAGATGCTGAAGTGATGGGGGGCCAGCCCCACCTCAAAGGTGCTGAGAACACACAGAAAGAATGATAGAACTCTTGATGCCTGCCACAACACTCCGGCAGCAATAACATGCACCATCGAGGTGCAGGTATCGCTAATGTGTTCAGTGAGCGTTAGGCCGGACCATCACCAAGATCTGAAGGTTACATGCTGCACAGGGAAGAGGCCCTGGACTAAGACACCTGCCTTTATCTTGTACAGGAACCAAGATTTCACATCTGGGTGACACGAACACTGCTCATCATAACAAGGAGCCAAAGGCAAGGAGATATTCTTGCGTGTTTATTTACAATAGTGAACATTATGTACAAGTGATTATAACCCGTGCCCAGGCTTTGCAACTATATCTTCTCCTTCCTAACCCAGATGTTATGCCTTGTTGCTCCCACGACATCCACAGCAGAGGTGGAGACAGCCTGCTGGTTGCTACACCCTGTCTGTGATGACCTAGGTGGGCATCCACTGGAGACCTGGAGGGCCGAGACCTGGAGGGCCGAGACCGGGAGGGCCCCGGCATGCTTTGGGTGTCTTGCTGTGGGCCAGTGGCACCATCCTCGGCCTGTGGAGCTGGAGCTGAGGGGTTCACAGGAAGAAGGGATTTGGATCGCCAGACAGTCCTGGAGTCACTGGGTGGATGGCCCCAGGTATGCACCCGCTGATCCTCCTCCCTATGGGTGCCTTACGGTCCCTGGCTGACTCCTTGTGGAGAAGGGGAAGCTGCAGTGAGATCGGGCTGCCCTGCAACTCTCTCACATTGACGCTGTTGGAGGCCAACTATGGCATTAGGAATGAAGCTGAGTCCGGGCAGCAGTGCAGGACTGATGTCCTGGACTAAGGTGTCTATGGCAGCTGCCATCTTACCAACTTCGGTGTGTTGACATGTAAGTGCTACCATCTCAAACTGAAGGCGGACGGACTCCTCCATTGTGCCTTGCAATCTGAAGAGTGCAGCGGACATTTCTTCCTGATATTCCCAAGCTTGTCTTTGCAGCTCCAGCAAATGAGGTATGACTGAGTCCAGAGGCTCCTCATCTGACTCAGCAGATTTCTGGTCTCCAGCAGTCCTCCAAGTGCCGGAAAACTGGGAAGTCCCTGCCGCTGCCTGCTGTGGTTCAGACAGTGCAATGTGCTCACCAGATTGTGACCCCAAGGCTACTCTAGAACTAGGTCCTACCAAGGTGTGTGTCTCTGCGCTGGTGGAGGGTGTGGGTGAGGCTTCAATGAGGGTGTCAGTAGATTCTTCTGAGGCTTCTGAGGGCATGAGTTGAGGACCTGGCTCGTGGAGTGCTTCCCAGTTGTGCCTGCAACAGCAAGGAGAGATAATTAGTGCATGGCAGGAGATTGAGGAACAGGGGAACTGACTCACAGCATGGTTGTCTGATGGATTTTGCAGTTCCTCATATGGTTGAGCACTGCTGACCTCACCGTCAGCACAGGAACGGTCGAGATCATCACTGGCCAGCTGAATTACTCTATTTTCAAAGTCCATGAGGATCTTGATTTCAGGTATTCCTCCAACAGTCTAAGAACTCTCCCACTTGTTGTGTGCCGGCTTCCTGCATGAAGACAGATAGAGAGAATGTAAGCAGGATTCCTGCCAGGCCAGATGGTAAGGCTGCCTGGCATGTGAGGGTGATGTGTGGTGCCAGGGACAGGATGAGGGCACAATCCGCAGGGCACATGAAGGTGTGTGTGAGAGAGTGGATGGTGATGTCCCTTGAACTGGCAGTGAGTGAGATCCCTGTGGATGTGTGATGGGTTTGTGAGTGTGTGAGTTGAGAGTGATGAGAAGAGTGACTTATCCTGGTGGACTGGAGGAGATCATTCATCCTTTTTCTGCACTGGGTGGCTGTCCTTTCTTGCAGGGCATTGGCACTGCCCGCTGCTGCCATTGCCTCCCATGCTGGATTGGTGACCTTGCTTGCTGGTCTTCACCCAGAGTGGGGGTAGAGTACTTCACGGTGAGCCTCCACTGCTTCCAGTAGTCGCCCGAGGGTGGCATCACTGAATTTGGGAGCTGCATGTTTCCTCCCTTTGACAACCATGACTTTCTGGCAGCTTTCAATCCCTTAGAGAGCTGATACTGTCTGTGCAGGGGCACCCTTTAAATATAGCACTGGGATTATTGGAAGCCTGAGGTGATGGCGGAGCGGGTGAATCAGAGGCTGCCCTACCAGCGATCTGGCTTGTTTCCTGTGAATGAATTATCAGCGAGACGGGACACAGCAGGAATGGGACGATGTGGTGCAAAAACCCGGCATTGCGATCAGTGGGTAAAATGACTTTATTCATACCTGCTACCACACTCAGTGCAAATCTGGGATGATTCTACCCCATTTGTTGATACGTTGCAGGCACACCCACAGTGCTGACAGGAGGAGAGTTCAAGGATTTTGACCCAGAAATGGCAATACAGTTCCAAGCCCGGATGGTGTGTGACTTGGAGGGGTACCTGATGATGATGGTGTTCCCATGCGTCTGCTGCTTGTGTTCTTCTAACTGCCCCTCCCTACCCTACTTTTACAGGCTTTTTAATCACATCTCTGATATCTTTATAACTAATAAACAGAACATGGAAAATTGGAAACAGCACTTTTTTAATATCCATATGATTTTTGTTCTGGATTGCTTTCTGCTAAGTCCAGGATATCAATCTTTAGTTGGAAGCAGGAGAGAGTTGCATTTATGTAGCATATGACCACATCTCTCCAAAACATATCAATCCAATTCATATCCTGTGAATTATCTTAAATGTAACACTGCTGTGGGTAGCCATGCTGGTCAGGATCCTACAATCAGGAATCAGGTAATAGCTGAAGTTTTCCAAACCCATGCTCACCATCCTGCGGTTTTCCACCCATTGAACACTCTGGGCAGCCAAGTTCAGAAATGAAAAAAAATGCCAAATTATTTTTGGCAACAACTATTAGGGGAGGGATATTCTTCTGTTCTTTGAATGGTGTATCAACATCCATCTAACAAGCTAATGGGACATTGCACAGGACATTACAGTAACCCTTCGGTACAACAGTGAAAAAGCGGCTTACATAGTGAATCCAAACACTTAGGACTTCAACCTGCAACTTCCTGATCCAGAGTTCAGCATGTTGCAACCTCGAAGCAAATTGGCACAACACAGTAAAGAAGGACTACCTTCTTTTCAAGACTACCAAATATTAGGTCTCAGGCACCGACAGGATTCACTTGCTTTTGTATGGACTGTGCTCCATTAACAACACGCTTTCAATGCCTTCATTATATTGCACTTGGAGGTTGTCTACTTTGCGCCTAGGTCAATGAAAGATCTATTTTTAGGAAAAGACTTTGACTTAAACCTGATATCGCTGGTGAGCAATTGTTTTTAGTTTCACCACTTGCCTCCAATTGTCCTCTATTTTATATGCTCAGGTAAACTTTTACAAGGCCTATAAATGAATCAAGTCCAATAGAAATAAAGATGAGTAACCAAGCTGAAACATGTCTGATAAGATATAAAGCTTACAATCAATGCTTTTGATTAGGCGTTGGGTGTGTCATAAAACTGCAATTAGTAACTAGGTTTAGATTCACATTTCAAAAAATCAAATTAGGTGTTCAGCTCGACAATGGATTGTACTTTGAACTTACAAAGAAGAAAGTATTTCTATAACTTAAAACATTCACTATTTTTGCTTTACTATATTACGAATAATAACTGCTCTCCAGTGGCTTGAGGGGATTAATCCATTGTTTACACACACCAGAAGAGTCTCAGGTTCATGGCCCACATAGATGGTTATACTACTTAATGAGGGATTGATGAAAATTTGCCGCATCCTCTATATGTTTTATATGTGTTCTTAGGCCTAACTGTTCTGGAGTTTATGTGCGATGAAGGTCAGGTCCATGCGTGGGATTTTCAGGCCCCGCCCACCACCAGGATCGTCCGGTCCCACCAGAAGCCAATGGATTTTTGGCTGGGTCCCAGCACGATGGGGCCAGAAAATCCTGGCCCATCCTAGAGGACTTGAAACGTCAACTGTGCTCTTCTCTGCCGATGCTGCCAGACCTGCTGAGTTTTTCCAGGTATTTCTGTTTCTGTTTTTGTTTTGGAAATCCTAGCCCATGTTTAGTCTATTATTCTTATGCAAATTAATACTCTGAAGCAATAAAATTCAATAACCTGTGAAAACAGGCTTTGGAATCATGGTGCATGATTAATATGCCCCCATTTGTTGTGATGCAGGCAGCATCCTGCTACCTGCTAATTTAAGTGCTAGTAAATGATAGCATCCAAACACTAAACACATTGATGAGTGGCTTCACACCTCAATGGGGCCCAAGTTCATACAAGGCCAGGACCATGTAAAGCCACCCTGTACCTCTTAATGGGGAGCTACTTTCTGGCTGCAGCAAGCGCTGGAAGTGGCTGGGGAAGTCATTCTGAGCAGGAAGAACACTGACTAATGGCACAACACAGGAGACAGCGTGCTCCAAGGTTCTCCGATGCAGCACATGAGGCTTGGTACCTGAGGTGGATAGGAGAAGGTATGTCTTCCATGCAGAGGGGAAAAGGAGACCCTCCAGACAATCTCTGAGCAGGCCATGGGTGCAGATGTAGGTGTCATCTTCTATGCAACCCTTTGGAGCTGCAGCCAGTTAATGACCTCACATAGGTGGTCAACGTCAGTAAATTCATCTTCAAATGCCACAGCCTTACAACTGAACCATAAGTCTTCATACACACATGCACTGCTCAATTCACCACCAGAGCCATCCCCCTTACTCAGCTACCAACAATCTCTACCAATCACGGCTCATATCTCATCTTCTTGATTTCACTTCACCCTCACAAACTGCTCTAACCCTCACAACCACACCTCAGAGTTTGCACACAGAGCCAGCTATTCAACTTGTCCACTCTCATAATGACAACATTCATCCTTCCACCACTGCCACCCCAGTGCCTTTGCTATTACTTGTGAACCAGCTAATGTAGACTGCTACCACAAATGCAGTGCAGGCTGAAAGTGGGCCTTCTAGGCCCAGAGCTGCTCAAAGTTGTCCTCCAAGGCCATCTGCAGTCTGCTACATTGTAAGTCAGCAGCTTTTCGCCAGCTATACAGCAGTCACTCGAGTAGATGCAATAGGATAGACAGTGGCATACGGAAAACAGATGCTAAAGGAACGTACAAGGGTGATTAGTTGACTTTTGTATCGAATATTGGATAATTTGATTCTTAAGTTGCTTTGAAATGTCTGTTTTATTTCAGCATTGTGGCCAAGAGGCCATTCTAATGGTCAGTTAGGGCTGTTGTTGAATGGGGAACAGGGGTTACGTTCACTGGTACCGCTGCTGGATGAGTCAGTCATGGACAGCCTGACCAGAAAGGAAATGTGTTGGTTACATATGGATATATGAATTAGGAGCAGGAGTAGGCCACTCAGCCCCTAATGCCGGCCTGACCATTCAATAAGATCATGGCTGATCTGATTGTAACCTCAACTTTGCATTCCCTTCTACCCCTGATAACCTTTCACCCCCTTGCTTAGCAAGAACCTATCTAGCTCTGCCTTAAAATATTCAAAGTTTTTCCTTCACTGCCTTTTGAGGAAGAGTTCCAAAGACTCACGACCCTATGAGGGGAAAAACTTCTCCTCATCTCTGTCTTAAATGAGTAACCCCTTATTTTTAGATCCTTTCACAAGAGGAAACATCCTCTCCACATCCACCCTGTCAAGGCCCCTCAGGATCCTAAAGATTTCAATCGAGTCGCCTCTTACTCTCCTAAACTCCAGTGGATACAAGCCTAGCCTTGTCCAGCCTTTCCTCATAAGACAACCCACCCATTCCTGGCATTAGTCTAGTAAGCCGTCTCTGAACTGCTTCTAACGCATTTACATCCTTCCTTAAATAAGGAGACAAATACTGTACACAGTACTCCAGATGTGCTCTCACCACCGCCCTATACAACTGAAGCATAACCTCCCTACTTTTGTTTTCAATTTCCCTCACAATAAATGTTAACATTCTATTAGCTTTCCCAATTGCCTCCTCCCTTCATCGTCCTCTCCCTCTTCCTCCTCCTCCTCCTCAGCTGCTTGCCATACACCTGTGGCAAGGGGTGTGCCCTCTCGATGGTGAGGTTGTGCAGCATGCAACAGATCACAGTGAACCTTGGCACATGCTCTGCCGATCAATGTACTGCAGGCCTCCTGGGCAACAAAAGTGTTACTGAAGAATCCCAGTGGTCCACTCAATCACATCAGCAGAAGGACTTTTATCATATGAATGCTGCCCATGTGCTTGTGAGCTGCGCTGAAGTCATGAACTACATGGTCAGTGGATAGCCCTTGTTACCCAGTGGCCACCCTTTGGTTTGCCGTGATGGCTCAGTAGGCTGCTGCAGAATGAAGGCATCATAGCCACTGCCAGGATACCAAACATTAACCTGCATGATGCACTGAGTATGGTCACACACCAGCTGGACATTGTGGGAGTTGAATTCCTTCTGGTCGCAGTACTTTATAATAAAATTCGTTCATGGGATGTGGCCATTGATGGAGCGGCCAGCATTTATTTCCCATCCCCAATTGCCCTTGTTCAGAGGGCTTTTAAGAGTCAACCACATTGCTGTGGGTCTGGAGTCACATATAGGCCAGACCAGGTAAGGACAGCAGATTTTTCCTTCCCTAATGGACATCAGAGTTAACATGCGGCACCTGCAAACGTGTGTGCCTAATCAAATTTTAAGGCATTATTCCTTATAGCCTAAGAATGAAGCCAGTTAGAGACCCTGAAATGTTGGAATTACGAAGTGTGTTGGCCAGAATCTGAAAGAGAAAGAGAAGCAGATGTTTTGACCTTGTGTAAGAAATTTCTTTGAGGTGGAATCATTGTCCTAGTTGGTTTCCTTGCCTCTAGAACTGAATCAGGGAACCAAGAGCATCAAAGTAGGGATGTAGATAGTGACATCCGCATGAAAAACTACATCCTATTGGAGAAAGGCCTGAGCCTTGGTTTTATCAATATAAGCTCTGAATTCAGCCCTGAGCTGCCCTCCCAGTGCTTTAGAGCTTCATCCACTGACAGATCCATATTCCTTTGCGACAGCTACTCCATCCTTGGCTTTGTTTCTTGCTGAGGTGACATGTTCCACACTCAGGAGTATTCCCATGACCCTGCTCCAAAAAGTCAACAGTGTAGCGTATGCCCAGTGAAGCTTATTAATGGAATGTTTTGTTTTGTTTTCATTGGCTGCTGATATGGAACATTACCACCACATCACACAGGAAAAAAAATCACCTGATGACTATTAGCAACTCTACAGTGTTCCTGCCAAATTATTGCTAAGAAAGTAAACTAAACACCCGTGCCTCCAGTAGGAAAATTGAACCAGTGCAGAGCCCTCCTCTACAGATGACCATTGTACATGACCTAGAAGTGCTGGACTTTGACCCGTGCTTCAAAGATAGATAAAGCCTTTACTACATGTACTATTGACACTGTTCATCACTCCAGATGCATAGTTTTCAATAGGAAATCAGACATTATTAGAAGGTTAGTTGTAAAACTCTCGCCTTAGAGTCAGAAGGTTGTGGGGTCAAGTCCAAGCCAGGGACTTGCACACAACATCTACACTGCAACTCCTTCATGTTAAGGGTGTGCAGCACTGTCAGAGGTGCCATCTTTTGGGCAAGGTGCTAAAGTGAGGTCCAGTCTACTCTCTCAGCTGGATATCAAAAATCCCATGGCACTATTTCAAAGGGGAGCAGGGGAGTTTCCCTCTGTGTCCTGCTCAATATTTATCCCTGAACCAAGGCCACTGAAACAGGTTATCTGGTCATTACGTCATTGCTGTGTGTAAATTGGCTGTTGCATGCCGTACATTCCAATAGTCACTGCGCTTCAAAAGTACTTAATTGGCTGCAAAGCATTTTGGCTCACCCTGAGGTCATGAAAGATTAATTATATAAAGGTTATTTCTTTAAAGAAAACAATAATTGCTGGAAAAACTCAGCAAATCTGACAGCATCTCTGGAGAGAAAGACAGAGGTAACATTTTGAGTCCATATGACTTCTTCAGAATTAAAGAGATGTAAAAATGCAATGAAATATATACTGTTTAAGGGGGGGTTGGACAGGTGAAGCTGGATAGAAGGCCAGTTATAGGTGGAGGCAAAGGAGAGATCGCAAAAGATGTTCTAAACAAAAGGTCAAAGGAGTGTTGATGGTGGTGATACTGGCTAAAGAAGGTGCTAATGGTGACATTAAGAGTAGAAAGTGGAATGAGCAAGTGGCAGATGGCCCTCATGGGTGTGGGGTGGGGGTAGGGGACGGTGTGGGTGAAAAGATTGAAATAGGCTAAATGGTGGGGATTAAACATCTATTAATAATCTCTATTTTTTTTAAATTTATTTCCAATCAGAGATAGGTGGCAAAAATATATTTAAAAAAATAATTAAATATTTTTTAAAAGCGGATCAAAAAGAGGTGAGGATAGAGGAGAGAGTTCATGGTCTGAAGTAGTTGAATTCGATATTCAGTCCAGAAGGCTGTAAAGTGCCTAGTTGGAAGATGAGGTGCTGTTCTTCCAGTTTGCGTTGAGTTTCACTGGAACATTGCAGCAGGCCAAGGATGGACATGTGAGCATGAGAGCAGGGTGGTGTGTTGAAATGGCTGGCGACAGGAAGGTCTGGGTCATGCTTGCAGACAGACCGGAGGGGTTCTCAAAGTGGTCACCCAGTCTGCGTTTGGTCTCTCCAATGTAGAGGAGACCGTATTGGGAGCAGCAAAAGCAGTAGACCAAACTAAGGGAACTCCTGTTTCCTGTAAGGACTCCATCCCATTCTCGCAGTTCTTTAGCCTCTGTCGTATTGTCCTGATGATGCCACTTTCCAAAACAATGCTTCTGACATGTCTTCCTTTTTCCTTAACCGATGTTTCCCATCCACGGTGGTTGACAGTGTCCTCAACCATGTCCGACCCATCTCCCGCTCCTCTGCCCTCACACCTTTCTCTCCCTCCCAGAACCATGATAGGGTCCCCCTTGTCCTCGCTTTTCACCCCACCAGTCTCCTACGCATTCAAAGGACCATCCTCCACCATTTCCGCCAACTCCAGCATGATGCCTCCACAAAACACATCTTCCCTTCACCCCCGCCCCTGTCAGCATTCCATAGAGACCATTCCCTCTGAGACATCCTGGTCCACTCCTCCATCACCCCAACACCTCAAACCTCTCCCACAGCACCTTCCCATGCAAGTGCAGAAGGTGCAACACCTGCCCCTTTAGTTCCCCCCTCCTCACCGTCCAAGGACCCAAGCACTCCTTTCAAGTGAAGCAGCATTTCACTTGCACTTCCCTCAATTTGGTCTACTGCATTCGCTGTTCCCAATACGGCCTCCTCTACATTGGAAAGGCCAAACGCAGACTGGGTGACCACTTTGTGGAACACCTTCAGTCTGTCTGCAAGCATGATTCAGACCTCCCTGTCGCTTGCCATTTCAACACACTACCCTACTCTCATGCCCACATGTCTGTCCTTGGCCTGCTGCAGTGTTCCAGTGAAGCTCAACATAAACTGGAGGAACAGCAACTCATCTTCCGATTAGGCACTTTATAGCCTTCCGGACTTAACATTGAGTTCAACAACTTCAGTTCATGAACTCTCTCCTCTATCCTCACCCCTTTTTGATCCCTTTTTTTCAAAATTTTATTTCTTAATTTCTTATATATATTTTTTCCCACCTATCTCTATTGTTATTATTCAAAAAATGTATTTCTATCCATTGTTTTATCCCCACCTTTTAGCCTATTTCGATCTTTTCACCCACACTGTCCTCTCCCCCCACCCCACCCCCACTAGGCCATCTGCCACTTGCTCATTCTGCTTTCTACTCTTAATGTCACCATTAGCACCTCCTTTAGCCAATATCACTACCATCAACGCCCCTTCGACCTTTTGTTTATGACATCTTTTGCAATCTCTCCTTTGTCTCCACCTATCACTGGCCTTCTATCCAGCTTCACTTGTCCCAACACCCCCCCCTCCTTAAACTGTATATATTTCATCATATTTTTACTTCTCTTTAGTTCTGAAAAAGAGTCATACAGACTCAAAACGTTAACTCTGCCATTCTCTCCACAGATGCTGTCAGACCTGCTGAGTTTTTACAGCAATTTTTGTTTTTGTTTCAGATTTCCAGCATCCGCAGTATTTTGCTTTTATCTTAAGGTTATTTCTTTGTTTTGCCACTTGACACCATCATGCACCTAGTGAATGGCTCAACTTCCATCTGGGAATGGCAGTAAAACAAACCCAGTGTACCAAGATTGTGTACTCCAAGAAGATTTCGAAAGGTATTCAACTCTCACATTCGGCTTTATCTTTTCCAATATGTAGGAATTAAAATATGACACATCTAAATTTTATTACATAACTGCTGCACAATCTCTTTGCTTGCCTTAATGACTTGAATCAAAAGCTGAAGTATTTGTCTGTAATAAGGTGCTCCAATTATATAAATGCTTTTCAGCCAGTTGCTAGTGCTTGCCCAGTATGGAAATATTTCAACTTGCAATCCAAGTTCTCACTTTATTGGATAATTCTGCATGTTTCCTTCATTGGCTTCAGTTTCTATCAGTAAAATTTCTATGTAGGCACTTGTGTTAAACTGAAGGATTAAAAGCCAGGCCCTGAAGCTTCATACAATTCAGTCTTTTAGACACTATCTTTGATGGATTTTGGTACCTATGCTGGAAGATATGAAGAGAGCACACATGGAGCAAAGATGGATTGCAATTGTACTACTGGAAATATCTTCAAACATAATGTGGGAGTCACGAGAAAAATACATTATAATGAACAGATTCGGTTTATAGAGATTGAGCAACAGATTCGGTTTGAAATCAAACATTTTGTCATTGGTGACGAATCTATTAGCACATTCATATAAAATTTCTTTACCTTTGTTTTTAGTGAAGTAGTAACCTGGCAGGCTAACAGTTTCAATAACAGCAAACACTGACAAATGTGTGAATATCTGTATTATTAATATTGTTTCAGCTCAGTTATGAGGCTGGGCAAATTCAACGTACTGCACATTTTTTTATTTGTTCTTGAGATGTGAGCATTGCTGAAAAGGTCTTTATTTATAGCCCAATGCTAATTAGCCTTCAGAAAGTAGTGTTGAGCCACCTTCTTGAAATATTGCAGTCCATCTGGGTAGGACTTAATAGTCCCCCACTGACAGGACTGCAGGTGGGGGATGGGGAAAGGGGCTGTAAATTTCTGTAGGTGTCATTCCTGCTGCCTACTTGCTTGCTCCCAACCTGGACATGATCTTAAGGGGGGCAGGGGAGGCCTAGAGGGGCCTGTGCACCCTGGCCTCAATTGAGACTCTTTAGGGACCACCTAATGACCATTTAAGCCCATCTGTAACTGGTGCAGGACGAAGCCTGGCAGGTTAGTCTCCTCAGCCCTCAGGCGGGAAGTAGGCATTTGGGGGGCTCTTTTCATGATTGAGAGGCCCCCCTTGAAGGTCTGACCCCGCACCCCACCCCACGTCCCCCAGGGTGCCTCTTTCCCCACTATACCTGGCCTTTGGAACCTGGCTTCCACCACTCTTGCTGCTACCTCCTCCCCCACCCCAGGAAACTGGATGCCTTTTACTGTTTCTGGATGCAGTCCCATCAGTGGCCACAGCTCCTGGAGTAGCTGTTGGGATTAAAGAGCTGCCAACCAATCAGATCTCTGAGGTGGGAATTCCTCCTCAATTAACTCTTAAGGGAGGCCCAATCAGAGCATGGCAAATGACAAAAATGGCAACCACCAACACCGGCGGTTGACTTTTATACTCAGCGTATCTGCTGACCCCCATTATTTTGAAGCAATTTTGTGAGAATTCAAAGGTTGACTTAGATGCCAACATCTACGGTAATTATTTTCTGCTTTGTTATATGGCTGTGGGACAGCTATGAGAGGCAGGGTTCATTCCCTGCCAACCTTCTCAGTGGGTTAACAGAAAATCCCACCATTCGAAAAATCCTGCCCCTGGTTTAGGTACACCCAAGGTGCTGTTAGGAAGGGAGATCCAGGATTCTGACCCAAGAACAATGAAGGAATGGCAATATACTTCCGAGTCATGGTTGTGTGTGGCTTGGATCAGCTGCCCTTGTTCTTCCAGGTGATAGGGGTGGCAGGTTTGGAAGGTGCTGTCAAAGAGCCTTTGTGAGTTGCTGCAGTGCAACTTGCTGCATAGGTAGTGGAAGGGGTGAATGTTCAAGGTGGTGCATAGGGTGCCGATCAAATAGACTAGTTTGCCTTGAATGGTGCTGAGCTTTTTGAATGTTGTTGAAGCTGCACTCATTCAGGCAAGTGGAGAGTATTCCATCACACTCCTGACTTGTGCCTTGAAGATGGTGCACAGACTTTGGGGAGTCAGGAGGTGAGTTACTCGTCATTGTAGCCATAGCATTTACATGGCTGGTCCAGTTCAGTTTCTGGTCAATGATAACCCCCAGGATGTTGATAGTGGGGGATTCAGCAATGGTAATGCCATTGAATGACACGGGGAAATGGTTAGGCTCCTTCTTGTTTGAGATTGTCATTGCCTGGCGCTTGTGTGGCACAAACGTTACTTGCCACTTATCAGTCCAAAGTTGATATTTTATATATCATGTAAAGTATATATATACAAAATATTGTTTGATGTTAACTAAAAGTGGCATATTGTACTCACAAACTGCTTAAGGATTCATGGATTTAAGGTTTAGGGATTCAGTAGCATAATGGTAATGTCTATTGGACTAGTAATCCAGAGACCCCAGCTAATGTTCTAGGGACATAGGTTCAAATCCCATCATGGCAGCTGGTGGAATTTGAACTCAGCTAATAAATCTGGAATATAAAACAACTCTCAGCAATGGTAACCATGACAACTATCATCAATTGTCATTAAAAACCCATCTGCTTCACTAATGCCCTTTAGGGAAGGAAATTTGCCACCTTACCTGGTCTGATAAGACTTTAGACCCAAGCGAAATAGTTGACTCTTAACTGCCCTTTGTGATGGGCTGGCAAGCCATTCAGCTCAAGGGCAATTAAGGATGGGCAACTGGTCTAGCCAGTGACGCCCAGATCCCATGAAAGAATGAAAATATCAATAATCAATTAGACTAGATTAAACTGTTGCCATCAGATGTACAATATCTTGATTTTTTTTTTTCCCTGAACGACATGTCTAAGAATTGAAAGAGTGTGATGGCTTGTGCTCTGTTGGTGCATTTTTGGTTGGTAGCACTTGATTGGGCAGTCAGATGGGATTCAGTTCCAGGACATGGGTGTAACATTGCCTATAAGAGCCATGATAAAGTGGTAATAGGTACAACTGAGGAAGACAGTGCAACTGGTATGTTCATTCCTAGCATGTTGTCAACATTTACTGACCTGGATCTTTGCAACAAAGGAAAGCTTCTCTGTCATTGCGAAAATGGTGGAAGAGGCCAAAACCTGGAGGTCTTGCCTCTGAACAACCATTTTTGCAGGGGTTGGAAATAGCCCAGGTCAGGTTTTGTGTTTTGCAAAGGCAGCTGCCTATATAAACAGTAGCTGCCTCCAGGCACGTCTGCTTTTCATTAGCTAGGAGTGGAAGACATGGCATTTGCAGTTTAGACCTGAAAGGAGCAGATATAAACTTTGTAGAGTCCTTTGGAGAGGTAGGGTACCCTTTTGAACAGGTACAGTATCACTTTGGATATGGTTCCAAGACACCTTTGAGGGAGGTCAGGTGCACTTTGGGTGAAGCTAGATGCCCCTTGGGAGAGATAAGGTGCCTTTTGGAATTGGTAAAATTAGGCATGAATGTGTGTAAAAAGTGCATAAATGCATAAATTGTCAAAAGTGTCCAAGTGAGCTGTCAGAAAGTGTCAAAATGTCAAAGGAAACTGTCAAGCTGTCAAGATATTTAAAAAACCTGTCCTTTAAATCCTTGAAAAAAAATGTCTAGAATGTTTAAAAAAAATCATTACTGGCTATTTCACTCTGTCTGTTGACATAGCCTGAGGATTACCATTACCAGATTAGCATTGCATGACTGATTTCATAACCTTCCATAATCACAGTAGGGTGCCTTCCATTTCACAGTTTGATTGACAGCTTTAAGTGGTCATAAACTCTTTGAAGTGGAACTATGAATTCAAATGTTTGTTTTTAGAAAGGATTAAGCACCTAAATTAAGTGCTTGTTTTGTAATTATGTAGTTGAAGGAATATAAATGTAATGAATGGGTTTTTATAAAGGGGAGCATTTAAGAAAAAACTAAGTCTGCAACACTTAGAACATTATTTTATTTAATCTCAACATGGGTCTTGAGGTCTAGCCATGGTGGATACTGGATGAGTTGGCATGGTAAGTGTAAGGGCAATGATTGATGTGAGAGTGGGGCATGGGTTAGCATTAAGTTGGCATAGGAGCTCAAATCGACCATGGGGGATAGGTAGAGGGCCATAAGGTGGCACGGTTGGCATGGATGAGGCATGGAGAGTGTGAGGCTGGTGAGAGGGTATGAGGGGTGAGGGCTGGAGGGCTGTTTTTTGTTTTATTCCTTTTTTTCAATCTGGGACACCGTGTTGGAGCACAAAGGCAAGCCCTATGCCCAGTCCTTTTCTGCACCCAACAGCCTCTACACTCATTTTCACAGAGGATGCTACCACCCAGGAATGAAAATTCCAACTTATGGGGCACTTTTTCCCACATGGGATTTACAGGGCAGGGGATTGTCCTGACTTTGCACTCCCAATCAGGGAGCAAAAGCCCAGGCCCCTGTTTTGTGGGTGTTAGGTAGGCGATTCACTGCACTTTGCAACATGTTCCTAAGTCAATGGATAATAACAGAAGAATCCCGGATATACTTGCCGAATTGGTCTTTGAAAATTCATTATTATGATATGGGTGTTACTGGCATTTATTGTTCATTTCCATTTCCAATGAGAAGGTGATGGTGAGCCTTTTTGAAAAGCTGCTTTAGCAGTTTTATAGAACTGAGTGGCTTGCTAAGCCACATCAGAGGATAATTAAGAGTTAACCAGATTGGTGTGAGACTGCAGTCACATTTGGACCGAACTGGGAACTTGGCAGGCATTCCTTCCTAAAGGACATTAGTGGACTAATATTACAGTCCGAAAGCTTCAGGGTCATTTTTTTTTTATTGATGGTAGCTTTTTCCTGAAGCTGAACCCAAACTCTTAAATTGCAATGTTAAGATCTGAACTCACATTATCAGTCCAAGTCTCCAAATCGCTACTCCAGTATGCATAACCACCACACGACTGTACATCTGGAAACTAGTTAATTGTCAGTAGTTTGGCCAGACACCTCCAAATCTATCTTGATTTGTTCAATAAACCATCAAAATTGTAATATGTGCTGCATACATCTATGCAGTATTACAATAGGTTGAAACCAGCATGATGCTTGAAGCATAGAACAGGGAAATTCATTGCAACATTCATTTATTCATCAGTTCTGGGATACCAACTCAAACTGTTTGGGCATTAATTCTATAGCATTTAATGCCATGGTTAGCAGATAACTTGGCTGCACTTATACAAATAATTGTTTCAATATATTCCATCACTGATAGCTGTGGACTTAGTCTTCATGCTGAATTTTATGAGTCTTTTAATTCATGCTTGGTGATTTGAGCAAATTTTTTGTTTCCATGTTAATTCATAAAGATCCTCCAAGATGACCTTGGAACTGCTTGGAACCCAGAGGTGCAGTGGTTAATGATTTGTTAACTGACCATGTTAATTTAAGTGCATATATTACCCTGGGATGCACTTAGAAAACCATTTCGGTAGCAAGTGGACAACATATTACATCATTTTAAAAAGGGCTTTGATAAGATGCCACATGGTAAACTCATGACAAAGGTTAGGGCATGTTCAGTCAGGGCAAACAACTGAATGGGTAATAAATTGGCCAAAAATAAAAATAGTAAACTGTGAGTGGGCAGTAAAGGTAGTTATTCAGATTGGAGGAAGGCAGAAAGTGGTATTCCCCAAGCAGCAGACCTGAAATCAATGTTATTCATAATTTACATTAATGATTTGGACTTAGTAATAAGTAACTCAATATCACATTATGCAATGAAACCAGACTAGGGGGTATAGTTAACACGAAGGATGAAAGCAACACAATACAAGAAGTCCTTAGAAAACTTGCCAACTGGGCAGCTAAGAGGCAAATGAACTTGATATAGATAAATGTGAAATGATGCACAAATGGAAATATCACTTACACCTACAAACCAAGAAACTGAATGGAGTAGAAAGGAAAATATCAAGAGATGCAGGTGAACAAATCATCAAATCATTAAAAGCAGCATCGCATATCATCAAAGCAATTAAAAATACTAACACCCATCCATTTTCACACCGCTTTTCCTGGTGAGGGTCACGGTGGCAGTAAGCTGAGCAAGGCCGACCAGACTTTCCTTTCCCCAGCCACAGATTCCAGCTCCTCCCGGGGGATTCCCAAGTGTTCTCAGGCCATCCAAAAGATGGAATCTCTCCTGCATGTCCTGGGTCAGGCTCGATGTCTCCGCCCAGTGGACTATGCCTGATACAGTTCCGGCGGGAGCATCCCTTTGGGTTCGGAGGGCCCGGAGCATGCATTCGAAACTGGAAGGAGTGATTCGCTATGGTGAAAAGAAAACTGGGCATGTCGGAGCGATGCTCCCTCTCCATTGCGGGTAAGAACCTGGTCATCAGGTGTGAGTCACTCACGGTGTTGCTGTCTGTGGCGCAGGTCTGGCCCATTCCTCACTCCTGCGCTGTGGTGATCACCTGAGCTAGCTTTTGCTTTATCTGGAAGTCGAAAATGGATCATGTTCACAGGGACACGATGTACAAGGCTCGAGTCAAGGGAGGAAAAACGTGCCCAATATCGCCCTCACCCTGATAGCTACGTTTGTGTGTGGCTGCATCAAGCTGCGCATTGACCCTCAGTACGCAAACACCAAGTGTCACTATGTGCTGAGGTTTTACCTGTGCCTGGTTTTGCGAAAGATGGGTCTGGCCACGTCCTGTGGAACGCTCCTAGTAGTTAGACCGTGCCGTACCACCTGTCCTTCATGGAAAAATTTATGCAGAGTAACACCTTTGACAACAAGTCCATCAGGCAGTGGTCGGCACTTAAAGTCCTACGGGCCCTGCGAGAAAAGGAGATGGTGGATCCTGTGGGATGGTTCCCTAAGCAGGCTGTCAAAGTCATTTGGCAGAATGCCTCATCACCAGAACTTTCCAACAACCATCAGGATGTAGCTTGGTTGGTGATGAGAAAGGCCCTCCCTGTCAGATCCTTTGTACACGGCAGAAGTCTCACCCCCTCTGCATGTTGCACTCAAGGTGGCTGTGGCGGGGAAAGGACCATTGTTCACCTCCTTGTGGAATGTGCCTTTGCAAAGAAGGTCTGGAGAGAGATGCCGTAGTTTTTGTCAAGGTTCATCCCAAGCAGTTCTGTGACACAGGCTCTATGGGCTCTTCCCAGGGACACACACTGAGACAAACATCAATGGCAGCTGGAGGATCATCAACTCGGTGAAAGACTCCCTTTGGTCTGCCTGAAACTTGTTGGCTTTCCAGTGCAAAGAATTGTCCCTGACCGAGTGTTGTAGACTGGCACATTCCAAGGTCCAGGACTATGTGCTGGATGCACTAAAGCTTGGGGCAGCCGCCGCAAAGGGGAAAGGTCGCTGTCAAAGACCTTTCTGTCATAATGCATTGAGGGGCTGGGAATTGTACAGTTCCCTTGAGCTGTATGACTCACATTGAATATATGCAGTGAATACTACATGTATCATAATTGTATTGAAGCACCTCAGAGTGCAACATGATCTATATAGTTAACTTAAATACCATTGCACTGCCTGATTGTCTGTAGTGACCATGTTGAAACATCTGCAATATTCATTGGTTGCATTGAAGCACCTCATGATCTATGTGGAAAACTTGAATATGATTGCACTTTTTGTGATGGCCGTTTTGAACTGTTTATAATGCTCTTTCAGATACTTTATGAATAAAGTATAGTTTTCCAAAAAAAAACCATCCTTATCACATTCCTAAACCACTTCAAATGGCTCCTCTCAATCCGGAGGAGCAGCGACTCTCTTCTGAGGCTCTCCTGGATTGCCGAAACCCTCACCCTGTCCCTGAGAGTATGCCCAGCAACCCTGTAGAGAAACCTCATTTCTGCTACTTGTACCCACAATCTTATCCTTTTGGTCATTACCAACAGTTCATGGACATAGGTGAGGTTGGGGACGTAGATCGACTGGTAATCCAAAAGCTTCACCCTAAAACTCAGCTCCCGCTTCACCCCCAGACCGGTAGAGCGCCCGCTGAACTGCAGCTGCCGCACCAGCCCACTGGTCAATCTCACACTCCAACCTGCCATCACTCATGAACAAGATCTCAAGACATTTGAACTCCTCCACTAAGGGAAGATGATCCTCCCTCACCTGGCGAGAGCAACCCACTCTTTTCCAGGAGAGAGCCATAACCTCAGATTTGGAGATGCTAATCCACATCCCAGCTCATCACACTCAACAGTGAAACGTTTGAGTGCGCGCTGGAGATCATAGTCAGATGAGGCAAGTAGCATAACATCGTCTGCAAGCAGCAGAGATGCCGCCCTCAAGCCCCCATAGCCCCGTTCCTCAGCTGCACCTTGATATCCTGTCCATGAAAGTGAGATCAGCCTCCCCCATAATCCAGTACGATGAACTTGCAATGAGCTGATCACATCCTGACATTCACAATGAGTGACATGAAATGTTGCATTCTGCCTGCTCAGGAACTAAATCTCTCTTCTCTCTCTGACAGGCCAAGGCAGAGGTCCAGCCAGACCATCAGCCCCAGACTCAGGCCACCTTGGGCGAGGATCCATCTGAGGGAGACCCATCACGGAGTTCACCTGCACCCTCCACCAGCATAGAGGCATACGCCTCGATGGGTCATAGATCTAGATTAGGCTCGGGGTCACTTTCTGGAGAACACCTCACTGATACCTCTCTGCAGCATGTGGAGGCAGTGACAGCCCAGGTCTCTGGCACTCAGAGGACTGCTGGAGGTCAGGTGCCTGCTGAGTCTGAGTCAGAAGATGAGCCTCTGGAAAAGGCCATCTCACACATGCTGGAGATACAAAGACAGGCGGCGGAACATCAGGCAGAGTTGTGAGAGGCAGTCAACAGACTAGAGTGAAGGATGGAGGATTCCGCCTGCATTCTGTCTGATGTAGTGGCTCCAAAATGCGAGTGCCTCGAGGTCATGATGGGAAAGATGGCGGCTGCTTTGGAGACCTTGGTTCTGCAGGTTCTGCCGGATTTGTGCTCGGACCTGCACTCCATCGCTCTAGGCTTAGGTGGGATCCATCTGGCTAGATGAGAGGGGAGTGTGCGGCAGTTTGACCTCCCTCCAGGTGGCCTGAGAGATGCTGCATAGGCCCCCTATAGATCCATGGAATGAGTCGCTTACAAAGAAATGGAGTGCGGCTTCCCAATCCATGTGGCATCAGGTCCTCACACAGAATGTGGCAGATATAGAAACATAGAAAAGAGGACCAGGAGTAGGTAATTCCACCCTTCGAGCCTGCTCCACCATTCAATATGATCGTGGCTGATCCTTTATCTCAACGCCATACTCCCGCACTCTCCCCATACCCCTTGATACTTTTGGAGCCAAGAAATCTATCTATTTCCTTCTTAAATATATTCAGTGCCTTGGCCTCCACAGCCTTCTGTGGTAGAGAATTCCATAGGTTCACCACCCTCTGAGCGAGGAAGTTTCTCCTCCTCAGAGTCCTAAATGGTCAACCCCATATCCTGAGACTGTGATCCCTTCTTCTAGACCCCCCCAGCCAGAGGAAATATCATCCCTGCATCCAGTCTGCCCAGCCGTGTCAGAGTTTTATATGTTTCAATGAGATCCCCTCTCATTCTTCTAAACTCCAGTGTATACAGGCCTAGTCAGCCCAGTCTCTCTTCATACAACAATCCTGCCATCCCAGGAATCAGGCTGGTGAACCTTCATTGCACTCCCTCTATGGCAAGTAAATCCTTTCTTAGATAAGGGAACCAAAACTGCACACAATACTCCAGGTGTGGTTTCACCAAGGCCCTGTACAGCATCAGTAAGACATCATTGTTCCTGTACTCAAGTCCTCTCACAATTAAGGCCAATATACCATTTGCCTTCTTAACTGCTTGTTGCACCTGCATGCTTGCTTTCAGTGATTGGTATACAAGGACACCCAGGTCCCTTTGTTTATCAATATTTCCCAATCTATCACTGTTTAAATAATACTCTGCCATTTTGTTTTTCTTACCAAAATGGATAACTTCACACTTATCCATATTATACTGCATCTGCTATATATTTGCCCACTCACCCAACCTGTCTAAATTGCCTTGAAGCCTCTTAACACCCTCCTCACTGCTCACATTCCGACCAAGTTTCATGTCATCAGCATATTTGGAAATCTGGCATTTGATTCCCTCAACCAAATCATTGGTATATACTGTGAATAGCTGGGGCCCAAGCAATGATCCCTGTGGTACCCCACTAGTCGCCGCCTGCAACTCCGAAAAAAACCCATTTATTCATACTCTCTGTTTCCTGTGTGCTAACCAATCTTCAATCCATGTCAATATATTACCCCCAATCCCATATGCCACCACATCTCTTGACAATGTAGACACTGCAGCACTGTCTCTCGTTCATCTCCAAATAGGAGAGGTGTCTTTGGCATACCCTTGGTTGCACCAGTCACCTCCATAGGATGAGTCTGACCTCCTCAGCCTGGGGCACCCTTGGACCATGCACCTTAGGCAGGGGTCCTCTCTAAGCTGTGCTTGACAGCGACAGGCTCTTCTTCTTCTCTTCAATCTGAGCACTGCCATCAAGTAGACAGCATTGACCGCAGCCTTCGTTCTGCAATCTTCCTTCTCCCTGTACATAGAAGATCCAAGAGATGAATGTATCTCACCCAGCAAGGACAGAACTCTCACTTTACGTGCTTTTCCCTGTCCCACCCTTATAGCTGAGGCGTTCCTCACCGATCATAGGTGTGTAAGAAGCCAACCCAACAACCTTACATCTCAGTCCTATAAAGGTTGGAAGAGGGTTGAACACAGCCATGTAATTTTTAAACTGTATTGTTTTATGTTCCCAACATGATGATGCTGCACATCTACTTCCAGGCCAGCTTCGACCATCCCTCTGTCACCAGTCATGTCCCTCTGATCTTCCTAGAATCCCACAATGTGCAGGTAGGCCTCCTCTGGTCACTCTCCAGCTTCCCCAGTAACCCTGGAGCTCATAGTGATTGTTATGGACATTCCTGCCCTCCACCCTGAACCCATCATTCTTGATGTCTCCATGATCCATGTGGACATCGCCCCTCTCCATCTTGAGGCTGTATGCATGATAATATACGCCTTCCCCCACCCCACGAGAGCTTTGAGTACCCCCATTTTTTCAGTTTTCCCCATTTACAGGCTGACCATGACTATTCCATCTACAGCCCAGTACTGAGCCAATCATCCCCAGGACCAATGTGTCTCAGACACTGACCATGCCCTGCACACCATGCTGTGAGCAACCCCCATTGAGTTGACAGGACTTTCCCCTCCTTGGACTGGAACTACGCTGTGCATGCCATGCATAGTTCTGTAACATGGCCCACTAAACCCCAGGACCGCTTTTAATCTCTCACCCCAACAATGTGATCCACAGAGACCAAGGACTATGACGGAAAGACACTCATTCTCCATTCTTCCTTCAGAACTAACCCCCTCCCCCCAGTTTTGGGTCTACGTGAATCGCGTCCCTCTTGTGCTACACTAACACCAGCACCCCCCCGCCCTTCTCCCAGTGTGGAGTAGGCATGAACCTCCTCCCCCTCAAGCCATACTCACCCCTCTCCTGAATCTGTGTGCACCCCTTCCATATCAACCTCCAGCACTCCCAGTCATTCCTCTGCCTGCCATCTCTCCCCATCCCTCCCTTGATCTCTTCACCCTCATGTCTCTGTCTATTCCACCCCCCACCAACTTCCAGCCATCCCTATGCTGGTCTCTGCTGGTAGATTGCAGCCCTGCCTGCGCCCCGCAACACCCAGTGCAAGCAGCCCTGTCTGTAAACCCCACTTCTCACCTGAGTGAGCAGCTTTGGCAGTGGTGACAAGTCAGAGCAGCGCTGTTGCAGATAGCCTTTCAATGTTGTACACCTCAAAGTCATGAGTGAAGAGAAGGTGGGCAGGTGCAAGCCACTTATATCTGGTCGTGAATTAGATCGGTCTAGTTTCCCACTGCCTTGGCATGTAATTAGGAGGGAGAAAGTGACTCCGGTGAGTTGCACTTTTAATGAGCATTCATGATATGCTTATGCACGCAAATGGGGTTTCCGACATGGATCAGTGGGTAAGTCGACCGATCATTAAGCTGCTATGAATGTGCTGAGGGGAAAGTTCTGACTTGTTCTCCCACTGGTGGAAATTCAATTTTTGGCCTCCCTCCGAATTTTCTGCTCCCACCCGCCACAATCCCCACCGCTAGCAGGACCGGATAATCCCACCCTCGGTGGGAATATTAGCTGTGAGGAGGACACACAGAGGCTGCAAAGGGTATGGACAGGTGAGTAGGCATCAAGGTTGCAAATGGACTATAATGTGGGCAAGGTGTGAGTTTATTCACTTTAGTAGCATTAATAGGTACAAAGATCTCTAATAAGAAAAAGATGTGAAACTTGTAAATGTTGATGTTCTGGGGGACCTGGGTGTGCTTGTGCAAGGGACACAGAGAGTTAGCATGCAGGCACAGCAAGCAATTAGAAAGGGACAGCAAGAGTATATTTATAATAATTCATATGCTCTCTTTAGCAACCATTCAATTGTCAGCACATCGAATAAAGGAAGCATTCAGCTTTCCCAACACTAAAACTATTTTGGTTGAAGTAGATCAATAATGTTGACATCCCCCTTTGTTATAATTCCAGTTACAGATTATAAAGAATGCTGCATCATTATGCTGAATATGTTGCATCTACTCAATAGCTCTTCTCTCAAGAAGTATCGGTCAGATTCATTTGCACTTGGCCAAATTACGGACACTATACTCCACAATAACAACATTTTGCATTTATATAATGCCTTTCATATAGTGAAACATCCCAAGGTGCTTCCCAGGAGCGTTATCAAACAAAAGCCACAGGAGATATCAGGGCATATGGCATAAGCTTCGTCAAGGAGGTAGGTTTTAAGGAGCATCTTAAAAGCAGAAAGAGAGGTAGAGAGTTTAATAGAGGGAATTCCAAAGCTTCAGGCTGACTTGGGAGCTGTAGGCATTCTTGTCAATGGTCGAGTGATTAAAATCGAGGATGTTCAAGAGGCCAGAATTGAAGGAGCACAAATATCTCTTGTGGAGAAAGAGATAAGGATTTGAAAACAAGTATAAGAATTTTAAAATCAAGGCATTGCTTAACCAGGAGCTAATTTAGGTCAGCAAGCAAAGGTTGTGGATGAATGGAACTTAATATGAGTTAGGATGAGCTTCTAGTTATGGAGAGTGAATTACTCACCTCCTGACTCCCCAATGTCTGTCCACCACCTTCACTATTGCTGGAAGATAAAAATTGGAACTCCCTTCCTAACAGGACAACGTGTATACCTACACCACATGGACTGCAGTGATTCAAGAATGTGCTTCTCCACTCCTTCTCAAGCACAATTAGAGATGGGTGACAAATGCTGGCCATGCCAGTGATGCTCACTTCCCGAGACGGAATTTTTAACAAAAGTCACCATAACTTCAAAAGTGGTTAATTGCCTGCAAATCATTTTACTGCTGAAAATGGAGACATGTTGATGAAGCTTTTCATCTTACCCTGAGGAATGAGTCAATGAATGGCTGTCACTTATTTTGTTTAGCTGAAACAGGCGCAATGCTCTTTTTGTCTGCAAAGAACAGTACCCTGTGTATTAACATATGTAGCTTCCAGTGCACACAAATGCGCCACATTGCGAGACCAACTGACAATTTTAAATTGGTTGTCAGTGTAATTCTTAGCACATTGACGATTATTTAGCAAATGCTGTCCAATCGCAGAATCACATTGTTGGACATTGTGTTTTGAATTTTGCAACACTGGCTGGTTGAGTATGCTCTGTATGCTGCCTGTTGAGAACAGCAGCTGAGGCACGCTGTTTGATACGATCCGCCAGTCTTTGGGGTTTACGGCCTACATATCTAGCATCACACGGGCACTGAAATGCAGGTGTTTGTTAATATGCACTGAGTTCTTTGACCAGCTTGGGCAGAATACTGTTAGCAACTAGGACAGACAGTGATGTTATAGAATTATGCTCAATTTCAACTAGTTACATAGAATTATCTTACAGCACGGAACAAGACCATTCAGACACACCCAGCAAGTTTAGCAACAATGGCATCTCCTCTTTATGAATGCTAGACCTGCAGTCTTTTCCTGAAAAATTTAGTTGCAGAACCATAGTACAGCACACGGCTAAAAGAACAATAGGTGAGACAATATCATAAAATCAAGAGCAGGAGCAACAGGAGGTGGCAACACTAAGCTTGGATTTTAAATTATGTAGATTGTGGGACAAAAATTGAAGGGAAGTAAGGAGCATTGCAGCGTAAGAAGGAAATGGTGCAACAAATATTGGTTTCAATACAATGAGGGAAAGACGATTTGGAGTTTAGAGGGGGCAAAGAAAGGAAAGTTCAGACTAGCAGTGTTGTCACCATTTGTGTTAATGATTTATTGATCCTGCTCTATTGTTTTAATCTGTGCCATTCATTGGGTGAAAGGGGAATGGAGAGAAGATTTACAATCTCCCTTCTACCCCCATAAATTGCACACATTAAAACAACAGTGTAAAAAGAAGAAATCTTTCAGGAAATCTGGAGTGTTGCCATTGTTGGAGAAATAATATTGATTTTTTTTTAAACCAGGAAAGAGAGCAATGGCATGATAAGGATTACAAGTTAGAGAATGACAGTTTCTCAGTAACAGGCTTTTCTAGTGCTTCTATAGTGGCAAGGGACATTTGTAAAATGGCTCTAATACCTTTCTCAAAATCCAATATGGAACAGAAGGAGAGATACTGTTGTATTGTTGTGTTATTCCAAAATTATTTAGGATCTATATTGTAACAGCATACATGTATAGTCAGCATGCCACATTGCTCACAATTGCATTACAGCCAGTGTGGCAAAGCGACAATGTATCGCTCTTCAGCACAGGGTGAGATCTGGAGAAATACACTTGATTTCAGATCTAATATTTGTGCCTAAAAGTGTGATTATTTCAGACATTTTCTATGTTTCTATGTTTCTAGGAACCACAAGACATAACATGTGGGCTGCAGGTGTTTGTGAGTAAAACCCAAGCATTGCATACAAAATAAATGCTGAATTAAATTGAGAAAAATCAACCTGAATTAGTACATGAGAGAAGAAAATCTAAGTGAATCGTGCGAAAACAAAATGGCCATCACTGCAGTAATGAGTGTACAGCTCTAACCCATAATGAATTGGGAGGCTGATGATATCATGGAGGCATTTGAGAAATTTACATATCAGCAATAGGCTATTCAGCAGGGTGGAATCGTCCCAGGTTTGCACTAAGTGCAGTAGTGGGCGGGAACATTTTACCCACTGGCCGCAATGGCAGCTTTTCACACCATCTCGTCCCAAACCCACCACATTAATTATGCAATCCCAGGCAACATGCCGTTTCCATGGAGGGCGGGCTCTCACTCGGCCGGCACGCTATCACCTCACCACTTCACCACGGTGGATGCCATATTTAAAATCCAGCCGCGCACACAACTTTCAGTGCTTCCAGACCACAACTGCTGCACAGGAGACATGGCCCCAAAGGCAAAAATACTGCAGCACCAGGTTTAGTGACGCATCCCTCAAGTACCTTTTGGATGCCGTGAAGGCCCGCTGTGATGTCTTCTATCCCCGCTCTGGATGCAGGAGGGGCAGTGGCATCACCAGTCCAACATGGGAAGTGGTGGTGGTGGTGGTGAGCGCCATTGGCCTGCAAAAGAGGGCAGCTACCCAGTACTACTACAGGATGAATGGTCTCAGCCGTTCCACTAGGGTAACTCTGTCTTCTCATCACCCTCAACTCACACACTCACAAACCCATCACACATCCACAGGAGTCTCATACCTCAAGGGACAACATCACCATCTTTCCCACGCACCCTCACATCTTCATCAGGCTCATATCCTCTCGAGCTTGTGTCCTCATCCCGTCCATGGCTCCGCTCACCACACAAATATTCCACGCAGTACCATATGCCCTACTCACACTCTCTCCATCTGTTTCCATGCAGGAGAAGCCTATTCACATCAGCAGGAAGAGGCCCCGACCGGGGGTGACATGGCCCACATTAGGCCCCTCACTCACTTTGAGGAGCGTGCCATTGAGTTGACTGGTGAGGATGTGGACCCTGCCTGTGTTGACGGGGACATCGGTGGTAAACACCCTCGTGAGGATCCTGCACCACATCATCCCTCTCTCAACACAACTGTAAGCACTCTCTCTCCTGCTTTTGACACTGCTGCCCAAGCACTAATTATCTCTAAAAAAAAAACAAAACCAGAATTACCTGGAAAAACTCAGCAGGTCTGGCAGCATCGGTGGAGAAGAACAAAGTTGACATTTCGAGTCCCTCATGACCCATCAACAGAACTGAGTAAAAATAAGAGGGGTGAAATATAAACTGGTTATATGGTGGGGGCAGGTGGGGGGAGAGAAGTGGGAGCGGCGGGGTGGTGGTTGTAGGGACAAGCAAGCAGTGATAGGAGCAGATAATCAAAAGATGTCACAGACAATAGAAGGTGATGATATTATCTAAAAGAATGTGCTAATTAAGAATGAATGGCAGGACACGCAAGGTACAGCTCTAGTGGGGGTGGGATGAAATAATACTAACAGGGCATAAAAGGTATACATTTAAAAATAATGGAAATAGGTGGGAAAAGAAAAATCTATATAAATTATTGGAAAAAATAAACAGGAGGGTGAAGAAATTAAAAGGGGGTGCAGATTGAGGAGGGAGTTCAAGATCTAAAGTTGTTGAATTCAATATTCAGTCCGGAAGGCTGTAAAGTGCCTAGACGGAAGATGAGGTGTTGTTCCTCCAGTTTGCGTTAAGCTTCACTGGAACAATGCAGCAAGCCAAGGACAGACATGTGGGCATGAGAGCAGGGTGGAGTGTTGAAATGTCAGGCGACAGGGAGGTCTGGGTCATTCTTGCGGAAGACCGAAGGTGTTCTGCAAAGCGGTCACCCAGTCTGCGTTTGGTCTCTCCAATGTAGAGGAGACCGCATTGGGAGCAACGAATGCAGTAGACTAAGTTGAGGGAAATGTAAGTGAAATGCTGCTTCACTTGAAAGGAGTGTTTGGGCCCTTGGATGGTGAGGAGAGAGGAAGTGAAGGGGCAGGTGTTGCATCTTTTGCGTGGGGAGGTGCCGTAGGTGGGGGTTGAGGAGTAGGGGGTGATGGAGGAGTGGTCCAGGTTGTCACGTAGGGAATGATCCCTACGGAATGCCACCAGGGGAGGTGAAGGGAAGATGCGTTTAGTGGTGGCATCATGCTGGAGTTGGCGGAAATGGTGGAGGATGATCCTTTGTATGCAGAACCTGGTGGGGTGATAAGTGAGGACAAGGGGGAACCCTATCATGTTTCTGGGAGGGAGGAGAAGGCATGAGGGCGGATGTGCGGGAGATGGGCCAGACACGGTTGAGGGCCCTGTCAACGACTGTGGGTGGAAAACCTCGGTTAAGGAAGAAGGAGGACATTCAGAGGAACTGTTTTTGAAGGTAGCATCATCAGAACAGATGCGATGGAGGCGAAGGAACTGAGAGAATGGGATGGAGTCCTTACAGGAAGCGGGGTGTGAGGAGTTGTAGTTGAGGTAGCTGTGGGAGTCGGTAGGCTTGTAATGGATATTGTTTGACAGTCTAGAACTTGACCAGAAATTGAGAAAGAGAGGTCAAGGAAGGGAAGGGAAGTGTCAGAGATGGACCTTGTGACAATGATGGTGGGGTGGAGATTGGAAGCAAAATTAATAAATTTTTCCACGTCCTGACGAGAGCATGAAGCAGCACCGAAGTAATCATCGATGTACCGGAGAAAGAGTTGTGGGAGGGGGCCGGAGTAAGACTGGAATAAGGAATGTTCCACATACCCCATAAAGAGACAGGCATAGCTGGGGCCCATGCGGGTATCCATAGCCACATCTTTTATTGGAGGAAGTGAGAGGAGTTAAAGAAGACATTGTTCAGTGTGAGAACAAGTTCAGCCAGACGGAGGAGAGTAGTGGTGGATGGGGATTGTTCGGGCCTCAGTTCGAGGAACGTGCTAAGGGCCCTCAGATCATCCTGGTGGGGATGGAAGTGTAGAGGGATTGGACGTCCATGGTGAAGAGGAGGTGGTTGGGGCCAGGGAACTGGAAATTGTTGATGTGACATAAGGTGTCAGAGGAATCACGGATGTAGGTAGGAAGGGACTGGACAAGGGGAGAGAGAAGGGAGTCAAGATAATGAGAAATGAGTTCCGTGGGGCAGGAACAGGCTGACACCATCAGTCTGCCGGGACAGTCCTGTTTGTGGATTTTGAGTAGGAGGTAGAAGCGGGCCGTCCAAGGTTGGGCAACTATCAGGTTGGAAACTGTCGGAGGAAGATCTCCAGAGGAGATGAGGTCAGTAACAGTTCTGGAAACAATGGCTTGATGTTCAGTGGTGGGGTCATGGTCCAGGGAGAGGTAGGAGGAGGTGTCTGCGAGTTGACGCTCAGCCTCCGTGAGGTAGAGGTCAGTGCGCCAGACAACAACAGCACCACCCTTGTCAGCGGGTTTGATGACAATGTTAGGGTTGGACCTGAGAGAACGGAGTGCAGTAAGTTCAGAGAGAGACAGGTTAGAGGTGAGAGGAGCAGAGAAATTGAGACGACTAATGTCACGCTGACAGTTCTCAATGAAAAGATCAAAAGAAGGTAAGAACCCAGAGAATTATCTCTACTTTAGTTCACAGTAGCTCTGCTAAGCTACACTCACCCTCAGCCAGCCAATCCCTCAGCTCCGTCCACATCCTCACCTTTAGCCAAGAGGACACCTCCTTCGTTGAAGAGCTGGACATGAGCAGCTGGAAGACCATCACAGCACTTACCCACACCCTCCACCAGCGGAGATACATGTGCCTCGGTGGGACCTAGATCCAGAGCAGGCTCAGGTTCACAATCTGGTGGTCACCGCATGGTCACATGCCCGCAGCAGGATGAGGCAGGTTCAGCAGAGACCCCTGGAACTCAGAGGACTGTGAGGTCCCAGTCAGATAACAAACCTCTGGGTTAGGCCTTCTAACCCATCCTGGAGAGTCAGCAGAATGTGGGGGAACATCATGCAGAGCTGCTGGAAGCGCTCAACAGAGTGGCTCATGAGTCAGAGAAGTGTGTCCGTTTGCTCTCTGATGAAGTGTTGCCCACATGTGAGGATGGTGGATGCCATGGAGACCTTGTTCTAGCAGAATGAGGAGATGTGCGCAGACCTGCACTCTATTGCAGCAGCCATGGGTGAGTTCCTGCAGTGGTAACACGAGAGGAAATCGGTAGTTTTCTGAAGGCACTAGCAAAGAGGACAAAGTCAACAAAAGGATCCTTTTGTGAGCTGGAGAGAAAGGGTTCAATCTTTTCAATAGCTGGAGAAGAGGAAGGAAGGATGGTAGTAAAAACCCCCAGACAAGGTTTTTGAGGAGTGCAGCTTGCATCTTCAGGCAAAGTCAAACCATCAGATCCACCATATGAACTTCAAAGCCTAAGGCGGGAACCAGGTGAGCTTGTTGATAATTTCTTAATGAGAATGAGAAATGTGGCCAGCATGTAAATTCAAGGATAATGGATGAAAGGCTGGTAGGTCAGTTCACCTGGGCTTCTGCATAATGCATAGAATGTACAAAAGGCTCTGATGGGAGAAGACAAGTTCACAACATCCCAGGCTGTTGGCACTGCCAAAGCACATGAAGCCACAAGAAGACAGGTGAAGATGCTGGCTACTCAAACAGTCAACCTTCAGTTAAGTCAATGGAAATGTAGGAGAATGGATGCAGTGACAGCAAGTAAAGAATGCACACCAGACAGAGAGAATGATATGCAAGAGTTGTGGTTGACCACGAGTTCACGGACCATAAGGAAATGTCCTGCATACGGATCAAACTGTAGAGCTTGTGGAAAGCCCAATCACTGGGAAAAGATGTGCAGGACAAAGAAAGAAGATGACAAAGGAGTTAAGAGATAGAGCAACAGAGTGAGAGAGAAGGAAAATAAATCAAAACGTTTACACCCTGGAAGATGACAGTGGGTTTGAGGATGCAATAGACATAGCAACCATACAATATCTTCATGAAATGTCTGGATGCGACAGTTCCCAGAGAAAAGAAATTCACACAATCATTCAGATCAGGAAGAAGGTGAGAAATTAGCCACAACCATAAATATGAAGTTAAAGCTTGATACCAGAGCAGAGAGTAACATCATCCTGCTCAGGCTATACCAGAAGATCTTTCCTGAAAATTTGAAAGAAAATTGAAAGAGCTTGCTCTGCAACCAAGCAATTACATGCTAATGGCATACAAGGGAACTGAGATTTGACCTAAATCAGAGGGACATACAAAGGAAAAGACGTTAACTGCATGTTCTACGCCACTGAAACAGATGGTTCTGCTACCTCGGGGTTGAGCAGTTGTGGAGAGCACAGAATTGTTATGGCACAGAAGGAGGCCATTCAGCTCATTGTGTCTGCATCGGCTTGCCATATGAACAATTTACAGTGCCATTCTCCGGCCTTCTCCTTTTATCTTGCACATTTTGTCTTTTCAAATAATGGTCTAGTTCACTTTTGAATGCCTCAGTTGAACCTGCCTCGACACACTCTCAGGCAGTGCATTCCAGACTTAATCACTTGCTGCATGAAAATGTTTTTTCTCATATCGCTTTTGCTTCTTTTTCCAATTACTTTAAGTCTGTGCCCTCCCATTCCTAATCATTTCACAAGTGGGAACAGCTTATCCCCATCTACTCTGTCCAGTCCCCTCATGATTCTGAATACCTCTATCAAATGTCCTCTCAGTCTTCTTTTCTCCAAGGAAAACAGTCTCAACTTCTCCAATCTACCTTTATAACTGAAGTTCCTCATCCCTGGGACCATCCTTGTGAATATGTTCTGCACACTCTCCAATTCCTTCACATCTTTTCTAAAGAGGCCAAACTAGTGTCTTATACAATCTTAACATAGCCTCCTTACTCTTGTACTCTATGCTCCTATTAATAAAGCCAATTATACTGTGTGCTTTTTTTATCCACTCTTTCAACCTGTCCTGCCACCTGCAATGACTTATGCACATATACACCCAAGTCCCTCTGCTCCTGCACCCCTTTAGAATTGTAGCCTTTTTTTTCATATTGTCTCTCCATGTCCTTCCTATGAAAATGAATCATTTCATAATTCTCCGCATTGAGCTTCATCTGCCACCTGTCTGCCCACTCCACCAACTTGTCTATGACCTCTTGAAGTTCTAGACTGCCCTCCTCACAGTTCACAATGCTTCCAAGTCTCATATCATCCCCAAATTTTGAAACTGTGCCCTGTACATGAAAGTCTAGGTCATTAATATATATTAGGAAAAGCAAGGGTCCCAACACAGACCCCTGGTGAACTCCATTACAAATCTTCCTCTAGACCAAAAAACATCCAAATATGAAATGAAGGAGGCTGCACTAAGGATTGAATGTACACCCATTGAAAAGCATCCTCCAATCAGAAGCAAGAAAAATCTGGTACTGAAGTATCCAGAGTGTTTTGATGATACCGTTAGATGCTTTGAAGATTTTGAATATCACATCACTATTGATCCAGAGAAGAAACCAGTGATTCATTCCCCCATGGTAAAGTACCAATAGAACTAAATGGAAAGCTTGAAGGAGAATGCCAGGAGATGGAAGCAAAGAAAGTGATTGCTAGAGTCACAGCGCCTACAGATTTGCGTAAATTCCATCATTGTGAGAGAGAAGCCAAATAGATGGCTATAAATTTGCCTGAATCCCAAAGATCTTAATCAAGCCATAAAGAGGGATCACTACCCTATTCCAACACAAGAAGATATCACACCAGCACTGGCAGGTGCAAAGGCTTTCAGCATGCTTGATGCCAGAAATGGCTATTGGAATGTGAAGCTTGACGAGGAATCTTCATTGTTAGCTATATTCAACGTACCCTTTGGTTGGTACAAATCTGCATCTATCTTTTGAAAGTAGATGAGACATACCAAGGATATAAAGGAGCAGTTGGCATAGCTGATGATGTCCATGTCTAAGGTGTAGATGAAAAAGACCATGACAGCCAAATAAATGAAGCCATGGAGAGAACCGGGAAAGCTGGGATTGAGCTAGAGGCAGAAAAATGCATTGTAAAGATGTCAGTTTGCCAGGTTTTCAGACTGGTGCACATGCCTGACAGATTCAAGCTGAGTCCTGAAAATGTCACAGTCATCTCTGAGATGGAAGCTCTAAAAGGCAAGGAAGAGTTGCAAATTTTCCCTGGGTTGATCCAGTACATGAGTCTTTCACACCTCACATGTCAGAACACACAGCAAACCCATGAAAGCTAATGAGAGAAGATGCTGAGTACCAGTGGTCAGAGTTACATGAGAGGAATTTCAGCAAACTCAAAGAGCAGTATGCAAGATAGCAAGTCTGTCATACCACAACAGAGAGAATCTATAATTCTGCAAGTAGTTGCTTCTACAAAAGCACAATACAAGAAGGAAAACCAACAGAATTCACATCCAAAGCTCTAACATTAGCTGAGACCAGATATGCAAACATAAAAAGAGAGCTTTTAAAAATTCCATACATTTCTCTATGGGAGAAAGTTCACTGTGGAGAGTGATCATCGTCCATTGGAGCAGATCAACAAGACAAATCTGTGTTGAGCTCTAGCAACACTGCAGAGGTTATTTTTGAGACTTCAGTGTTACAATTTCACTCTGACATACAAACCAGGAAGAGAAATGATGCTGCTAGATGCCCTATCTCAGTTATCGCCGAAGGAGAAATATGACATAAAAGGTCTAGGTGTTAAAGGTCCATCACCTCATGAACATAACATCACCAAAACTGAGTCAAATTAGAACCGAGACCGGCAAAGACAAAGAGTTACAGATGCTCTCTCATCAAATGACCCAGTGATGGCCTGATAAGATACAGCAAACACAACCAACAATATGAGTACTGATCTATCAGAGATGACACTTCACCACGGCATACAGTGGGAGCCGATTTCTTCACACATAACCAAGAATGGTATCTCATATTAGCAGGCTATTACCCAAAGTTCCCATTCATCAGGAAGATGAAAGATTCAAGAGCTACAACAAATACCACAGCACTACAAATTTTGTTTGCTGAGCAAGGGATTCCTGAAAGAATAATACGTGCGAATGGAAGTCAATTCACCACCAGTTTAAGCATTTGCTGAACAGTATGGGTTCAACATCATCATCACATCTCCACATTGTCCAAGGGGACAGGGTTTTAGAAAGACACGTCCAGACTGTCAAGAGAATGTTCATGAAGTGCCAAAGGACAAAGGAGGATCCAAAACTTGCCTTATTGTCACTCCGACCTACACCTCTCAAGGCTGACATGAAATCACCTGCAAAGTTGAAAGCACAAGACAACATTGCCAAGTAAAATACATCCTCCGAATGGCCAGGAGGAAGAAAGACAATAACTGATTGATACACAGGTATAAGGAGGTCAAACCTTCAACAAGCATACTAAATTCTTGCCTGAGTTATTGTAAGGGCCAACTGTAACATTTTCGAGTACAAACACATTTCCATCTGTTCCTATTCAGATGAAGTTACATTGTTTCATAGTTTGCCATTGTGAGATTTGAACTCTTGATCTTGGGGTTACAAGCCCAGTACCATAACCACTTGGCTATTTAGGCCAACTGTACATGTACAGGATCCAATCCTGAAAACCTAGAACCCTGGAAAATTTGTTGGTGAAGCTGGGATTCCAAAATCTTACGCCATCGAGGTTAAAACCAGTAAACAGATAAAAAGAAACTGAGTCCATATTTGACCTACGCCTGAGCTAGTGAAGTCGAAAAAGATCAGCAGCAACATTACTAACAGCTGAGACAAGATCAACAGCACCAACAAGCTACACATCAGCAAGCACAACTCCTACACTAGGAGCAACATGCAGAACATCGCCAGAAAACTGTGCCAACTCATCAATGGAGCAATGAGTACCAATTTATTGTTAATGCCAGAACTTTGTTGCCCATCTCTAATTGCCCTTGAACTGAGTAGCTTGCTGGGCCATTTCAGGGGGGAGTTAAGAGTCAAGCACATTGCTATGGATCTGGAGACACATGCAGGCCAGACTGGGTAAGGATGGCAGATTTTCTTCCCTGGTCAACCAGGTGGGATTTTACAAAAATTTATGATAGTTTTGGCACCATTACTGAGACTAGCTTTCTCTTAATCATTTGAATTTATTAATCGGTGTTCACAAGTGAGAGGGACGACATGGGTATGGAAATCAGGCAGAAGGAATGTGATGTAATTAAAGAAATTAGCATAGAAAGGGGGGAGGTTCTAAGTGGTCTTGCAGGCTTAAAAATATATAAATCTCCAGGCCCAGATGAAATGTATCCCAGGCTGTTGAGTAAGGCAAGGAAGGAGATGGCAGGGATGCTGGCAATAATTTTCAATACCTCTCTGGCCACAGGAGAGGTGCCAGAGGACTGGAGGACAGCCAATGTGGTATTGTTATTCAAGAAGTGAGGAAGGAATAAACCAGGGAATGACAGTCCAGTCAGTCTAACCTCAGTGGTGGGGAAACAATTGGAAGTAATTCTGAAGGGATAGAATCAATCTACACAAGGAGTGGCAGGGATTAATTAAGGATAGTCAGCATGGTTTTGTTAAGGGGATGTTATGCCTGACCAGTTTGATTGAATTTTTCGAAGAGGTGACCAGGTGTGTAGCTGAGGGCAATGCGTTTGATGTAGTCTACTTGGACTTCAGCAAGGCTTTTGATAAGGTCCCGCATGGGAGACTGATAACAAAGGCAAGAACCTATGGGATCCAAGGCAATTTGGCAAATTGGATCCAGAAATGGCTGAGTGGCAGGAAGCAGAGGGTGATGGTCGAGGGATGATTTTGTGACTGGATAACTGTGTCCAGTGGGGTTCCACAAAGATCGGTTTTGGATCCCTGGGTGTTTGTGGTATATATAAACGATTTAGACTTGAATGTAGGAGGGTTGATCAATAAGTTTGTGGATGACACGTAAATTGGTGGGGTGGTAAATAGTGTGGAGGATAGCCTTAGATCACAGGAGGATATAGACGGGTTGGTCAGGTGGGCTGATCAGGGGCAAATGGAATTTAATCTGGATAAGTGTGAGGTGATGCACTTGGGCAGGACAATCAAGGCACGGGAATACACGATGGATGGTAAGAACTTGAGAGTACTGAGGATCAGAGGGACCTTGGTGTGCATGTCCACCAGTCCCTTAAGGTAGCGGGACAGGTAGATAAAGTGGTTAAGAAGGCAAATGGGATACTTGCCTTTATTAGCCGAGGCATAGAATGTAAAAGCAGGGAGGTATTGCTGGAACTGTATGAAACACTGGTTAGGCCACAGCTAGAGTATTGGAATCCGCATTATAGGAAGGATGTGATTGCACTTGAGAGACTGCAGAGAAGATTTACCAGGATGTTGCCTAGGCTGGAGAGTTTTAGTTATGAGGAGAGATTGGATAGACTGGGGTTATTTTCCTTGAAGTAGAGGAGTTTGAGGGGGGACGTGATTAAAGTGTATATAATTATGAGGGACATAGATAGTGTAGACAGGATGGAACTTTTCCCCTTGGTGGACGGATCAGTAACCAGAGGGCATAGATTTAAGGTAAGGGGCAGGAGGATTAGAGCGGATGTGAGGAAGAATTTTTTCACCCAGAGGGTGGTGGGAATCTGGAACTCACTGCCTGAAAGGGTGGTAGAGGCAGAAACCCTCATAGCATTTAAGAAGTATTTGCATGTGCACTTGCGATGCCATGGCTATGGGGCTGGTGCGGGAAAATGGGATTATAATAGTTAGGTACATGTTTGACTGGTGCAGACCCACAGAATCACAGATTCATACGGTGCAGAAGAGGCCATTCGGCCCATCGGGTCTGCACCGATACGTGAAGAACACCTGACCTACCTACCTAATCCCATTTACCAGCACTTGGCCCATAGTCTTGAATGTTATGACATGCCAAGTACTTATCCAGGTACTTTTTAAAGGATGTGAGGCAACCTGCCTCCACCACCCTCTCAAGCAACGCATTCCAGACCGTCAACACTCTCTGGGTAAAAAGGTTTTTCCTCACATCCCCCCTAAACCTCTTGCCCCTCACCTTGAACTTGTAACCCCTCATGACTGACCCTTCAACTAAGGGGAACAGCTGTTCCCCATCCACCCTGTCCCTACCCCTCATAATCTTGTACACATTGATCAGGTCGCCCCTCAGTCTTCTCCGCTCCAACTAAAACAACTCAAGTCTATCCAACCTCTCTTCATAATTTAAATGTTTCATCCCAGGCAACACCCCTGGTGAATCTCCTCTGCACCCTCTCTAGTGCAATCACATCTTTCCTATAACGTGGCGACCAGAACTGCACACAATACTCCAGCTGTGGCCTCACCAAGGTTCTATACAACTCCAACATAATCTTCCTACTTTTGTAATCTATGCCTTGATTGATAAAGGCAAGTGTCCCATATGCCTTTTTCACCACTCCATCAACATGCCCCTCTGCCTTCAGAGATCTATGGACAGACACGCCAAAGTCCCTTTGTTCCTCAGAACTTCCTAGTGTCATGCCGTTCATTGAATACTTCCTTGTCAAATTACTCCTTCCAAAGTATCACCTCACACTTTTCAGGGTTAAATTCCACCTGCCACTTATCTGCCCATTTGACCATCCCGTCTATATCTTCCTGTAGCCCAAGACACTCAACCTCACTGTTAACCATCCGGTCAATCTTTGTGTCATCCGCAAACTTACTAATCCTATCCCCCACAGAGTCATCTATGTCGTTTATATAAATGATAAATAATAGGGGACCCAGCACAGATCCCTGTGGTACGCCACTGGACACTGGCTTCCAGTCACTAAAGCATCCTTCTGTCATCACCCTATGTCTCCTACAACTTAGCCAATTTTGAATCCACCTTATCAAATTACCCTGTGTCCCATGTGCATTTGCCTTATTTATAAGTCTCCCATGTGGGACCTTGTCAAAGGCTTTGCTGAAATCCATATAAACTACATCAACTGCACTACCCTTATCTAAACATCTGGTCACCTCCTCAAAAAATTCAATCATATTTGTTAGACATGACTTCCCTCTGACAAAGCCATGCTGACTATCCCTGGTCAAACCTTGCCTCTCCAAGTGGAGATAGATTCTCTCCTTCAGAATTTTCTCCAATAGTTTCCCTACCATTGACGTAAGATTCACCGGTCTGTTGTTCCCTGGCTTATCGCTACAACCCTTCTTAAATAGCGGAACCACATTAGCTGTTCTCCAGTCCTCTGGCACCTCCCTCATGTCCAGAGAGGAATTAAAAATTTGGTCAGAGCCCCTGTGATCTCCTCCCTTGCCTCCCTCAGCAGTCTGCGACACAAATCATCCAGACCTGGAGATTTGTCCACTTTTAAGCCTGTCAGCATACCAATATCTTGTCACTCCCTATATCACTTTGCTCAAGAACCTCGCAGTCTCTCTCCCCGAGTTCCATACCTTCATCCTCATTCTCTTGGGTGAAGACAGATGTGAAGTATTCGTTCAACACTCCACCGATGTCCTCTAGCTCCACCCATAGATTGCTCCCTTGGTCCCTAATGGGCCCTTCTCTTTCCTTGGTTATCCTCTTCCCATTGAAATACTTATAGAATATTTTGGCATTTTCTCTACTTTCACCAACCAGAGCTTTCTCATATCCCCTCTTTGCTCTCTGAATTCCATTCTCATAAGACATCGAAGCAGAAATTAGGCCATTCTTCCCATCGAGTCTGCTCCACTATTTAATCATGGATGATAAGTTTCTCAACCCCATTCTCCTGCCTTCTCCACATAACCTTTGATCCCCTTACCAATCAAGAACCTGTCTATCTCGGTCTTAAATATACTCAATGACCTGGCCTCCAAAGCCTTCTGTGGCAATAAATTCTATAGATTCATCACTCTGACTAAAGAAGTTTCTCCTCATTTCTGTTCTAAAAGGTCTTCTCTTTACTCTGAGGTCGTGCCCTCGGGTCCTAGTCTCTCCTACTAATGGAAACATCTTCCCCATGTCCACTCTATCCAGGCCTTTCAGTGTTCTGTAAGTTTCAATCAGATCCCCCATCATTCTTCTAAACTCCATCAAGTATAGACCCAGAGTCCTCAAACATTCCTCATATATTAAGCCTTTCATTCCTGGGATCATTCTCGTGAACCTCCTATGGACCCTCTCCAGGGCCAGAACATCCTTCCTGAGATACGGGGCCCAAAATTGCTCACAATATTCTAAATGTGGTCTGACCAGAGCCTTATAAAGTCTCAGCAGCACATCCCTGCTTTTATATTCTAGGTATTCTAGTCCCCTCGAAATAAATGCCAACATTGCTTTTGCCTTCCTAACTACCGCATCAACTTGCAAGTTAACCTTAAGAATATCCTGGACTAGGACTCCCAAGTCCCTTTGCACTCCAGATTTCTGAATTCTCTCCCCATTTAGAAAATAGTCTATGCCTCTATTCTTCCTACCAAAGTGCATGACCTCACACTTCCCCACATTGTATTCCATTTGCTACTTCTTTGCCCATTCTCCTAACCAGTCCAAATCCTTCTGCAGCCTCCCCTGTCCCTCCACCTATCTTTGTATCATCTGCAAACTTAGCCAGAATGCCCTCAGTTCCTTCATCTAGATCATTAATGTATAAAGTGAAAAGTTGTGGTCCCAACACTGACCCCTGCGGAACTCCACTAGTCACCGGCCGCCATCCTGAGAAAGACCCCCTTATCCCCACTCTCTGCCTCCTGCCAGACAGCCAATCTTCTATCCATGCTAGTACCTTGCCTCTAACACCATGGGCTCTTATCTTACTGAGCAGCCTCCTGTGCGGCACCTTGTCAAAGGCCTTCTGGAAGTCCAAGTGGATAACGTCCATTGGCTCTCCTTTGTCTAACCTACTTCCTCAAAGAATTCTGACAGATTTGTCAGGCATGACCTCCCCTTGATGAAACCATGCTGACTTTGCCCTATTTTACCATGCACTTCCAAGTATTCTGAAATCTCATCCTTAATAATGGACTCTAAAATCTTACCAACGACTGAGGTCAGGCTAATCGGCCTGTAATTTCCCGTCTTTTGCCCCACTCCCTTCTTAAATAAGGGGGTTACATTAGCAATTTTCCAGTCCTCTGGGACCCTCCCTGACTCCAGTGATTCCTGAAAGATCACCACTAACGCCTCCACTAACTCTTCAGCTATCTACTTCAGAACTCTGGGGTGTAATCCATCTGGTCCAGGTGATTTATCCACCTTCAGACCTTTCAGTGTTCCTAGCACCTTCTCCTTGGTAATGGCCACCATACTCACCTCTGCCCCTTGACACTCTTGAACTCTGGGGATGTTACTCATGTCTCCCACCATGAAGACTGACGCAAAGTACCTATTCAGTTCCTCCGCCATTTCTTTGTTTCCTACTACTACCACTACTAATATAATTACCCTATTGTTATTGTTTTTACACACCTCCTCAAATTGTACACATATTTGCTCCCCAATTTCCTGCTGACTATCTGGGGGCCTATAATAAACACCTAATAATGTGGCCACCCCTTTTTTATTCCTAAGCTCTACCCATAAAGCTTCATTCGATGCCCCCTCCAAGATATCATCTCTCCTTACTGCAGTAACTGACTTCTTAACTAATAATGCAATGCCTCCTCCTCTTTTACCCCCTCCCCTATCTCTCCTGAAGATTCTATACCTGGAATGTTGAGCTGCCAATCCTGCTGCTCCCTCAACCACGTCTCAGTGATGGCTACTATATCACAATTCCACATGTCAATCCTCACCCTTATCTCATCCGTTTTACCTGTTATACTCCTGGCATTAAAGTAGAGGCCATCCAGCCTTGCCTTACTCCCTTGAAACTTAATACAGCTATACTTCCTCTGTCTTGATTGTTTTACTGTATTATGATATTATTATACCCTATTCTGCTAACATTCTGTGTCCCCTCCCCCTGCTGAATTAGTTTAAACTCCTCCTAACAGCAGAAGCAAAGCCATCCGCAAGGATGTTAGTCCCGCTTTGGTTCAGATGTAGACCATCCCGCTTGTACAGGCCCCACATTCCCCAGAAACAGTCCCAGTGATCCAGGAATCTAAACCTTCCCTCCTGCACCAACTCTTAAGCCACATATTCATCTGCGTTATTCTACTATTTCTGTGCTCGCTAGCATGTGGTAATGGGAGTAATCCAGAGATTACAACCCGAGAGGTACTGCTTTTCAGTCTAATACCTAACTCCTTGAATTCTTGATGCAAGACCTCAACCCTCTTTCTACCTATGTCATTGGTACCAACATGTATCACCCTCCCCTTCAGGATGCCCTGCAGCCGTTCAGTGACTTCCCGGACCCTGGCACCAGGGAGGCAACACACCATCCTGGAGTCACATTGATGGCCACAGTAGCGCCTATCTGTTTCCCCGACTATAGAATCCATTATTACTATTGCTCTTCCTCTCTTCCTCCCCTCCTGTACAGACAGGCTGCTTGTGGTGCCAGAAGCTTGGCTCTGTCTACACTCCCTGGAGGAATCAGTGCCCTCATCAGCCTCCAAAATGGAATACTGATTTGCGAGCAGGACCCGAGGGGACTCCTGAACTACTTGCCTGTTTCTGTTGGACTGTTTGGTGGTCATCCATTTCCTTCTTTTCTCAAGTCCCTTCAGCTGCAGTGTGACCACCTCTCTAAACGTGCTATCCACGATATTCTCAGACTCACGGATGCTCCATAGTGTCCCCAGCCGCTGTTCCAGATCTGAAACCTGAGCTTCCAGGAGCTGCAGCTGCACACATGCTGGTCCCAGGCACTGGAAATGTTCCTGGCTTCCCACATGGAGCACGAGGAGCACACCACAGCTTTGGGCTCTCCTGCCATGACTTATCCCTTCAAATTAAACCTTTCAAATCAATTGCTCTAGGGCTCTTCTTTCCTGATCCTCATTACGACAGAATATACAAAATATAAACCACAAAAATACCTTAAACAATAAGCGATAAAAGTAGTAAATACTTACCCGATCTTACCCACTACTTACCAGTCATTCCTCTCCCTTGTAGCCTCTACTGTTGCAGCAGGGCAAGACCATTCTCTGAAGATTTAAGAAGTTGGATAGCAAGGAAAAAATGCAAAGAACACCTCTTCCCTCTGCACCAATACCCACACTCACTCTGGCTGGGTCTCACTCAGGATGAGGTCTCTCCCCTGCTCATGTGCAAGCACACTTGATGGGCCAAAGGGCCTTTTTCTGTGCTGCAGACCTCTTTGACTCTATGACTCTAATTAATCCAATATAAATTGGGATTTTCACCAGGTCCCCAGAGCATTAGCCTGAGTATCTGGGTTACTAGTCTAATGCCATTACCACTATGTGACCATCTCTCCCCATAGTCCGTGAGATGGAAGCACAACATCCTGCCACCTAAGCAATACCATGAATAACTCTTCAGAGATTAGGAAATAAGGTATAAAAGATCTTTAAGCTGTTCAGTATAAAAGTCGATTGTTAATCTTCTTTAATTGAAACATAATATAAAAAAGTTAATAATTGGAGCATTTATAATGATATATAGCAGAATTTTTTTTAAGAAAGTGAGATATTATGATGATAGTGGGTAGTCCCTCAAAACAAGCAGGACACTTGCCACAGAGCGCAGCCCATGGCAAGTATCCTGCACATGGAGTCTTTCAACAAGGGGAGGCTGTTGCACTGCAGCTACCACATGATTCTGGCCATCCAAGAGACTCTCCTACTCTTACCGCCTGCCATGCATGTGTTAGAAGGGCTTACATGTTGGTACTCAACCCTGGTTAGCCAGGTTATGAATGCGCCTTTTGTGGCCATCAACTCCTGGATGGGACTTGAACTCAGGGCCAAGCACACTACTCTCTTCACCACAAGACTTCCTACATTGCTAGATTCTTCTAAAAATGATTTTGGAACTACATTGCAATGTGTAGGTATACATGTATAGTCAGAGTGCCATGTCACTCACAATTGCATTACAGCCAGTGTACCAAAACAACAATTCATCATTCAACAGCATATGGTGAGATCTGGAGAAATACCATTGATCTAAACCCAATATTTGTGCCCAAAAGTGTGATTATTTCAGACATCTAGGAACCAAAGACATAACACTCTATGGAAGACTTTACAAATGCATGCCCCAGTAAGCAGCCTGACCAATCAGAAGTTCACATCCTCATTTTCCACCTATAATGGCAAGACAATCATGAAGGGATGTGTCCGTGAGTTCCTAAGTGGGAGGATGACTAGGCCTGTAGTGTGCAATTTTGTAAAATTCACCCCTCTGTTTAGTGAGATTTTTGGCAACTTTTTAAAATTCATTCATGGGACGTGGGTGTTGCTGGCTAGGCCAACACTTATTGCTCATCCCTAATTGCCCTTGAGAAGGTGGTGGTGAGCTGCCTTCTTGAACTGCTGCAGCCTGTGTGGTGTAGGTACACCCACAGTACGGTTAAGCAGGGAGTTCCAGGATTTTGACATAGCAACAATGAATGAATGGCGATATATTTCCAGGTTAGGACGGTGAGTGGCTTGGAGGGGAACTTCCAGGTGGTGGTGTTCCTATGCGTTTGCTGCTCTTGTCCTTCTAGATGGTAGCAGTCGTGGGTTTGGAAGGGGCAGTCTAAGGAGCCTTGGTGTGTTTCCTCACAGCATCCTGTGGATGTTACACACTGCTGCCACTGTCTATTTGGTGTCAAGCTTCTTAAGTGTTAAAAACAAAAAAACTGCGGATGCTGGAAATCCAAAACAAAAACAGAATTACCTGGAAAAACTCAGCAGGTCTGGCAGCATCGGCGGAGAAGAAAAGAGTTGACGTTTCGAGTCCTCATGACCCTTTGACAGAACTTGCTGCACCCCTAGCCAAGCTGTTCCAGTACAGCTACAACACTGGCATCTACCCAGCTATGTGGAAAATTGCCCAAGTATGTCCTGCCCACGAAAAATAGGATAAACTTAACTCGGCCAATTACCACCACATCAGTCTATTCTCGATTATCAATAAAGTGATTATCAATCAAGTTCTGTCGAAGGGTCATGAGGACTCGAAACGTCAACTCTTTTCTTCTCCGCCGATGCTGCCAGACCTGCTGAGTTTTTCCAGGTAATTCTTCTTAAGTGTTGTTGGAGCTGCACTCATCCAGGCAAGTGGAGAGTATTTCATCACACTCCTGACCTGTGCCTTGTAGATGGTGGACAGGCTTTGGGGAGTCAGGAGATGAGTTACTCGCCACAGGATTCCTAGTCTCTGACCTCCTCGTTGTTCCACTGTATTTATATGACTGGTCCAGTTCAGTTTCTGTCAATGGTAACCCCCAAGATGTTGATAGTTAGAGATTCAGCGATGATAATGCCATTGAATGGTTAGATTCTCTCTTGTTGAAGATGGTCATCAGTTCACATCATGTATACGTGGACATGGTCCTCATGATTTTCCACCTATAATGGCAAGACAATCATGAAGGAATGTGGCCGTGAGTTCCTGAGTGGGAGGATGACTAGGCCCCTTGCCTGTAGTGTGCACTTTTGTGTGGTAGCAGTCGTGGGTTTGGAAGGGGTTGTCTAAGGAGCCTTGGTGTGTTTCTACACAGCATTCTGTGGATGTTACAAACTGTTGTAATGTTACTTGCCACTTGTCAGTCCAAACCTGATATTGTCCAGGTACATTTGGACATAGACTGCTTCAGTATCTGAAGAGACGTGAATGTTGTTGAGCATTGTGCAGTCATCAGCGAACATCCCCACTTCTGACCTTATGATGAATGGAAGGTCATTGATGAAGCAGCTGAAGATGGTCGGGCCAAGGACACTACCCTGAGGAACTCCTGCAGTGATGTCCTAGAACTGAGCTGATTGACCTTGAACAACCACAACCATCTTCCTTTGTGCTAGGTATGACTCCAACCAGTGGAGAGTTTTCCCCCTGATTCCCATTAACTCCAGTTTTACTCAGGCTGCCTGATGTCACATTCGGTCAAATGCAGCCTTGTTGTCAAGAGCAGTCACTATCACCTCACCTCTGGAATTCATCTTTTTTGTCCATGTTTGAACCAAGGCTGTATTGAGGTCAGGAGCTGAGTGACCATGCCAGAAACCAAACTGAGCATCAGTGAGCAGGTTATTGCTAAGCAAGTGCTGCTTGACAGCACTGTTGATGACCGATTCCATCACTTTATTGATAATCGAGAATAGACTGATGTGGTGGTAACTGGCCGAGTTAAGTTTATCCTATTTTTCGTGGGCAGGACATACTTGGGCAATTTTCCACATAGCTGGGTAGATGCCAGTGTTGTAGCTGTACTGGAACAGCTTGGCTAGGGGTGCAGCAAGTTCTGGAACACAAGTCTTCAGTACTATTGCCAGAATATTGTTAGGGCCCATAGCCTTCACAGTATCCAGTGCTTTCAGCCGTTTCTTGATACCACATGGAATGATTCAAATTGGCTGAAGACTGGCATCTGTGAAGCTGGGGACCTCTGGAGGAGGCAGCAATGGATTTGTTTTATACATTCATGGGATGTGGGCTTCGCTGGCACTCCTAACTGAAGAGTGTTGCAACTGTTTCATTTTTGTCTTTTGCACTGATGTGCTAGGCTCCCCTATCATTGAGAATGAGTACATTTGTGGAGCCTCCTCCTCCAGTGAGTTTTTTAATTGTCCAGCACCATTCACAACTGGATGTGGCAGGACTGCAGAGCTTGGATCTGATCCATTGGTTGTGGAATCACTGAACTCTGTCTATCGCTTGCTGCCTATGCCATTTGGTACGCAAATTGTCCTGTGTTGTAGCTTCACCAAGTTGACACCTTATTTTTAGGTATGCCTGGTGCTGCTTCCGGCATGCTCTCCTGCACTCTTCATTGAACCAGGGTTAATACCCAGTCTTGGTGGAAATGATAGAGTGGGCAGGATATGCCAGGCTATGAGCTTACAGGTTGTGGTTAAGTATAATTCTGCTGCTGCTGATGGCCCACAGCACCTATGGTTGCCCAGTCTTGAGTTGCTAAATCTGTTTGAAATCTATCTCAGTTAGCATGCCGGCAGTGCCACACAACATGATTGGAGGACATCTTCAATGTAAAAATGGGACTTCGTTTCCACAAAGACTGTGCGGTGGTCATTCCTACCAAAACTGTCATGGACAAATGCATCTGTGGCAGGCAGATTGGTGAGGATAAGGTGAAGCATGTTTTTCCCTCTTGCTGGTTCCCTCACCACCGGCCATACACCCAGTCTAGCATTTATATCCTTTGGGACTCGGCCAGCTTGGCTGCAGTGGTTCTATCAAGCCACTCTTGGTGATGGACATTGAAGTGACTATTATAAGGTGCAGCTGGTAATATCTGAAGCAGAATTAAAGTATTGCAGTAAAATAATGATAAATAACTCACTCCCATGATGCACTGTAGGATTCTCAAACCATCATGTGATGTTATGCTCACTGCGTTTCTTAAATTGTTTTTGGGATGTATGTGATATGCCTCTCCTTTGTTTCAGTGGGGATATCAAGAATCAACCACAAAATCATATGTAGGCCAGAGCAGGTAGAACTGGCAAGTCCCTGCCTCAAGGACATTGGTGCCCCTGTGGAGTTTGTATATGCTGATTTTTCTTGTGCCTTGCCACAAATAGCCAGGGCTTTTGAATTTAGTTTTCTACCTTGACCTGGTGGGATCTGAGCCTAAACAAACTCTGGGTTGCCAGTCTGCTCCCTATACCACTAGAGTACTGTACCCATTGAGCACAGCAATATATCCTGATTCAAACTTTGTGTTGATATCTTCTCTTACCAATGCCTAGCTTTTCAATTGTTTGCTTTACTAATAATAAGGCCTGTATGTTGCTATAAGTTCAGTATCTATAATCTTTTAAAACATTCACGAAGTGATACTCAAAGTGAGACAAGAGGAGCCTGTCGAAGAGTACCTGTAATCAGTAATAATCCCACTTCGATTTTAACAGTGCCATATTTTTGTGGTTTTTGGCTTAAGTTACATTTTATTGTTTTCCCGTTTATGCTGGAGGTCTCATTTGGACGGAGAAGTTTGGGCTGAGCAATTGAAACTGGGCAGCAGCTCTTTCTTGTGCTTGAATTTTTATTTTTCTGGGAGACACATAATGAAGAATGGTGCAATTCTGTTGCGAGTTTATTCAATTCAGTCAGGAAACTAAAAATCAGGAGCAGAAGTGCTTGATATTTTGAAGTGTTTTTGAATGACTTGTTAGCGTCTGCTGCACTGCTGCAGATCTGTGTAGCTTCTTATGTGCACTTTGGCAGGAGTGACTTGCGTTGCTATGGAAACACAGTTGTAGTTATGAGCAGCGTGCGTGAGCACACTGTAACTTTAAGATTAAGGCAGACCATTGAACGGACTCTCACTAAAATAATAATGGTTGCTATGTTACCAAAAATAGATTTAAAAGCATATATAATAGTGTTCACATAAATTGAACAACTTAAATTGTATACTTTATGATATTTGAACCTCTTAATTCTGATTTTGTTAAAATAAAATAAACTAACATGAATGTTTTAAAAAGATTATAGATACTGAACTAGAGCATAATTTTCACTGATGAGACTCAATGAGCCCTGTCCCTTTTCGCATAGATCAAATTCACCTACCCTCCTCAGCACATCCCTCAATCCCTTCTCTTCAGTGGTGAAATGATTAATATTGGAATGCGCAAGGTCATCATTAGGAGAGTACAGGGATTTTGTAGGGCTAATAGGGTGGGAGGAGGTTACAGGTAAAGAGAAAGGCTATGGAGGGATTTGAAAACAAGGATGCAAATTTTAAAATCGGAATATTGTTGGACCAGGAACCAATGTAGGCCAGCAAGCTATGCGACGGTAGGTGAACGGGGACTTGGCACGAGTCAGGCTATTGGCAGCAAAGTTTTGGATGAGCTCAAGTTTATGGAGGGTGGAAGTTGGGAGCCCAGCCAGCACAGTATTGGAATAGTCAAGCACAGAGGCAACAAAACCATGGATGAGGGTTTCAGCAGCAAATATCTAGATTTCAATACAAAAGCAAAAAACTGCAGATGCTGGAAATTTGAAATAAAAACAGAACTGTTCTACTGGCTGGTCTTTGACCTGTATTGTTAATTCAGTTTCCCTCTCGACAGATGCTGCCAGACCTGCTGAGTATTTCCAGATTTTTGTTTTTAACGTCTAGATTTTAACATCTTCTCTGATTTGTGAAAAGTGTTTGCCTAGATCAATCTTGCCAAATTCTGAACATTTTTAATTAGTTGATTTATTTGCTCAGTGCTTGATACAAAGATATCAGTAAGAATCAAAGTCCGAATGCTGTGAACAGTTCTTTGAATGATGTTGGTCAGGGATGAACACAGGCAGAAGTTTCGGATTCAGAAGCTGAGTAGAATCTCTGTAAGCATAATTGGGGTGACATTCTGTATTATACACTAATAGGGTGGATAGTGCAAGTCTTGCTGCCTTAATTGTAGTCCCTGTGATATACAACTGGCAGGTAGAGTCAGAATAATCCACACTAATCCCCTTCTTCAGGTTTCTCAGGCACCAATAAAGTGTAATCATTAACTTAAGGGTAAGTATTTGTAAGAATTTTATGATTACTTTTGGAATTTTCACTGCCCATGCCAAAAGAGACAAGAATGTAAACTCAGGCGTTAATGATTAATTAAACGGTGCTGTGGTGCTTTTCAGCTCCCCATTGTACGAGCAGTTTGTTTTTAACATTAAATCTCTTATCAGGCATTCAATGGAGAGAGAAAAAAATGTGCATTCTGTTATGACATGTTCTGATAATGCAATTATAACAGTGTTAGATTTAAAGGATTTCTATCACTAAATGGCATTTTTTGGGCTTTCTGGCCTGAAACACTTGCATTCAATGTGTCGAATGAGCTGAATTAAATGAAAATGGCATTTTCTAGTAGTAGGCCTGAATTGAATGGATTTAAGACACAGATCAGCCATGATCTCATTGATTGGTGGAAGAGGATAGAGGGGGTGAATGGGCTACTTCGGTTCCTGTTGCTGTATTTCTATTCATTTCTGGGCACTTCCATCAATTATTCACCGTGCTATAGATTTTCCCCTCAAACATGAGTATTCAAATCTGACTAATAGACTGTTATACATAAGGCTGATGATCCACAGGGCTGAATTTTGCAAGGATGGCTGAAGTCCAGTCGCCGGGGTAAAAATCTTCACCCGGCAGTGGAACCAGGGAAGGCACATTCCTGGTGGTGACCAACTAAATGGCCGCCATCGGGCCTGTCATCCCAATTAAGGATGGCAGTCCACCCGCAAGAGCTGCCGGCCCAATCAGAGGTGGGCATTACTGAAGCTACAGTTGCAGAGAGAGGGCACCTGAATGGCTTGGCACCCTTGAAGTGGGGTAAGTGGGACCTGGGGATGCTGGGTCAGGCAGGCAGGCCCCAATAATTTGGTTGGGGCAGGAGGCGGTGTTTGCAGTGCATTGGTGGCACCATTGCCACCCCCCTGGTAAGCCATGGAGTGCGCAAAAAGTTGACCCACCCCCCCCCCCCCATTTTGGAGCCCACAGGGAAGTCACTAGGTTTCACTGGGCAGGCCCCCCACAAGGAGGCGAGCTGTACAGACACAGGCAAAAATGTCCGCATAAGTGGCTCAATTGGCGTTCCAAACGGTGGCTGATCTTCCAACTTCCCCTCCCCTGGCAAACTTCCATGGTGGCAGGAAGGTGTTGGGCACCCTCTCAGTGCCTTTTGGTGTCATTTTGCTAGCCTTGCCAGCTCCCAGCCCATTGCCAAAGGGGTGGTAAAATTCGAGCCATAGTTCTTCCCACTCACTTCAGGTAAAACATAAATGTAACACAGAGAGCAACACATGACAACAACACATAAATATTAAAATGAGACACTAGGGAGGAAGAAGTAACTGATCCATGAGCAGAGTGTGTGGAAAGATTAGCACTCATAAGTCCTCACCAAGTTTTCCTTTTCATTTCTCTCTTTAAGGAACCCAAAGTAGTAACCAGGCGGCCTGATGCCAAGTGTCTGTCAGTATCACTCTGCAACCGCCATGTAGTGGATATGCTGGAGTAACTATTATTATCTCATCCCTCAGGGGCAGAATTTTGCCCTTGGCGTGCAGAATCTGGGGGTGGGGGGGGCGGGGGCAGGGGCGGTCAGGAAACTGATGGCTGCCCGTGATTGGCAGCGGTCCAAGATTTTACACGGGCGGGCCAATGAAGGCCCGCCCAGCGTGATATGCGAGCGGCAGCGCTACGCGCTGCCTGTACGGGCAGGAGGAAGAGGCCTAGTGCGCAATTCGTGCATGCGCGTGAAAAAGCACTGAATAATCTTCCTGAGGCATGGAGCTGCCTCAGAGAGATGAAGAATATATTCAAAAAATTATTAAACAGCACAAAAAAATTAATGAAACATGTCCCCTCATGTGACTCTGTCACATGTACAGGGACATGTCTTTATTTCATTTGTATTTGATTTTGGAAACCTCATCCCACCCCTGGATGAGGTTTCCAAAAAAATGCAAAGGCCGCTTGGCCTTTTCGCCTGCCAACCAACCGTTAGGTTGAATGGCCGGTGAAAAATTCAGCACAATTGTTAGCTTAATGGCCTTACTAATCCTTTTAATTGTTGGTGGGCACACTGCTGGCTTCGGCACGTGCTGACTGACCGAACTATCGTGCGACTGCACGTTGACGTCGGCACGTTTGGCCAAAACCATCATGTGTCATTTCATGCTTGGTCGGGTCGGGTGCATCCCCACCCTCTGAGCTAAAACTCCTGCCAAGATCCTCACATCTGTTTGGGGAAGGGTTGCCTTCCCTTTGAGCCTTGCCATCGCTGAAGGTAAGGAATTGGACATATCATGTGTCACAAGACATTCCACAGAAAGCTCAAGACCAAAGCACTGTGCCAGCCTCGTGTACAGTGCTGAAGGAAGCTTCCTGGCAGAGGTTGGACCATCTTAGCTGTTGACTTAACTTTCCAATCCAGTAGCTTTCGCAATAATCCAACAATGCAACTGTTGTAGGGCTGGTGTAATCCATGCAGTCAGGTTAAATCCTTTTCATTTAAAGGTACATAAATCAGGCATATAATGAAATATAGGAACATAGGACTCAGGAGAAGTAGGCCATTTGTCCTTCGAGCCTGCTCTGCCATTCAATAAGATCATGGCTGGTCTGGTCATGGTCTCAACTCCACTTTCCTGTCTGCCCCATAACCCTTGACTCCCTTGTCTATCAAAAATCTGTCTAATTCTGCCTTGAATAAATTCAATGACCCTGTCTCTACTGCTCTCTAGGAAAGAGAATCCCAGAGACTAATGACACTCTGAGAGAAAAAAAATTCTCCTCAACTCCGACTTAAATGGTAGACCTCTTGTTCATAAACTGTGTCCCCTATTTAAGTCTCCCTCACAAGAGGAAACATCCTCCAGGTATGCACCCTGTCAAGTCCCCTCAGGATCTTATATGTTTCAATACAATCACCTCTCATTCTTCTAAGCTCCAGTTGATACAAGCACAACCTGTTCAGCTTTTATTCCTAAGATAAGCCCTTCATCTCAGGAATGAGTCAAAAGAAACCTCTCTGGACAGCTTCTAACCCAATTATATCTGTTTCCAAATAAGGAGACCAAGGGCAAAATCATTCCAGTCTTGCACTGTGTGGTAGCTGCCAGGAAAAGAGACATTTTACCCATTGGCTGTAATGGTGGCTTTTCGTGTCATATTGTCCACTACCCGACGTGCCCTGCCTCATTAATAATGCATTCTATGGAAACACGCCGGGTTGCTGGCAGGGCCACCTCTGATTCACCCGCCCCGCCGTCACCTCAGATCTTCAGTAAACCAGGTGCCATATTTAAAGGGTGCCCCTGCACAGAGCTGGCACTCTTCAAGGGATAGGAAGCTGCTGGTAGCTGATGGCTGCCAAAGGGAAAGAAACATGCTGCCCCCAAATTTAGCAACGCCTCCCTCGAGCGCCTACCGGATGCAGTGGAGGCCTGCCGGGTAGTCCTCTAACCCCGCCCTGAGCGAAGGCCAGCAAGCAAGATCACCAATCCGGCATTGGAGGCAGTGGCAGCAGTGGTCAGCGCTCACACCCTGCAAAACAGGGCAGCCACCCAATGCAGGAAGAGGATGAAGGCTGTCATCCATTCCACCAGGATAAGCCACTTTTCTCATCAGTCTCAATTCACACACTCACATCCACAGGGATCTCACGGCTCCAGGGACAACACCACTAACTCACACACACCTTCATAGCTCCATCAGGCTCATATCATCTGGAGTTTGCATCCTCATGCCATCCATGGCTCCGCTCACCACACAAACATTCCACGCAGTGCCATATGTTCTGCTCACACTCTTGCCACTGTTTTCATGCAGGAGAAGCCTGGTCATATCAGCAGGAAGAGGTCCCAGACCAGGGTGGAGTGGCCCACATGAGACCTCTCACTCACTTTGAGGAGTGTACCATTGCTCTGACTGGCGAGGGCATGGACCGTGCCTGCAGCGACGCTGAGGTCGGGGGTGAAAACCCACATGAGGATCCTGCACCACATCATCCTTCTCTCAACACAGCTGTGAGTGCTCTCTCTCTCCTGTTTTTGACTCTGCTACCATATACTAATGATCTTTTCTTTAGTTCACAGGGAGCTCTGCCAAGTGACCGACATCCTCAGCCAGCCAGTCCCTCAGCTCCAACCAGATCCTCATCTCCAACCAAGAGGACACCTCCTCCATTGAAGAGCTGGAAATAAGCCGCATGGAAGACTCGTCACAGCGCTTACCCACACCCTCCACCAGTGGAGAGATACACCTCTCAGTGGGAACTAGATCTGGAGCAGGATCAGGTTCATAATCTGGTGGTCACCGTATAGACACATGTCTAAAGCAGGAGCAATCAGGTTCAGCCGAGTTCACTGAAACTCAAGGACTGCTGGTGAAGAGGCATCTTTGAGGTCCAAGTCCGATGACAAGCCTCTGAGTTTGGCCTTCCAACTCATCCTGGAAAGTTAGCAAAGGTGGGGGAAAATCATGCCGAGCTTTTGAAAGCCCTCAACAGAGTAGAGTGCGAGTCGAAGGAGTGCATCCACCTGCTTTCTGATGAAGTGGTGCCCACATGTACATGTATGGAGGTCTCCATGGGAAGGATGGCGGATGCCATGGAAACCCTGGTCCAGCAGAACGTGACGATGCGCGTAGACCTGTACTCCATTGCGGTTGCCATGGGTGAGTTCCTGCAATAGAAACGTGAGAGGGAAATGGGGCACCACAATGTCCCTCCAGGTGCTTCTTCCCCTCAAGGAATCAGGCCAGGGCTCTCAGGCACCTGAGCAGCAGCTAGACACCCCAGGATCATGCACTCAGGAATTTCAGAAGCTGTCCTCTCCCTCTGTGTCCCCTTTGCTTTTGACTCCCTCAACCTCATCCTCTGTCGTCGCAGAGGGAGCAGCTGGCCCACAAGGACCCATGCCGAAGACATGGAAGGCAACAGGGCCAAAGACTGCGCAGGTTGTCTTCACCCCTCCTGCGGATGTCAGAGCAGCACTTAGAAGTGGTAGACCTAAAAAATTTAAGAATTTCTGATCACAATTGGTTGAACAGGTGAACTAATTTTGTCACTTTATAATCTGAAACTATATTCAATTTAACTGAGTAACGTGTAATGGTGTCTTTCGGCTTCATTTACAGGCTTCACGAGTCTTCCCCCTATATCCCCTCCACCCCGCCACTAGTAGTCAGCTGCACGCAGCCAGACCATGAGTGATTCTGGAGGGAGAACTGTGTGTGTGTGTGTGGCAGGGTCTTTTGGAGCCTCATGCAAGCGCTCTCCCAAGCACACAGAGCCTTCCTCCATCACATTCATCTCAATGTCCCGAGCATTTTCAAAGCCGCCTGCTGGGGTTCTCTTTCAGTTGTCCATCTAAACCGACCTGCATCGCCGCCCACCCATTGAACGCTCTTCCATGCAGCACCTGTTCCTGCCCAAAACGAAGCTCCACTCACTTTCAATTTGAGAAAAATGGTAGTCTCAGCTCACCTATCCTTTCCCTTCCTCAAGTCATTAATGTCCTTTTCCCCATCACTGTTGACCCCCACGGCATCACCTTTCACCACCCTACCATCACCCAACAACCAGGTGAATGTGCACGTTCCCTACCTTCCTGAGAATCCCACCCCCATCCACATTGACTTCCCTGACCTCCCCCTTCCCATCACCACGTGTCTGCCTCCTAGTCCCCACCAACAATGCCCGCCGTCCATTCTACTGCTTTCGTTGCACCCTCACCCTCCCACCCTACTGGCTCCCTCTGCCCACTCTCATACCCACCATTCCCTTTTACCAAGCCACACTCAGTTCACTCCCCAGGAGACAACCATTGACTCCACAGACCCCTCCCTTGCACGTTGACCTGGACATTCCCCTCCCTGCATCCCGCCTCAACCCTTAATGCCTCCCCCACCCTTTTTCCTCCATGCTTACTCCCTCCTCACCTGGTCTCCTTCTGCCATTCAAACCTCCTCTCTCCCCCCCCAGCCTGGACTTCTTCCCCCCTCCAAACTCCTACCCCCACCAAACTCCTTCATCCCCCGTTACACCTACCTCCCCAAGTGCTACATTCTCCCCCATTACACCTACCTACCCTAGTGCCACCTCCTCCCCCATTACACCCTCTTCCTCCTGTACTCCCTTCCCCCTCCCTAGCTCACCCCCCGACACCTTGGTTCCCCCCACTAACCTCAGCCCCACCAGACACCTTAGTTCCCTGCTTCCCAGCCTCACCCACCATCCGCCTCCCCCACCCCCCTCACCACTCTGGTGGTACACCTTCCTCTCCCAGTCAAACAGTCATGCACGAGGACACCCAGATCCCTCTATGCCACCAAGTTTTGCAATCTCGCTCTATTTAAATAGTATGATAGTATGCTGCTTTTCTATTCTTCCTGTCAGAGTGGACAAGTTCACATTTTCCTACATTATACTCCATTTGCCAAATTTTTGCCCACTCACTTAACCTATCTATATCTCTTTGCGGACTCTCTATCTCATTTTGACAATTTGCTTTCCTACCTATCTGCACCATCTGAAAATTTAGCTAGCACACATTCGGTCCCTTCATCCAAGTCATTGACGTAGATTGTAAATATTTGAGGGTCCAACACTGATCCCTATGGCACTCCACTACTTACAGCTTTCCAATCCGAAAATGACTCATTTACCCCTGCTGTCTGTTTTCTGTTAACAATCCAATCCTTTATCCATGCTAATATGTTAACTGCTACACCATATAATCTTATCTTGTTTAGTAACCTTTGATGTGGCACCTTATCAACTGCCTTCTGGAAATCCACCTTGCTTGTTACTTCCTCAAAAACTCTAATAAATTTGTTAACATGATTTCCTTTTCACAAAGCTGTGTTGACTCTGCCTGGTTAAATTATGATTTTTTTAAGTATCTTTCTAGCAATTTCCCTATGACAGATGTTAGGTTAACTGGCCTGTAGTTTTCTGCTTTCTGTCTTCCTCCTTTCTTGAATAAAGGTGTTACATTAGCTATTTTCCAATCCACTGGGACCCTTCCAGTACCTAAGGAATTTTGGAAGATTATAACCAATGCATCAATTATCTCTGCAGCCACCTCTTTTAAGACCCGAGGATGCAGGCAATCTGGTCCTGGGGACTTGTCAGTCTTTAGGTCTAATAGTTTTCCCAGCATCTTTTCCCTAGTGATGGTAATTGTTTTAAGGTCCTCTTGATTGTAAGTTCACCTCTTGGCTTTCAAGAATTTTGGGGAAATTTTTTAAGTGTGCTACAGTGAAGGCAGGCACAAAATATCTGTCCAATGCCTTGTTATCCATTATCAATTCCCCAAGTTCACTCTCTAAAAGAGCAATGCTAAATTTAGTTATTCTTTTCCTATTGAAATACTTGTAGAAACTCATACTCTCTGATTTACTACTCCTAAATTTCTCTTATACTCTGCTTTTGCCCTCTTAATTACTTTTTTACTCATTCTTTCTTTACTGGTTCTTAAAATCTGACCAATCTTCTAACCTACCACTAATCTTTGCAGATTTGTATAGTTTTTTTTTTCAATATGATGCTATCCGTTACTTTCATATTCAGCCACGGATGATGCATCCTTCTCAAAAAGTCTTTCTTTCTCACTGGGTTAAAACTTTGCTGAGAGTTATTTAATAATTCCTTAAAATTCTTCCACTGCACCTCTGCTGTCCTACCTTTTAACCTAATTTCCCAAACTAGGCCTGCTTTCGTACCCTTATAATTACCCTTATTCAGGTTTAAAACACCAGTCTTCGACTCACGCTCCTCCCCTTCAAACGTAACATGAAATCCTATCATGCTAAGATCGCTGTCACCTAGAGACTCATTATCCATGAGGTTATTGATTAATCCTGTCTCATTGCTCATCACCAGATCCAGAATAGCTTGCTCCCTGGTTGGCTCAAGAATATATTGCTCTTAAAAAATTACCCTGAGGTTACTCTATGAACTGATTTTCCCAGCTGCCTTTACCAATCTGTTTTGCCCAATCTACATGTAGGTTAAAGTCAACCATGATTATTGCAGTACCTTTCTTAGATGTCCCATTTGTTTCTTCCTGTATACTGTGTCCTACCATTAGAGGGCCTATAAACCACTCCCATAAATGACCTCTTACCTTTCCTGTTTCCTAACTATGCGTGGGAGAAAACTACAAAAGAGTTCAGAAAGCAATAATCATGGGAATAATGACTATGGACAATTTTCAAATGTTATTGAACTCTTAAGATATCATTACGCACATATTTGCTCATTTAAATTCTATGCTGAATAAAGCAGCATCTGATTGTAATCACAACAGTTTTCTCAAGGGTACACAGTGGGAAGTTGAGCATGGGGTGAAGTTATATGGCTGAGGGTGGTGGTGAGTTGTAGATCAGTATACCGATAGGAATATTTTGATATGTAGAAGCGCATGGTGGTGCTGCAGTTTTAGAACTTGTCTTTTTGGCAGCAGTTTGCTGATTTAAACACCATTTTGTGTATACTCTGCCTAGACTGCAAATGCATAAATTCAAATTCACTGACACTTGTCCCGATACAGGCAGTGGCAAAGTATGGAACTCAACTGATATGAAATTGTAATACAGTGTAAAGAATTCTCACATTGAGCATATAACGTTATTCACAAAGTAATTTGGAACACTTTTGAAACTGTGTACTATTTCTTTGATTTCTGTGTGGTTAAGGTATCCTAGAAAAAGCAAGGTCAGTAGAGGTCAATGGGAAAGCTCTTCAATGGCTGCATCATACCTAACACAAAAGTAAGTGGCTCTAGTTATCGGTCAGTAGCAGTGCAGCTCCCAGACATCATTACAGCAACTCTATAAGGTTAGGTGTGGCACTGTTCTTAGACAATTCTGCAGCTTCAGTTCCATTTTGAATTTCTCAGCTCATGAAGCAGCCTATACCAATCTTGTAGTAGAACCTGGACAATATCCTGACTTGGGCTATCAAATAACCGGTAGCATTCATCCCACAAAAGTACCCCCTCAAGCCAGAAAAGCTGACCCAGCCCTGATCTTTGAGAGCACAGGTATTGCCAGTTCCCCACCAAGCTAAAGTTTAACTGCTACTGGATTCTGTTGCCATCCCTCCATCATCATTGTGCCATAGCTACACCATGTACAATCTACAAGATGTACAGCAAAAACTCACCAAATTACCAACAGCACCTGACTTTCCTGAGGGCCTCTACCACAACAACTTGCATTTATACAGCATCCTTAACATAGAAAAACAACTCAGATCTCTTCACAGGATATAAAATTTGACACTCAGCCACATAAAGAAATATTTGGACCGGAGACCAAAACCTTGGTCAAAAAGAAGCGCCTTAAAGGAGGACAGATGTATAGAGATGAATAGATTGAGAGAGGGAATTTCAAAAGTTAGGACCTTTGCGGAAAGTTAAAGCTCATGGTGTATGGGATAATATATTAGCATGGGTAGAAGATTGGCTGGCTGGCAGCAAACAGGATATGCATATCTTAGCCTGATTGGCAGTATATGACAGATGGAGTCCCACAGGGGTCTGTGCAGGGACCTCAACTTTTTACAATTTATATCAATGACTTAGATGAGGAGAGCGAAGACATAGTAGCTAAATTTGCAGACATCACAAAGATAGGTAGGAGAGTATGGTGTGAAGAAGATATAAGGAGATTGCAGACGGATTATGGATAGGTTAAGTGAGTAGGCAAAAATCTGGCAGATGGAATATAATGTGGGAAAATGTGAAGTTATTCACTTTGGCAGGAAGAATAAAAAAGCAGAGTATTAATTAAACAGAGAACAACTGTAGAAGTCTGAGATACAGAGGGATCTAGGTGTTCTAGTGCATGAGTCACAAAAAGTTAGTATGTAGGTACAGCACAAAATCAAAAATGCTCATGGAATGCTATCTTTTATTATGTGAGGAATTGAACCTAAAAGTAAGGATGTTATGCTTCAGTTATACCGGTGCATTGGTGACACTACATCTTGAATACTGTGTGCAGTTTTGTTCTCCTTATTTAAGGAAGGATGTAAATGCGTGGAGATGGTTCAGAGGAGGCTTACTAGATTGATACCTGGAATGAGCAGGTTGTCTTATGAGGGTAGGTTGGGAAGGCTGGGCTTGTTTCCACTGGAGTTTAAAAGAATGAGAGGTGACTTGATAGAAGTATATAAGATCCTGAATTGTCTTGATAAGGTGGATGTGAAAAGGATGTTTCTAATTGTGGGTGAATCCAGAACTAAGGGGCACTGTTTTAAAATTAGGAGTTGCCCTTTTAGGGCAGAGATGAGGAGAATTTTTTTCTCTCAGAGGATTGTGTAACTTTGGAACTCTCTGCCTCAGAAGGCAGTAGAGGTGGGGGTCATTGAATATTTTTAGAGCAGAGGTAGAGAGATTCTTGTTAGGCAAGGGAATCAAAGGTTATCAGGGGTAGATGGGAATGAGGAATTGGAAATACAAACAGATCAGCCATGATCTTATTGAAAGGCTTACTTCTGCTACTATTTCGCAAGTTCGTATGATCTAGGCAGCTAAAGGGTGAGAAGGAAAAGATTAAAATGTTATGGAAACACCATCAGCTCGAAGTTTCCTTCCAAGCTGCCACCATCCTGTCTTAGACATACATTGCTGTTCATATACTGCCTTGGGTTAGCATCCTGGAATTCTCTATCTAAAACCATAGAACATTAACACTAGAACTCCAGCGGTTAAAGGAGAAGGCCCATCATTATACTCCCAACGTAACTAGGGATGGACATTAAATGCATGCTTGCCAGCAATATCCACATATCAAGGGCAAATAATCATTAAAGATATAAAGAAAGTGTCTCAATAGTTTAATATTTTATGTCTTTTCTCCATGTTTGCATAACACAATAAAAGTTAAGCAGCTACAAGAGATTGTAATTAACTTCAGCATTCCCTTTCCTATCTATTTTAATGAATTTTAGAAATATTTGTGCTTAAACAATGTGATGAATACCTCACCAGGATTACTGAACCCAGAAATATGAGGAGGCTGAATTAACATCAAAATTGATAAATAATTAACCATGAGTGTTTTAGCAAGTTTGTTGTTTCAACTGTGTGTGTTAATTTAGCCCCCTCACAGTCCCATGTCATGCCAGTAAAGGCATGTCATATAATAACTTTAAACCTGGAATGTATTCAGTATAGAATTTTCTGGAAATGCCTTTTCTTTTCAAAAAATGGACATTAAATGGCCACTAAGATGGCTGCTAAAGGTCAGGTGACTTTTGCAATTTCTGTATAAACTCAGAAGTATCTCAAGTCTCTGGAAAGCTCCTAATTGAATAAGCATTGGTTGAGTGCCTCTCTTGAACAGACATACCAAGACAAAACCATTTGTGGAATTCACATCTACTACTGTTTGTGGACTTACCCAAAACTCAAAAGCTATGGAATGTTATGCTTGCCATCTCCAAGCCCGAAATTTAAAAATGAGAGCTGTAGAAAGCCAGTAGGTGTGAATGGCCGCAATGCATTCTCCATTGTATAGCTTCTAACTTTAAATCAATCCGGGTGAGCAATAGGAGTGTTGATCACGTAGTTACCTGACCAAAACTATCTCCGGATAACAAATTGAATTATCCATTGAAACAGGGAAAAACCAGTCAGTCTGCAAACCAACCAACAAGAAGCAGCAGCAATGGCAGCAACATTTATGCCTTAACATTGGAGATTGCAAAATCATAAGGTCTCCCAGCCTGTTTCTTTCCAAGTCCACCAGTCCAGAAACCTGACCTCCTAGTAAGAAAACCAGAAGTAATTAACTTTGTGACCTGTTAAAAATCCATCTCTGCAAAGCAATCCTGCAAAAATCCTGATACACAACTCCGGCAATTGAATCCACCAAGACTACCCTTCAGGAGTAAAAATGCCTTCATCACCGGGCCTGCATTGCTTGCTTTTTCCTAAGGCATGCCCACCACACGAATGCAACTATTAGAACTGGGGAGGCAGTAGTGTAGTAGTATTGTCACTGGACTGGTAATCCAGACAGCCAAGGCAAAGCCCTCGTGAAGCTATAACACAGGATGACTTGCGTGCCAAACAGTGGAAGCAGCAAGTGATAGACAGAG